>NC_057346.1:15224816-15525605 GCF_016509475.1 Prionailurus bengalensis | reverse complement strand
GGCTGCCGAGGGGAGCGGGTGACGGAGACAGAGTGATGGCAGTGAGTTGAATTAATTCCCTGGTGTCGGATTTAATGAAGGGCTGCCTTCTGTGCTTCAGAAAGGCACATCATGGAGTGATCGGTGCTGGATGCACGCACAGCTCCAATTAAGAGTTTCTGCACCTCACAGGGGCAGGGTGCCTTTGAATCTCTAGACTCAGGGGGCTTTTCAGCCCCCACCCCCTTCCCTGGCTTGCACAGCCTAATCCAGAAGTCAGGGATCTTTGCTCCTCTTAAAGGGAAAGGACCCCTCCCTTTTTCAGCTGCCTCCATGCGTCCCCCGAGTGGCCCTGCCTTCCCCGACCTCCCTCCGGTGTCCTTAGGCCTAAGCCTCTCCTTTGCAAACTGCCCATTTCGCCTGATCCCCAGTGAATGCATCCTGGAACCACAGAGGCTTAGTACTGGGAGGAGACTTGCAGGTAATCTGGTCCAGAGTCCTGTAATCAGTGACGGAGCCGGGACTAGCACCGGGCTCTCTAGAATCATCTCCCCGGCTTCCTGTCTCGCTTCTGGCAGCAGGCGGGGTGAGTGACAGCTGTTCCAAAGCCCCACTGGGTCGTAGGTCTCAGCTGTCAATTCAAGGCGATTCTCATGGCCGTCGTCCGGAAGGAGGCAACTTAGCCACGTGTCACTCTTGACAATCGAGAAAAACGTATGCACATCGTCTCCGGTCGTTACCGTTGTGTTGAAGCCCAGGGAGGCACCCTTAGCCCGGGGTCTGCATCCTAGCTCAGCCACGAATACATGACCTTGTGCAGCATCTCGAATTTGACTTCTCGACACCCACGTTTTCTCATCTGAGGATGGAGAATCACAACACTCATTGCTCAAGCTCGTAGCAGAGTAGGCTCTCGTTTTGCAAATGAAGGATAAGGCTCCGAGGCGAGGTGACATGCCCCCAAACACAGCAGCAACACGTGGCAAAGAGGGAGCCAGAAGGCAGGTCTCCTCACTCGCGAGCTCGTGCTGTTTTGCATCACGTTGGGCTGAAGTGACATTATCCTTATGCTTCTCCGTCGTCGTCGTCGTCATCATCATCATCATCATCTCTGCCACCGTTTATTGAGCCTTTACTATATGCCAGGAACTATGGTAAGTGCTTTACAGACTTTATACCATTTACACTTGACGACGACCCTGTGGGGTAGGTGATTCATTTATTCCCGTTTTACATTTGAGGAAGCAGGCTTAGCATTGCCCGAGGTGGCTTGGCAGGACGCACAGCCGGGACGGCCCAGCCCCCATGCCCATGTCATTCGTGGTGTCCCCACCACCCCTACCACCATCCTGGGGTGATGGCTGGCTCTCCCTGGCTCACACACCCTGGGATGGGGGGTGGCCCACTCGGTCCTCCTGGAGTCCTTGTGTCACTATGGGGCCCTCGTGCCAACCCACCCCTTGAGGTTAGAATTTGCAGTGTTTCCCCACGATGACAGAAATAGGCTGCTTCCTTATTCCCAGAGTGGGAAACTGAGGCCCAGAGAGGAAGCCGTGCTTAGCGGGTTCACCCGGAGCCTCTGGCAAACGGCGACATCCTGGCATCTCTCAGGCTCCTCTGTGGAATGTGCCCTAGTCCTGGAGAGCACCTGGAAAGACTCGTTCTTTGACCGATACTGAAAGAGGTCTTCTTTGTCCCAGTGACCTGCTCGTGGCCCCTCTCTTCCGTGTGCGCTGGCCTGGAGGGGTCTGGCTGAAGCCCTTTGGTAGATCCAGGGGCCTTTCCTGTCCTCCGAGGCTCTGTGTCCTAACTCACCGTGGGGTAGGACACGGCCGAGAGATACACTGAACGTTTTATGTGCCCCAACACCCTTCCTCTTTCCCGGTGGGACTACTCCTGAGACCCTGACGTGAGCCACTGGAGTACATAAACACAAATTATTGTCCCGCCCTGTACCCTTCGGGTTTGGGCTGACAGAGCGTTCCCCTTTCTGCTCAGCTGTGGCTTTAATAACGAGCCACTCAGCTTTCCCAAGCATTGCGTTCAGTTCAGTTGAACGGGCCTCCCAGAATCAGAGCTGAGAGTGCCTACGTCCCCTGCCCTGGAGTTGGGACTTGTGATAGAAACGGGAGGGCTCACGTTAGGGAGGCAGATTCTGCCTTCTGTAATATTCTCTGGATCATTTAAGTCCCGCACATGCGCACACATGCAGACGTTTATGAACTGGTGGCGGTAAATAACAGTTAGGTCAATAATGCCTTTTGTGTGAAACCTTTTAATAAATGACATCCATTGATAATTAGCCCCCGTGAGAATCTTAGTCCGGGGAAGCCCTGATGAGAAGAGGATCCAGACGCAGACCTAGTGTTGGTGGTTGAAACTCTTCTTTTCGAGGAAAACCTCTTTCCTTGCTCAGCTTCGCTTGGGAAGGGCAAGGCTACGGCCCTGGGTCAATTTCTGCAATTGCCGTGGCCTTGACCTTGAACAAGGGCACTGTCTTTTCACCGCCCCCGCGCCGAGCCTCCGTTTTTCTCCCCAGGTGGCTTCTGGGGTTGCTGAGGAGGCTGTGGGTCGAGAACGTGGTGCTGGCTCTGTGGCTTAGGACACTGCTCGGCCCCCAAAGCTCATCTGAGACGTGGGCTCTTTCCTCTGCTCGTCCATGGCTTTCCAAGGAGGTGGTGACTTCTCTTGTCTGTCTTCCTGCCCAAGCCCAGAGATGGTGCCCAGGCATGTTATACGGAGAAGTAGCTTGAGAGGGCTGAGAAACTGTCTGAAATGATTCCATCCTTCCCTGGAGACTTGGCGTGAATTTTATCTAATCACCATGGCAACAGATAAAAAAAAAAAAACGAAAAAAAGGTGTGAGCATATCGCCTTTGCTGTGATAATTCAGATTTATATATTCAGATCAGATTGGAGTTGGAGATTTTTTTTTTAAGGCAGCAGATGCAGCAGAAGGTGTGACTGCAAATAATGTAGCACAAATGTTTGATGATCCTGCCCTTTAAGAAGTGGGACGCAGTTTCCTGCAGTTTTTCCAGAATATAATTATTCCATCAAACCCATTGCAATGAGGACTCATTACGGGCCAGGATAATGCAGAGTCACGTCCCTGCCAACAACACGCCTGCGCACACACAAACACACACAAACACGCATGCATGGGCCGCCCCCGCCCTCAGCCTCTGGCCTCCCCCAGATGGAAGCCTTGGAAAGCCCCAGAAAAGCACAAGGCCCGGGCAGGGAGCCTGAGAAGGCTGACACTGAAGGCTGGGGTCGAGACAGCGCAGACCCGACCCTGGAAGGGCGGGCTACCCCTGCCCCTCGCCCCCTGGCTGGTGCAAGGTGGTGGGACCGCCCTCCCCCTGCCATCCTGCCCACATGAGCCCGAGGCCGTGTTGTAGAGCATAAGCCCTCGGAGGGCAGGGGCTGGGCGGGGTGGTCCCGTTGTACGATCTCTGAGCAACCCGGCTGATGAAGTCAGACGTTTTCGTAAATTACACGATTCCGCTCATTTGCTTGAGGTGCTCTCTGATCTGAACCGGTCTCCCAGCTCCCAAGCCAGGCATTTTTCCTCTAGAGGCTTTACTTTGGGATTAGAGTTAGCACGGAGGCCTAGACTCTGTTTTCTTGTATCCCTCCCTCGCTTACCCCAGGGAGGGCAGGCATGCGTGCCAATAGCCCATGAACCTGGTGGATTAGACACACCCAGCAGGTACTTTGTGAATGTTTACCGGGCATCATTTACCCTTCTCTGCCCAACACACGTGCCTGCAGCTACCGCCCTTGGGAAGCTGACAGTTTCCCTCGGTCTCTCGGTTTCAAGTCACTGGAATTCCCCCAGTGTGGTCAGCTGAGACTGAAAACACTCCTCTGGTTCTGCTGAAGGGACACAGTTTCCCTGCCCCTACCCTGGGCCCGGCGAAGAGGCAGGTGTCTACCTGCCCAGACCAGCCCTTCCCACCACCCCCAATCAAGAGTAAGGGCAACGCCAGCGTATGCAGCATGAGGAAACAGGGGGCAGGGAGAAGAGACAAAGCCCGAGAGGCTTTGGGGAATCCCTGAGCGTGGGGTCCCCTTCATGCCGTGCCCACTTTCTATTTTATTTTATTTTGAGAGAGACAGAAACAGAAGGGGAGGGGCGGAGAGAGAAGGAGAGAGAGAATCCCGAGCAGGCTCTGCACCGTCAGCACAGATCCCGATGTGGGGCTTGAGCCCATGAAACATGAGATCATGACCTGAGCCAAAACCAAGAGTCGGACGCTCAACCGACTGAACCTCCCCGCTGCCCCGCTGTACCCACTTCTCGCTGCCGGATGAATCCTCCATTGTTCTGTCTCCTCTACCACAGATGCCCCTGAACCAACATGACCCAAGTGAGAAAGCCAGGCCCAGGCGGGTCGCGTGGCTTGTTGGGGGCAAAGGGAGAATGAGAATGCAGGCTCCCAGCTTCTACGCTGTCACTCCTCTGTGCCTCTTGTCAGCCAGATCAAACCCTGACATGTCACCCTGGTGTCCGCGTTCCCTGCTCGGGGTCTCCCCTGGCCTGGGTGCCTGCCTCATGGAGCACCCCCGGAGCTCGAGTTCGCACAGATGGCCATCATCTATCCCAACACCTCCTGCTGGTCAGTCCTTGGACTTGGCCTCAACCATCTCCCTGCTGGAAGGGCGGCTCCACGCGCCCTGTGTTTTGTGTCGCGAGAGCTTCGTGCCCGGGCCTGGCTCCCGGCAGGCCTGTACTTCCCTCCGATTCAGCTTAGCCTGACGGAGTTCCGGCCCATTAGGAACCCCCACTGGAAGGCTGGGGTCATCTGTGTCTGGGCCTAGCATCTCACCAAGGATTCAGGCCGCCTGCCACCTCCTCCCCAGCAGATGGGCAGGTTCCGGAGGCCGAGGTCCACGGGTCGCGTTGAAGTCCCTCTGCCAGCCGTTTATGTGGGATGTCTAGGCTATTAGATACGGAGCGCTGGAAGGTTCCTGCACACAGTGCCTGGGCTCTCAGCAACACTACAGCCTGCAGTTCAGCCCTCCTGTCCTCCAACCCACATCTCCGAGCGGATCCCAAGTGACACAGGGCCCAGATCCCTGCACCGCGTACCAGCCAGAATGGGCGCTCTGTCCTGGGCCACTCCCTGCAGGGTGCTGGAGGTGTGTGAGCTGGGAGAGTCAGGTCTACGGGAAAAGCTGATAGCCTTGTGCTGAACGGCTGGGGGTGTGCAGATTTGGGGAGACACGGTTCCTGCCTACCTTCCAGTGTCCCTGGGGTGCTGCCACAGGGAAGGGGGAGCGGGCCTGTTCCGGGAAGCTCCAAGAGACGGAATGAGGACCAGCGGGCGGGCAGACATGGGGAGGACGGAGGCGGCTTAGCATCAGTGGAACTTTTCTAACAAAGTATCAAGCAGCAGCTTAGATTCCCTCATGAGGTAGCGAGCTGGCCGTTATGCACAGTGTCCAGAGCAGGGCCAGATAATAATAATGTTAGTTACCATGTATTGAATGTCGACTGTGTGCCAGTTTTTCTTGCTCTGTGTTTACTTTCTCACGTCAACCCACAGTTTATATCGTCTTATCCCCGTATTGCACAGGAGGCAGTAAGCTCAGAGAGGTCAAGTCATTTGCCCAAGGTCACACAGCTTGTAAAGAGCAGAGCAGGACTGTGCCCAGCCAAGCCTGTGTTCTTCCTGGCATTTTGCCGGGCTCATGGAAGGGAAACCAGCTTCCTGGGGGAAAGGCTCTAGACCCTTCTCCTTCTGCAGACTTGGTGGCTTGTTACCCCGTGAAGGCATCTTTCCTCAGTCCTCTGTCTTTGATCACCTTGTGTTTCAGTCTGACCTTAACACGTTGGCTTGTCTGAACCCTCAGGGCTTACAAAAGTGCCCCACAAAGTTGTGCATTCCATACACGCCACAGTTGTGGGAGTTGGGCATTGTCCCTCTCCCGTGTCCTCCGAGGGGACCGAGGTCAGGAGACCCGGATGGTCTGTCCAAGGTTGCAGAACTTCAGGGTTCCATGATGAAAGCAGAGTCCTCCCTCCCGTGCTCAGCCTGGCTGCTGTGGTGTGCCAGGCCCTCCCTCCCCCGAACAACCCCGTAGGGCCGCACCCTGTTTCTGAATAGGATGGGTTTTCGTGGAATCATCTGGAATTCCAGCTTGCCCTTAGCTTTGTGCCGAAGGCACATGTTTGAGGAGGGACGGGGAGAGGACAGTGGACACTTAGGAACTGGCCGCTGATCACCCAGGCTACGGAGCGACCAAGGCTACTTGACATAGGGAGGTGTGCGTGTGTGTGGGGGGGTGGTGGTCCCTTAGCGGGCCCAGGCCGGGGTGACGTCAAGGTAGGACCTAGAATTGGAGGAAATGCACTTCTGGGTCTAGGTTTTGAGACGGCTACAAGACCTCTGTGGTGCCTAGCTTGTGGGGAGAAGGACCGTGTTGGCAAAGTTTAGGGTTCAAAGTGGGGGGGGGCACAGGAAGGAGGGTGGCAGAGACAGTGCAGACAGTGAGTCTGGATGCTGGGAGGGAAGGGGCAGAGGTGGGCAGAGGAAGCCAGCAGGTGGCAGGGAGCCCGGCTTCTGGGCCCTGGGGGAGGGGGGGGAAGTGTGGGTGGCCCTTGGATCGGATCCCCTCAATCTGTTATTTATCTCTCGCGTGTTGGGTGCCGTCAGGGAGCCACTATCCAGGGTGGGACAGGTCTCCAGAACTGCGAGTTCTCAGCCAGAGTTACTATGTGTTACACTGGAGGCGTGTCCGAGGGGCTAAGGGAGCCCTGACAAGACGGGGGGCCGGGCCGCCTTAGGGGGTTTCCACGGAAGACGTGGGAGGTCAGGTCCCCCGAGTCCTGAAGTACGAGCAGGAGTTTGCCAGGCGAGGAGTGGGTCCCGGCTGTGGAGACAGAGTGTGACAGAGCCTAGAGGAGCGAGAGAGCACCTACCCTTGGGGAGCGAGCGCCCTGTGGTCCCCAGTGGCCACCGGCACACCCAGAGCTGCGAGGCGTCCTGAGGTGGGGGTGTGTAATCGCAAAGATGTCTCTGACAGCAGTGGGAGGATGCTGTGGGTCCGAGGAGACTGGCCCCTCTTCTGAGGGCTCGGAGCACTTCCTTGGGCCTCCTGGGTCCTGTGATGGGGCAAGAGGCCCAGAGAGGGAACTGCAGAGCCCTCGGCCACACAGCTGGCTGCAGACAGCCCTGGCACGAGGCCCGGCTCCCTGTCTCCTGACCCCTGGCCTGTTCCCAGATGCTCATATTGGAGGTGCCTAACACATCTGCAAAATGTCGAGTGTAATAAGAATTCACGTACAGAGCACGTGCTATGGGCCAGGCGCTACTCCAAGCACTGACCTATAGGAATTCACCGGATCCTCAGGATAACCTAGGAGGGGGGTGTTGCTCTTCTCCCCATTCGATGCACAGCGACACCGAGGCACCGAGAAGTGGAGGGGCTTGACCAGAGATGCATACTAGGAAGTCACACAGTTGGGGTTTGAGTCTGGGAGGCCTAGCGCAGACTCTTCCATGCGTAGCCAATACAGCACAACGAGGCGGAAGGTGAGGAATCTGGGCCCAGTCCTGGGGCGACGTGAGCCTCTCTGGGTACCGACGTCCCTCAGCCTCCGGCCCTGGTGAACAAAGCGTGGGAGAGAAAGGGGGGGCGGGGGCCAGGGGGAGGCTCCCTCTGGTCGGTGCCGATCTGCACGTGCACAGAGGGTGGCAGGGTTACTGCTCCCTCACCCCTGTGTCCCCGCCTCGCCCCACCTTGTCTTAAGGGGAGGAGAGCTCCCTGAGGTGCCACAGGCTGGACTCCCTCGGTAGCCTGCCCTGGTTTTGTTTTCTTCTGTTTTTGTTTGGCAGCCAGGTCGTGCGGTGGTGTTTTGTTTTTTTTTTTTTTAATTGACTTTTTAATGAGGTATAGCATTCGTATGGAAAAGCACACAGACCTTCCGTGTACGGTTCGGTGAGTTCTTACAGAACGAACACGCCCATGGAGCCACCCCGAGATCAATCTCACCAGCGCCCCGGAGCCTCCCGTGTGTCCCTCCAGCTGTTACCCCCGCCCCCCCAGGTGACCACCCTCCTGATGCCTGTCACTATAGATTAGTGCTGCCTGGTCTTGAACTTCATGCAAATGGAAGCGTGCGTGCAGCCTGCTGTCCCAGGCCTGGCCTCTCGTCCTCCACGCTACGTCTGTGAGGTTTGCGGGTGAGGTTACTGCTGTCTCGATCCTTAATCGCTGCTGCTGCTATCGGGTGGCTCCTGGCCCTGCCCGCCCCCGACACCCACACCTCCTCTGGGTCAGCTGGCCCTCAGTGGTGGCGGGGGAGGCTGGGCCGCGGGGCCTGTTTATCTCCGAGCTGACCTGTTTTGTTTCTGTGACTTCCTTCACTCGACCTGTAGCTGAGAGTTTACCCCCAGCGCTTTCCTGTCTCTTTGTCTGCAATCAGAACGAGGCCTGGGGGCAGATGTCCCCTTTCCCTGCCTCTGGGCTCAGGCCTGAATGGGATGTGCAGAACAGGCCGAGGGTAGGGTTGGCGTGGACTTTGCCCCGCTGGAGCTCTGGTTACCAGGGGGACTCACGGCTGGGGCTCGGTGGAGAGTGGAGGGAACACCCAGCAACCACAGGCCCCGTAGGATGCCGAGCAGGGAGCGGGGTTGAGAGATTGCCGGGGTTCCTTCCAGCTCAGAAATCCCGGGAATCCAGGTTGCTTGTGAAGCCAGTCTTTCTGCAAGAAATGAAAGGGAAGGCGGCCTGTTTATCCTGGGGCCTCACCTGGCAAGGCCTGGGACTTGTCAGGCCCCACCCTGCCCTGCAGGAAAAGAATCTGCAACCGGCTGTTACTTCTGCACCTTAGGGTTTGAGAGGCCCTGCTTTAGGCAGGACTGAGGCAGTCAGGAGCTTGGACTCCGGGCTAGACTGTTTGGGTTTGGATCCTGGCTTAGTTACTTGCTGTGTGACCTCACGCAAGTTACTCAACCTCTCTGAGCATTATCCATAAAATGAGCATAATAATAGTACCTGCCTCAGAGGGTTGCTGTGAGGTTTCGGTGAGGTGACCCACGTGAGCCACTCTGGGCGACGCCTAACACGTGGTGAGCAAATACGTTACTATCTCTTCCTAGGCTCCAGGCACTCGGCTAAACGCTGGCCATTCACCATCTCATCTAACAGCAGAGCCCTGATGGGAAGAGGTGCGATTGTGCCCATTTTACAGATCAAGGAGCTCATTTTTCAGATGAAACTGAGGCCGATGAGCTAACCGGTTCCAGGGACAGACGGCCACACAGGTGGTTATGCCAGAGAGTGGGAGACCAGGTGGCCCGAGGTTTTGGATTCCGTGCGTCTCACGGAACTGCTGGGCTCCCTGGGGAGCTTGGTGTGGCTGGAGATGTCCAGAACTGAGGGTATCTGGGAGGCTTGGGGCATAAGCCGGTCACAGCTGGGCTCCGGGTCCCCTCCTGTTCGTGTGTGTGTGCGCGCGCGCGCGCGCAGGCAAGTTGTTCCCATGGCCCTCAGGGGGACTGGCCCCGACCCAGGAGCCTGGCGTCCTGTCCGGGCCCCCTGCGCCCCTCTGCCTCCACCTCTGTGCCCGTCTCCTGCTCGTGTCCTGCAACCTCTGTCTGCCTCCTGCTCTCTCTCACCATCTTCTTCGAGTCTGCTCCCCGGCTGTGCTACCTAAGACCACGCTGTAATTGCTCGCTTATGGGTCCGTCTCCCCTACAGACCGTGAGTGCCTCGGGGGCAAGAAGCCGTGTCTTATACCCTGCACAGGGCTTGGCACAAAGCGGATTCTCTATACCCGCCGGAGGGGCGGGTGGGATGAATGGATGGGCGGTGGGAAGAAGAGTGGGGGGACCATTTCCATAGATGCAGTCCCAGAAGGGACACTCAGGAGACGGGGTGGGGCCACCTGAGGCCACAGTGTCCCGAGTAACGCAGCTCCCCAGTGTGGGTCACTACTGTGGGGTAGGGGCCCCTTGGTGTGCCGAGGCTGGATTCGAGAGAGCCAGCTCTTGATCAGAGACAAGATGGGCCCCTCCCTCCCCCACCCCCAGTGGCCTTCTCCAGATATTTATTCTGATTCAAACATATTGACTCTGCAGACGGACAGAACTGGAGCTGAAGGGAGAAATCCAAATGCTGCTGTACTCCTTGGTAAATGGCGTCCCTGGGAACTTGGTGCCTGTGCCGTGCAAGGGCCCTGGGGCCTGCCTTGGCCCCCCGCATGAGGCCGCTTGGCTCTGTCTCCCTACCAGGCCCGCTGCACCCAGCTGCCTCACTCCCTCCAAGCCCAGGGTGTCACCACATGGACTTGATCCTATTATTTGTCAGGGCATTTGAGATTCGCGTGTTAGTGAACAGGAGTGTCTCCCAACAAGGCTCGAGGTGGGGCCCCAGGGCCTCCACTGGCCCAAGGCGCAAAGTGGGTGCTTAACTATGTAGGCGAATCGGCCGCATGGTTGTCCTGTGATCACTGGATTGGGAGTCAGGAGGGCAGGTTCCGATCTAGGCTCTCCCTTGAACGCAGTGCGCGACCTCGGGTTAGGTCATTTTGTTGGGTTTTATAAATCCTCACCATGCCTCCTGAGAGTCGGCTGGATCCAAGCTTCTGGAAGTGAGGCCAGTACAAGGAAGGGTGCTGTTGTCTAGCCACGGGCCAGGTTGCTCTCCGAGGACCCATGGTCAAGGAGCCGGTGCTGGGGAGAGACGATGCCCTCTTTTGTTTCGTCCCCAGCAGCACGAAAGCCCTATCAACCTGACCAGTAAGGACCAAACCTGTGGGCTCCACGGTCTACTTTGCCTTCCCTGGGGAGGAGGAATGTGGTAACAAAGCCAGCCTGGGCTCGGCCTGGGGTGCGGAGCTGGTGTGCCGTGACCCCCTGACATCCCCAGGGCACAGGTGGCATTCCAGGTGATGCTGAGGTGACCAGGGACGAGGTAGGGACTGAGTCCAGAGGCCTGCAGCCCCAGCAGGGAGGGAAGCCGGCCTGGCTCGGCCACGAAGAACACCGCCCTGTGTGGAGGAACCTGGGAACCACCTCCCTCCCCTAATGGCCGTGTGTTCTTAGGGAATCCTGGAGCATCTTTGAGCCTCAGTTTCCTTGTCCCTCAGTGGGAATAACACTGTATTCGTGAAGGTGGCCCAATCCGTTTTAACACAAAAAACCCAGGTCTCGGCCGCTGAACACGGCTTATTTCTTGCTCATGGAGAATGTGGTAGGCCGTTGGCGGTGTGTGTGTGGGGGGGACTGTTCCACCTGGTCACCCAGAGCTCCAGACGAACCAGGGGCTCCCTCTGTTGAACGATCCGCGCTCTCAAGGTGGCCCTCGAGGTCGACACCCAGAGGTGGACGGCGGAGGAGGCAGAGGCTGGAGGATGAAGGGGCGAGTTTTTGGCAGGCTGGGCCCAGGCGTGGCCTTCACGCACACACCCCATTCACAGGCCGGGACTCTGTCGGCGCCCTGCAGAGATGTAAGGAAGTCTGGGAGAAGAATGCTTGCCCCTGGCTGGGCAGCCACTTCCAGCAACAAGTCCACAGCGTGAAAAGGGAGGCCCAGCCTCTCTGACAGAAGCATGGGCCTCTGGGATCGACGTGACTATGTATAAAAGAGAGCCCAGAGAAGAGGCGCCCAGGCCCCAGTAGGTCCCGGGTGGATGTCCTGCCCCTTCTGCCTCCTCCTGCGTCTGGATCAGAAGGCCCGCCCGGGCTGCTTGTCGCGGGGACGCCCCTGGCCGTGGACTGGCCGAGCCACACCCGGCAGAGCCCCACCGTGGCCCTTCAGCATGCTGTCCGGGGTATCCTTGGAGTCGGGGAGGCTCAGGACAGGCCGGCCACGGCAAAGGCCTACCGCTTCCTGAGCCCAGGCTTGTTTGTCCCCAGCATTTGTCAGGTGGCTGGAATCAAGGGAAGACGAAGTGACAGGGCCAGGGTGCAAGGGTGTCAGCAGCGAGCTTTTCCCGGGATAGCCGGGCCGGGTGCAGCTGGCTGAGGTTGTCCGCGTCAGTAATGAGGTCCCTGACTGGGGCTGGGCTGGAGAAGAGAGAGGGGTTGGAAATGGAGTCCTGGCAGACCCCAGAAAGGAAGATTCGTGGTGTTAGGGTGACTCTCTCGTCCCAGTTTGCCCGGGACTTTCCCGGTTTTAGCACTGGGAGGTTCCGTGTCCTGGGAACTGCCCTCTCAGCCCTGTCACAGACACACCGGGGTAGTTGGTCACCTAGTGCTGAACTTTGGAGTCAGGCCCCAGTCTCAACCCTGGTTCTGATATTTACTGGCTGTGCAACGCAGGGCGACTTCTCCATGCTTCCTAAACCTCAGTTTTCCTCATCAGTAAGTGGGGTTAACACAGCCATTTCCATCGTTAGAAAAGACAGTATGTGCGGGGAGCCTGGTCCTCCCCTGCTATGGGTGATCGTTCAGCCTCTGCCCGACTCCCCCTGTGACCAGGGAGCCCCGCCCTCCCGAGGCAGTCTGTTCTCTCTCTTTCTCACTCTGGCTGTTAAAAACATCCCTTCTGGGAATCCTTACTCACTGGTTCTTCTGGACTGGTCCATACCATAGCCCCTAAACTCTAAAGGTGGTAGCTGTGTGCTCAGCTGTCTGAACAGATGGATCGGTGTGGAGATTGAGATGTGCCGTTGCAGAGGGGGCTGGCACGGGGTCTGTGGTGAGGAGCCCGGGGGCTCTAGACCCAAATGGTCATAAATATGCGATGTTGCTTCGTCGGCCTCCTCATCCTGTTTCTAGGCAGTCCCAGTTTTGCAGCCACCAAACGAGACCCATAAGCACGGCCACCACAAATGGCGGTGCGGCCCCTCTGCTTCTGTTTTGTTCCGAGTTGTGCAGTGCACAACCTGAATAACCATGCACAGGGTCCAGAGTATATACTGGAGGTTTTAGTGGATAACTAAGGTTAATTTCCGTGAGAGGGCTCACGCTGTGTGCAGTTGAAGCAAGCAACCACCACCTGCTCCCGGGCACTCCCTGTCGATATGCAGGCTTTGTGGGATTAACGTCCTTTTATCTGTTACACCTCATTAGCCATCTCCACGTCCTAGGTCAGTGTCCTCAAACTTGCAGGCACATCCGAGTCGGCTGGAGGGCTTGTTAAAACATAGATTGCTGGATCCCACCCCCAGAGTTTCTGATTCAGTGGGTCTGGGATGGGGCCCACGACGTTGCATTCCCGGCGATTTCTCAGGTGAATATTGGTCCCGGACCCCAACCGAGGATGTGGCCACACACCTCTTTGCCTCAGCATCCACTGCAGGGTGACTTCCGCCTGGATACCCGGTAGCCCTCAAGGTGGGCGCTCCCCAAACCGAGATGCTCTTATATACTGGTGTAGCCAGCAGCTCATGGACGTTAATCTAGGAGAGGCCTGTGCTAACCTCCTTGCCTGGTCGCCAGGAAAATCCCCGCCGAGCAAGAATGCCCAGGCAACCCAAGGCTTTGGCCCTGGAAGCCCGATGGAATGTGCAGAAGGCTGATGGTTCATATTTTTATGCATACATGTGTAGGTAATCTTTTTTTATAGAGTGTGTGTGCGACCAAACGTGCACGGGAACCCATGCTTCGCGATAGCAGGTAAGGATAAAGTGTGGTTGACATTGACGTCGTGTGACTAATGCTGAAGTCAGCCAGCAGGGTCTGGCTGAAGTCAGCATCCGAGGGAAGACTTGAGAAACAGGGAGCTAATTACTGCTGGGCCCACAAAATCCTTTATAGGGAGGGAATGACCTAGAATGCAAAATAGGTTTCGTTCTGTTTGGGAAACTGGGAGGATTCTAGCAAGAAAAGTCCCGAGAAAGTAGAAATTGCTGGGGTGCTGGCAGGAGGTGAGAAGGGAATTCAGAGTGTGTGGGTGGAGAAGCAATGAATAGATGCCACTTGAAGCAGTCCTGTTCTAGAACGGGGCATAAAACGTATCTGGGTGTTGGGGCGCCTGGGTGGCGCAGTCGGTTAAGCGTCCGACTTCAGCCAGGTCACGATCTCGTGGTCCGTGAGTTCGAGCCCCGCGTCAGGCTCTGGGCTGATGGCTCGGAGCCTGGAGCCTGTTTCCGATTCTGTGTCTCCCTCTCTCTCTGGCCCTCCCCCGTTCATGCTCTGTCTCTCTCTGTCCCAAAAATAAATAAACGTTGAAAAAAAAAAATTAAAAAAAAAAAAAACGTATCTGGGTGTAGATGTACACTCACACGCAATCATTCAGAAACCTACATTTCCGCGTGTTTCAGGCAGCCATCATCTTTCACCCCTGCAGCCTGCAATTGCTTCCTGACTGATTTCGGTGCCTCCAATTTCTCTCCACCTCTGTCTAAAATAGAGATCTGATCATATCACTGCCCGACTTTAAACCTTTCGTGCCTCCTCGCTGTCTGCGTAATAGATATCTACACCCACTGGACTCTTCCCCGTCCCCGGAGCCTACCACGCCATCTCTCGTCTCTCTGGCTTTCCTCTAGCCTGGCCCACTGCCTGGGTCACCCTTCACGTGGGAAACCCAAGTGATCCTCCATAGACCCCTCTCGGCATGTGTCTCTCAGACACGTGCCTTCCCAGAGCCCAGCAAAATGAACCCGGCGTGGTTGCTGGATTGGAGAGTATCATTGATTCGGAGCTGGACTACCATGTTTTTAATCAAAGTCAACACTATCTTAAATGTACACATCCGTTGCATCATGGATCCCAGATTCAGGATCTTCTACCTGCGGAGCAGCAAACCCCTTCGAAGGAAGGTTCTTTGCTCTGTAGGCCCATAGCTCGCTGTTCCAATCTCCTTCCGCCTCGGGTACGGCTGATGGGCGTAACGCTTGACACATCGTGGTCACTCGGTGTACATTTGCCGGTCAAGTGGCCAGACTCTGTGGGGACGTGAAATCCAGCAGGCACAGAATCTCTGCTACACTCGAACTTTAAATCCCGAAAGGCCTTCTTCTATTTATTCTCTCTTTTCCATCATTACATTCCTGGAAAGGATAAAATAATGAGAATTGATTTGTTTCCCGGGTGTGGACCAAGGGAGTTGGGGCCCAGGAAAATTTTAGAGCGGCTCCCCCAAAGCCAAGAGCAGTGTTTGAGCTTCCTGATTCGCCAGACCGCGTTCTTGCGGCGACAGCTGGACATGGGGTACTAAAGAAACAGCAAATTTCTGCCTGGAGCCTGATACCCATGCCAAAGCAAGTGGTTTGCCGAGCTCCTACTATGGGGGCTTGACATACATACGTTGTCTCGTTTACCGCTCACCACAGCTCTGCAAGCTGGGTCTTATTTACCCCCATTTCCCAGATCAGGAACCCGAAGGAGGACGGGAAGTGACTTGCCCACGTTTACAGCAGCTCGTAAGAGATGGGCTATGAATCCGGACGCAAGCGGCCCTGTGATTCATGGTTATTCTACTCTACCCGTTTACAGATGGCTTCTTCATTATTGCCAAAGCTTCTTTCTCATCACATGCTCCTGAGGGCGTGGGGCCAATGGTCCTATGATAAGAAATACTCCTAAGAAGCGTCTGGAAGTGTGTGGGATGGAGAGAGATTGAGGCAGGAGAGGGAACCGGGGGTTGTATTCTGATTGCAGAGCGACTCGGGGAGCCCCTGACGTTTGGAGGGCAGGGCCAGGGATGCCACCCTCGGTGGAGTGATGTCTCCAGGAAGGCGACGGCGCCCCCCAGGCTGGTCCACGCCCTCCCGTCACACCCTCCCACGTGGTACCTGCGTTGGTCTGTGCAAACCACCGGCAAATGACAAAAGTGATGAGGTCACTTCTGAGATGAAGCTTTAAAAGACTGTGGCTCCGGGCTCGGGCTCTTGCCCTTGGATTATCGGTTCTGGGGAAAACCAGTCACCGCATCTACAAGCAGCCATAGGGAGATGCCCACGTGGGGAGGAACTGAAGCCCCGAGCCAACAGCCAGGAGGAACCAACCCACCTGACACAACCACGCGATGGGTGGGCTGGGGACGGATTCTCCAGCCCTGGTTGACCGCAGCCGTGGGCAACAGCGGTGCAGTCTCACGAGGGACCCTGAGCTGGAACTCCCCGGCTCGGCCACTCCCGGTTCCTGACCTTCAGAAACCATGTGGGATTATACATGCTGGTTGTCTGAAGCTGCTCAACCCGGGAGTAATTTGTTATGCGGCGGTAGGTGACGGATACAGCCCCGTCAAGAGACGCTGCTGGTCTGATTTCTGGGAGAGCCCCGAGGAACCCTGCGGACGGGGGCTGGGTTCTGAGAAGCAGTCACACTGCTGAGAGTCCCTGTTTGCTGATGGGATGAGCCGTGGCTTTGGGTTTCTGCCCTGGGCAGCTGGGCTCTGGGCCTCCTGGCTTCTCCCTCAGCCTGGCGTGAATGTGTTCATCTGTCTGCACCTCTCCTGGAGCCCCGGGGTTGGGGCAGAGCCTGGGTGCGGGAACAGCCCGGCCGCTGTCTCCTCGGCGGTGACGGTGACAGGACACGCTGGACACAGCTCTGTGCCCAGCACAGTCTATGCTTTATTAGAGCCCCTCTTGTTTTTCAAAACCTCTTTCATTTTGTATGAGGAGACAGATGTGAGGGCCCCGCGGGCTCACACAGGCTGCCGTTCTGGGAAAAGAAAAAGATATTTTGTGTTCCCCTCTCTTTCCCTGAAGGTCCAGGCTTCTCCTTGCTTTATTTTTCATGTGCCTTTTAAAGGGGTGATTGTTCCCCTCCTGGAGACACACACACACAGCCCCTCCTCTCTCCGGGGGCAGGTGTCCTGGATCTGCCTTTTTTTTTTTTTTTAACCTGTATGACCTTGAGCTCGGTGTTGCCCCATCTCTGAGCCTTAGTTTTCTCATCTGTCAAATGAGGATAGTAATACGTGCCCCGTGAGATGTGGAGTAAGGTAATGAACGCGCGAGTTCTTTGCACGCTAGGGATCACGGCTCTGCCATTGCTGTTCGGGGTGACCTGGGACCCAGTGCTTCCCCTCTCCGGGCAGAGGTCCCCCCGTCTGCTTTCCTTCCCCCCTGAACGCGGTGCAGCGGTGGCCAGGAGCTCCTGGAAAAGGAGACACGAAACGATTCTCAGAGCCCATCTCTCCGCGCCACCCCCCCAACCCTCCGCCTCCCCAAATGCACCGTGAGGCCAGGTGATGAGGTCCCCGTCCCTCGGGAGGGGATCTGCCGTGTGGAGTGAGGGCCTCCCACCGCATGACCTGGATCCCCACTAAATAGCCCCCAGGCTTTCTCGTGGAAAGGTGACCAGCCACCTGGAGAGACAAGAGCAGCAGCCCCACCTCCAGATCTCCGGGCTGTGTCTGTGCTGAGTGTCACATGCCCGAGTCCTTCGCCTCCAAAGCTCAGCCCTCGCCTTGCCTCCTAAGCGTTTCTCCCGCTCCCAGGCCCCCGCCTCGTCTCTCCACCCAGGGATCGTTTGCTCAACAAACACCGTGGAGGAAAACAGTCCTGTCCCTGTCCCCAAGGAGCTCACAGAAAACAGGAGACAGACGTTACCCAAACACAAGTGCTCGAGAAGAAGACATCATAAGGAGAGAACAGAGGTGGAGGGGTGGTGCCCCAGGAGACTTTTCTGATGAACCGCCAGTGAAGCAGAGCCCTCGTATAGGAGTCCGGGCAGAGTTGGGGGAACAGTCTCAAGGTCACTTCCAACATCCTGTCCCTGTTCCTCCCCCGCTCCTCCCAACTCCTTGCGTCCTCCCATGGCTGGTCAGGGCGCCGGTGTCAGACCGCTTTCCTCTGCGGGCTGGTATGACCGTGTCCTTCGGGCAGCCGTCACCGGCAGGTTTCATCTGTGATCCTTTATTAGCCTCTTTTAATGGCCTGGTACCCCCCTGAGTCTGCCACCTCGATGCTCACGAGGACGAAGCAGCCATTCCCGGGGAGCAAAGGCCCACAACGTCTGAGCCGTGTCTCTCGGCCTACACTTACCGAGCCCTGCCTCGGGCCGGGGTCTCGAGGTGAGGGTGTGCGTGACCACTCCCTGCTTCCGCTACCCGTCATCTGCGATTTGCAGAGATCCTGCGGGGTGCCAGGTGCTGCTCGAGGCCTAAACGGAGAGCATTATTTTGTTCTAATTTTGTTTAATGTTTTGTTTTCTTTATTTTTGAGATAGAGCATGAGTGGGGGGAGGAGCAGAGAGCGGGAGACACAGAATCTGAAACAGGCTGCAGGCTCTGAGCTGTCGGCACAGAGCCCGACGCGGGGCTCAAACCCATGAACCGTGAGATCATGACCTGAGCCGACGTCGAACGCTTAACCGACTGAACCACCCAGGCGCCCCCACGGGGAGCATTTTTAAGCACTTTCAGGAAACGGGAGTTTCACAGCATAGAGCCAGATCGATAGCTGCGCTGGTCTTCTGGGCTTTGCAGGCATGGAGCTATCCACCCACCCGTTTTGAGCTTCCCAGGGACCAGGCCTCAGCCTCTTTGGAAGTCAACTGCCCCGCCACCCACTCCCCCACGCCCGGGCCTGGCTGCTACGGCACAGGGCCTGGCCTCCCTGCCTCCTGTTCCTCCTTCCTGCCTCCACCTCGTGTCACAGGACTTTTCTGTCCTCCTGCCTTGCCAGTTCACCCCCAACGATGATATTCCTATTTAAAAATAAATCGCTGCGATCTTTAATTGCAGACTAAATAATTGCTTCATTTTATTTAAATGTGGCTCTTGGAGGCTCTGGGAACAATTAGAAGAAAACATAGGGCAGTGCTGGGTGCATGTTTTCAAGCATATTTTTTTTTTTTTATTATTATCATACCGATGTTTGTAGGCTCTGGGAAAAGAAAGCGCGCCCCTCCTCCCGAGTTAGTCATGCACAATTTACATGCAATAATAACACTAATAATGATAATAATAATAATTCCTGGCTTTTTCTGGATTTCATGCTTGGCTCCCAGGGAAGCTGGGCAGTCACCGTGCACTTTTCAGAAGGAGAGAGGTGAGAGCAGACCAGCCTGACAAGTGACCCATACCCTGGCCCTTCCTGTGTGGGTGTGGGTTTGACGTGGGCCTGGCGCTGTCTGTGTGTGTGTGTGTGTGTGTGTGTGTGTGTGTGTGTGTGTGTGTCTGTATGCGCGCACTCTGGGAAGCACTGGGCAATCGTGTACTCTCAGGGCCCCTGCCCGTGTCTAAAATTCCACTAGTAGTATAAGAACTCATTGGGTCATTTACACATCTCTCTCTCTCTCTCTCTCTCTCTCTCTCTCTCTTTTAAATGTTTCTTTGTTTACTGAGAGAGAGAGAGAGAGAGAGAGAGAGAGACACTCCCAAGCAGGCTCTACGCTGTCAGTGCAGAGCCTGATGCAGGCATTAGTTCTCATGAACCACAAGATCAGGACCTGAGCCGAAATCAAGAGTTGGAAGCTCACCCCACTGAGCCCCCACAGGCGCCCCTATGTGTCTCTTTTTATAATGGAGGAAGCTGGGGGCAGAGGAGTGATCTTTGCCCTCGGGGCACAAAGCTTGTTAATAGATCCACAAAGAGGGTTCTGTATGTGACCTAGGAAAGCAGAACTCTTAGGACCAGGAAGACCCAGATTTGAATTCCTGTCCTGCACATCACTCTTGGTGTGAGCCGGGGCATGTTTTTTTTGGTCTGGAAAAATGAGCAATAATGATACTTGCTTACTTTGAGGACAAAGACTACTGAACGTTCCAAGTCCCTACATACAGTGGATCCTCAACAGATGATGGTCTTTTCTTTCTGATGCTCCTCAGTCTTCAAGAGTCTGCTGATTATACACATCTGTACCTGGGGGGGGGGGGCAGGTGGAGGAGAAAAAGGCCATTGAGTGTGGAGGGTACCTGCTAGCAGGAAGAGGAAGGAAGGGGGAAAGGATGGCACCCACCCGAGACACCCACCCTCTTCTCCACCCCTACCCCACCCCCCGTCCTTGACACTTGTCCTTCCTTGCTCCCGTGTGTCTCAGGGAACAGTGGGAGACAGGGTTGGTGAGGGAAGTGGGGTACTTTGTGGGCTAGCCTTCCGGTGTCCATGTTGAAGACCTGGGCCATGAGAAGGCAACGCCTACCCCGGTCTGGAATCTCAACTCAGGTAAACCAGAGGGCTGTGGTTGGCTAAGGCCAATATCTAAGGGGCCGTTCGATGATTAACTACCTCCTCAGGGCAGGACAGGGAAGGCAATCTATTTTTTTTTTTCAATAAAATATTTATTGAGATCTGTAACTCACATACGGTATGATTCACAGTTTATAATTGTAAAGTGTACAGTTAGATGATATTTAGTATATTCACAGAGTGGGGCAGCCATCACTACAATCAACTTTAGAACATTTTTCATCGCCCTGAAAAGAAACCCTACGTCCATGAGTAGTCGCTCCCTATCTCTCCTCCTGACCCACACCCTGACCAGGCAAATGCTCATCTCTGCCCGTATGGATTTGCCTGTTCTGGACAGGCAATACAATATGTGGCCTTTTGTGTTGGGCTTTTTTTCACTGAGCATGAGGTGTTAG
Organism: Prionailurus bengalensis; assembly: GCF_016509475.1. Lineage (NCBI taxonomy): Eukaryota > Metazoa > Chordata > Mammalia > Carnivora > Felidae > Prionailurus > Prionailurus bengalensis. The sequence continues at coordinate 15,505,181 of NC_057346.1, read as the reverse complement.
ACGGTTTTCTGTATAGTAGCATGAATCCGCATTTTATTCTTTCACCTACTGAAGGACATTTGATTTCGTTCCTCTTTTTTTGCTATTATGAGAAACATGGCTACAGGCATTACGGGTGCATTCACAGGCTCCTGGAGGTTAGGGTGGTGGTCATCTTGGAGGGTCATTGTTCTGTCACAAGAGCCACCCTCGTGGGTGTCAGGTGCTATCTTACTGTGGTTTTGATTTCTATTTCCCTCAGGGCTGATCACAGTGAGCATCTCTTCATGCGCTTATTGGCCATTTGTGTATTCTCTTTGGAGAAATGCCTGTTCAGACCTTTTGCCCATATTTCAGTTAGGTTGTCTTCTTATTCAGTAATGAGAATTCTTTATGTATTCTAGGTACAAGTCACTTATCAGATAAAGGGTTGCAGATTATTTCCTTCCATTCTGTTGTTGTCTTCTCACTGTGATGGTGTCCTTCTAAAGTGCAAAACATTTCAGTTTTGATGAAATCTGTTTTATCTATTTTTTTTTCTTTTGCTGCTTGTGCTTTTGGTGTCCTATACATGAAACCATTGCCTAATCTGCAGTCTTGAACATTTACCTGTATGTTTTCTTCTAAGAGTTTTGTATTTTTTAGGTCTCACATTTAGAGCTTTGACTCATTCTGAATTAATTTTTGTATATGGTGTGAGGTATGGGGTCCAACTTTATTCGTTTGCATGAGGAAATCCAGCTGTCCTCCCACTGCATAATCTCGGCACCCTTGTCAAAAATCAATCGACTCTAATTGTAAGAATGTATTTCTGGACTCTCCTTTCTGTTTCGTGAATCAAAGTGCTTATTCTAATGCCAGTACCACACTATTTTGTTTATTGTAGGTTTGTAGTAAGTATTGCAGCTGGGAAATACAAATCCTCCAGCATGTTCTTTCTCAGGACCGTTTTTGGCTATCCTGGGTCCCTTGCAGTTTTTCGTTAATTTTAAGATAAGTTTGTTGATTTCTACAAAGAAGTCAACTGGAATTCTGATAGGGACTCTGTTGAATCTGTAGATCAGTCTGGGGAGTATTGCTATCCTAACAATATTTTCAGGCTATGAACATGAAATGTCTTTGTATTTATTTAAGTCTTCTGTAACTTCTTTCAGCCTATTATAATTTAAGTTTGGTGCTTTTTTTGTTAAATGTATTCTTAAGTGTTTTCTTTTTGATGCTACTGTAAATGGAATTATTTCTTAATTTCATTGTTGGATTGTTCATTGCTAGTGTATAGAAATGCAACTGATTTTTGTGTATTGATCTTGTATCCTGCGATCTTGCTCATTTCATTTATTCCAACAATTTTGAGTGAATTCCTCAGGATTTACTATATACGGGATCATGTCATTTGCAAATAGAAGATGGTTTTACTTCTTCCTTTCCAATCTGGGTGTCTTTTATATTTTATTTCACTGCCTCATTTAAATTCCCTGTCTAGAACCTCCAAGTACAGCATTGACAGAAGTGGTAAGGGTTGACATCCCTGTCTTGTTCCTGATCCTAGAGAAAAGCAACCACTCTTTCACCATTAAGTGATGTCAGTTGTAGGTTTTTTTGTAGATGACCTTTATCGGATTGAGAAAATTTCTTTCTTTCTAGTCCTGGTTTGTAGAGTGCTTTATTCATGAAGGGTGTTAAATTTTGTCAAATGCTTTTCCTGTGTCTGTGGAGTTGAGCACGTCCCGTATTATATTGTTGTGGTGTATGACATTAATTGAATTTATAATATTAAACCAACCTTGCATTCCTAGGATAAATCCCACTTGGTCATAACAGAATCTTTTCTTATGTGTTTCTGGACTCAGTTGGCTGGTAATTGATAATAGTGGGGTGATCATCCTTGGAGCCCGCTGACTTCAAGGCATGGCTCAGATATCACTTTGGGTAGGAAACCTCCCCCAGGAGCTCCCCTCCACCCACCTAAACAGCGCCCTCTGCTTCTGTGCTCCTACCCTTTCATCCTTCCCATGTAACTTGTGGCAGCGCTAGCCATTTTCTCCTAAGGTTGACTAGTTGACTGTCTCCCCTGCTCGAATGCTAGCTCTTCAACAACTGGGTCATTATCCTATTGGCCTGGCCAATGCTCAGTCAGTGTTTGTCAAATGATTTGTGTCGATCTGCCCAAGAAATTTTCTAGGAAGAGAAGAGATTAGAAGCTCTTAGAGATGATTCAGTGTCTTGGTATAGTATACATGGGTTTTAAACATTTTTTTTAAAGCAGCAAAATCCTTACATCAAGTGGAATCTTACATAGAACCCTGACATTTAGAGCCCATAAAAGAGGCAGTTGCTCAAGTTGAAGCAGGGGTAGAGGCCCTGAGCCCTGCCCCCTGTGCCTTGTCCTGCTCTCTCTTTCCTGCTCCCTGGCACATCTTTAGGGAGTTCCTCAAAAACCTTGTGACTTCACGGGACAGAGTTTGCAAACCACAGGGGAGTGGAAGGAGCCCTGGGCAGTCTCTGTCTTGGTGACCTTGGGCATTTGGCCTCACCTCCCTATACCTGGCGTCTTCATCCTTAACAGGAAGAGTCACACCCAATTAGAACTGGCCCAACTTGGCTTGAATGGCAGCACTCCTGCCTCTCATCATTCACCCCGGCTGATGTTGGAACTCTTTCTCACAGAATCCAGAATTCTCCATACAGAGGTCTAGGGAGCCTCAGCAGGTCATGAGGGAGGAACCTGTGTACCGTACCAGGCTGAATCGACCCTCAAGGAGGCCTGCTGCGGTGCGGTTTGTAGGAATGGGGTCTTACTGCCTTGCTCAGAAAAGGCAAGTTGGGTTACAGGTTTGGCTAGCTCTAGGATTTATCTTGGTTTGGGGATGCTTCCTAGGATCCGGAACTGAGTGGTTAAAGACCAGCCTCGTCCCCTGCTAAGCAGGAGGGTGTACATGGGGACCAGGCCATGTGCATGACCAGGCCATCTGCAGTGGTACAGGGCAGGAGGGGACCTAAGGCTGTGGGAAGACCCCATGACAGGCAGAGGGTCACCAGCCTAAGAAATACTCTCACGGACTCCCTCAGAGTTATAGAGAGACCTAGAAACAAGAGACTGTGAATAACAACAACGGCAGTGGTCCTGACGTTAGCGTGATTTACAAAGCTATCTCTTATACGTAATCCATTTCTGATTTTGAGTTGCCCCACAGCCATGCTGGGCAGGCAGAACAAGGTTTCACACCTCCGCTCTCATTTCAGGAAGCTCAGTGCCTTACCCAAGGTCGCCCAGCTGGTTAGGACTGAACCGGAGTTCTTTTCTGGCCTCTCGGCTCTTGACCAGTGTTCTCTTCGTGCTACGTGTCCCCACTTCACCCAGGCTCCTCACCTGGGCTCAGGAGCTCGTCCCACTCCGGCACTGGGAGGCCTGACAGGCTCTAGAAGGTGCCTGGCCAGCAAGGGCCTTCACCCTCAGGCCAGCAGCAATAGCTCCAACTGTAGGGGTGCAGTGAGGACTGAGTGTGACCTGGGAGTCAGTAACAATGACAGCAAACCAAAGACACAAGCAGTGGGGAGGCCAGGAAAGGAGGAGACTGTGACCATTTCTCGAGACAGCTGAGCCCATGGCAAACCCCGATCTCTGGCCCCAATTCGTCTTACGGCCTCCAGGAAGTACCTGACCCCCAGTCCCTCACCTGAGCAGGGGCATGAGGGCTGCCTTTTGAAGGATGAGAACTCTGTGATTCTGACCCCACTTTGCTGGAAGCACCCCAACTTTTGTTAAGTGCCTTTGTGTTGCTCAGAGGTGACTTCCTTCCAAACCAGTATCTTTGCAGAGTCAGAGCTGAAACACCAGCAGTGAAATGGCTCAGCCAGATCCGAGGGGATGGGAGGAGGCCAGGATGAGTTTCTCCAAGCAGATTCGGCACTGCTTCTGACATGGGCTGTGCCCAGACGGCATGAAGGAATCTGGATCCCTGTCAGTGTTCACCTGGCTGTAGTCCCTCACCTCACTGGGCTCTGATATTCTACCATTAGAAGTTCATTCCTTTGACTTAAGAATTTGTTTCAAGCTGAAAGGCAAATACATCGGGAGAAGTAATGTGCTCGGTTCTGCGGTCACACGCCATCGTTTCTGGAGGGAGGGTTTTGCTTGGGGACAGTGGAGAGTATAGGTGCTAGGGAGGGAAGAAGAGAATGAAAAGAAAGAGCTAGGGTCATTGTCACCTCTGGCCAGTGACCCACCGTTTTCCTAAGGCTTGTCTATAATCTACGCATCCTCTTAACCTCACAGTGTTTCAAAGGGTTAACACGGTCTTGGTGGTTGAGGTGGGGGAAGATCTAGAACTTTCATCATCAACAATGATAACCGTGGATCTGAGTTCAAATCCTAGCTCTTCTACTTATCCTAGCTCTGTGACCTGGGGTAAATTATTTAACCTCTCTGTGCCTCCGTACTTAATTTATAAAGTTAGGGGTAAGAACACTACCTACTTAAGAGAGTTTAGTTAGAATGGAATGAGTCAGTGAACGTCAAAGGTGTGAAACCGTCTGGCACATGGAGCACACTCGAAGAATGTCAACCATCATCATCAATGGGAGCCAACATTTTTTGAATGCTGTGTGCCTGATATCAAGCTAAATGCCCCCTGGGGGACAGTATGCCATGCCATTGCTTTGGCCGTTACCCCAGGGTCTCCTGTTCCTACATGTTGCCTGTGCTGGTCCAGCTTCCTTACAAGGGCGGAAGCCCCCACACTTCGTATCACGATCCCACCATCATTCTCTAAAGCCATCTTGATATGGCCCCTTTCCCTCGCTAAGCCTCTCCCTTTGGGACCCCTGGGGTTCTGTCCTGCCCTCAAACCCTCTTTAGTGCCACCCCCAGCTTAGCTTGACCTTCCGACTTTGCAGAGAAAGGGTTGGAATTCTGGGTCCCCTCCCTTCTGCGTGGCCCCACCTTCCCGTGGGCCGTAAGCCTGCAGGAGGGAAGCCTTTCTAAAGCCCAGAGAAAACATCCTGACGTATGCACCCTTGGCTTGGGTCAGGAGCTTCCCAGTGGCCTTATATTCATATAAATAAATGTAAAAATATGATATGAAATAAAAATAAATCACCCAAGAAATTTTTCCTATACTAATAACAACAAAAATCGCACTTTTGTGAGGTCCCCCCCCTTCCCCCACACAGAAGAATCTGGCTTAATGGTTTGTTTATTTATTTATATTATTTTATTTTGAGAGAGAGAGAGAGAGAGAGAGCACACACAAGTGGGGGAGGGCCAGAGAGAGAGGGAGAGAGAATCCCAAGCAGGCTCTGTGCTGCCAGTACAGAGGCCGATGTGGGGCTTGAACCCACGAACCCTGCCTGTGGCGACCTGAGCCGAAGTTAAGAGCCGAATGCTCAACCGACTGAGCCACCGGAGTGCCCTGGCTTAATGGTTTAAATGCCACCTCCTAAAGCACCTAGTTACACACGTGACCTCCTCTGATCTTTGCACCAGTGGGTATTATTACCCTTCTAACAGATAAGGGAACCGGGCTCAAAAAAGCCAAGCAGGCTTTTGGCCACAGCACCAACGCTCTTGCCCCCTACACCGTTGGCCCCTCGCAGGATGGGGTCTTGTGGGCTGCCGTCCCCTCTGGGGATAGCGCATCCAAGAGAGGGCGGCTGACCTGGGCGGAGGATGTCAGGCACAGTAGGTTTTGTATGTCCCTAAAACATGGGCCCGGGGTGGGGGGTGGCGGGGGGCTGGGCAGGGACCATGTGGGGCTGGTGGCTCAGGCCCAGCGGGAGCAGCTGCAGTGGCACAAGGCCCAAGGGGGACAGATAGATGAAGGGACGGATGAGGGGGACAGGGAGTAAAGCGTGGATTAAGAGCAGCCTTGGGGCTGTGGCGCCTCTTGCTGAGGCCCAATGCCTGCCGCCTTCTCCCCCAGACCCCCTCCCTCCTTCTCACCACATAGCCACGGCCCGCTCCCTCTGCAGAGCCTCCGTGGGTCTCCAGGCCCCGGGAAGGTCTCCCCTCCTTCCAGAGGGCAGGCCTCTCTGCCACAGGCAGCAGGAGGGGTGTGCTTTTTGGCTCCACAGCCGCTGATCGGAACGGATGATATGTTTTCACTCTGGTGTGTTCAACAGTGCGGATCGGACAGGGAGCGGAAACGGGAAAGATAAGTGGGAAATAAATCACCCAACTTGATTTAGTCATAATAGTAAGGAGAGGGTGATTGCTGAGCCGCGATCAGAGTCGCAATCAGCGCTCTGGGGGCCGGAGAGACGAGCCGCCTCTGCTCCGCAGAGGCCCCGGCAGAAAGAGGTCCCGCTGGGCCAGAGAGGGGCGCTGGGCCGCAGGGGCTCCCTCTGAGCCCCAAGGCACAGAGGCCTGCTCTGCCCGATAAGCCTGCACCCTCCGAAGGGGCAGACAGAGGCATCCGGCCTGCCTCCTGGCCAGGGAGACCCTGCCCAGCCCTGCCTGTTGCGTTTCTCAGCGGGACTCGGGGTTCGTGCAGGAAATGCCGGTGCTCTCTGATGCCTCCTATTTTTAATGCTTTCCAGAAAGCGTCTTAGCCTTCCCTTTCTCTAGGCAAGACTGGGCCCGACGCCACCAGCTGGCCTTCGAGGATGTCCGGAGAAGGAGCAACCGCAGGGACTCTCTGCCCCCCACCCCCACCCCAGGGCTCACCCCTTGGAATGAGCCCAGGTCTCATCTGGAGCCTCCCCGCAGTCGGAGCCGGTTCCCCTCTGCTGGTGGGGGGTGGGGGGGGGGGCGGTGGATGGTGGCCGCCACATTCGGGGAGACCGGCTCCCGTCCTCCACGCCCCCCTGCAGGGCTCTTGGGCACAGGCCCTGGAGAAGCGCAGAATGTCGTGGTGCTGTGGAAAAAGGGCAGTGATTCTCAGAGGCCTGGGTGTTCGGGAGAAGGCAGCTTAGGTGACGCAGGGATATCCATTCCAATTCACGGAGGGATATCTGCTCTGGCAAGTTATAAAATACCATTTCCACCGAGGCTGTAGAATTACTTACAGGAGCCACAATGAAACCAGACAACCTTTCAATCAAGCTGCCTGTTGTTCCCGCTTCAAGGCTGGCGAAATAAATACTGAGCAAATAAAGTTAGTCGGCATCTGAGCATTTTAATGAATAAAGAGTAGCAGGAGGGCCTGGTGTGGGGAGCGGCTGCACGTCCCGGTGGGCAGCCTGGAGGCGGCCCCGTGTGATGGCTCCGGGCTGGGGCCCTCCAGCCTCCCGCCCTCCTCCTGGGGGGCGGTGGTGCTTCCTCCTCTTGCTTCCGGCTCTGGCCCAGAACCCCGGCCTGGAGACCCACCCAGAGAACCCCTCATGGCGGGACCAGGGGCCTCAACCCTGTGCCTCTAGCCCCGGAGGGATTCACATTCTCACCAGACCAGGAGTTCTTGGGGTCAGCTCATCACGCTCTGTAAGACAAGGGTCAGGAAGGCTAAAGCCCACATGAAGTCAGCCGGAAGGAAAGAAAATGTTGTTGAAGCCTTAGGAAGGGACTCTTAACGTTGTTTTTGTGGCAAGAACAAGGAGGTGTGGGTTTGCTGATGGGCACAGATGGCATAGTGCTCGTGGGAGTTGGGGGCAGCTGGCAGAGGCAGGCTGAGAGAAGGGTGGTGGGACGGGGGTGCAGGGGGCCTCCGTGAGGGACGGCCACGGCCCAGCCCTGTGATGGGGACACCTGGCCGGCACAGGGGGCAGGCGCTGCAGGTGAGGTGGCTAGATCCCTGGGCCTCCCAGAACTACAGACAGAGCTGTAAGTCGAGAGACAGGCAAGTGTTCTCCCCAGGGGGGGAGAGCCGGGGAACGCTGCAGACAGCCCACGGAGGCGCTCAGCGCCAGCCCCAGGCAGGCTTCTAGAACAGATGTGGAACGGATGATGGTAGACACAGGCAAGTCAGGGGCGATCACCCCGAATCAGGATGGCTTCCTGACAGACAAACCTCTTGTTTTCTTGTGAAGAGCTGGTAGGTCAGAGCCTGTTCTGGACAGAGGGTGAGGATTTCAGCATGGTGGTTGGCATAATCTTTCATGGCATCCTTGTGGACCAGCTGGAGGTTGGCAACCCGGATGGTATCCCACGAGGAGTGTTTGTAACAGGTTGAAGACCCCGGGGGGGGGTGAACGCCTAATAGACTGAGATCGGTCTGGACGGAAAGTTTCTCGGGACATGGGGATCCCTGTTCTTTCAGTGACTAATGATGTGGAGGCCATGCTAATAAGATTCGTGAATGACCTCAAGCTGCAAGGAGATAATACCTTGTGCACTAGTGATAAGGAAAATAATAGCCCACGTTACAGGACACCTACTCCGTTCTAAACGTATCCCTTGGAAGGGATAGGCCTTCCAAGACAGCTCTGGGACAGTGACAGGCCAGTCGGTTGATAGCCGTGACCCCAGGCTCCACGTTTTCAAAAGGACGTTGACCAAATGTAGCAGGTCCCCGCCGAAGGAGGGGGTCAGAAGGGTGGAGTCAGGAAGCTCTGACCGCAGTAACTAACGAGCTGAGTAATATGTCAACTATTGAGGAATGGCCTGACGTAACTGGAGGCAGGTTGGGGACGGTATGGTTGGTACCCGTGTGGCCCCTGTGTGGCTGGCGTGTCCGCAGGGACTGGACTGACTGCATCTCCAAAGGGAGGACCCAGGACCCACGTGGGCAGACTTTACAGGGAGGCGCGTTTTGGCTCAGTGCAAAGGAGCACTTTCTAGGTCTTTAGGCTCTCCGGTATTGGGCCCGTGACCGGAGCATTATTTGGGGAAATACCTCAGCACTTGCTCAGCACCGTGCTTAATGCACGATCATTGGGCTTATGGGGATTTCCTTAAGCGTGCGAGCCCAGAATCTACTGCTTGTCTGTTCACCCGAGCCTCAGTGTCCTCATCTGTAAAATGGGGACGATAAGGCCTACCTTGGGCATCTTCTACAATAGGCACCGGTAAATGCTTCCTCGGAGGACAAAGGCTGTGCCCTGCCCCTGTCGCGGGGTTTACTTAGCTCAGCCTCGGGAGTCCCCGGCTCGCAGTGACCATGGTGGCTGCCGCGTGTTTCTGGAGTGCGTGCGCTATGCTAATGAGCGTTTCTTGCCTTTAACCCTCGCCGCACCCCCTGGAGGTAAGTGAGGAAACGGGAATGCAGACAGCGGGACAGCCCAGCTGGAAGCCAGGTGTGGCTGACTCAAGTCCATGCTCGGATGTCACTCTGCTGGGACTGAGCGGCTTATTTGGGAAGTGAGGAGGAGGAGGAGACCGAGAGGGGCTGGAAGGCCGCAGGGGGATCGGTCGGGCGTTCCCCTCGAGTGGCATTGCTGCGGAGCCCTGGAGAGGGGAGCTGGCTCGCCTTGCGCTCTGGCCCCGGCTCTTTCGCCCCCCTCCTCTCCTCCAGCAGCAGGCTTTCCCCTTTCAGCCTGTCTGACTCCATCTCGGCACTTTGTCCTGCTAATTCCCAGGCTGGAGGGCGTGTGCACTCTTTATGCCGTTCAGCCCTAATTAGAAGTTCCTGACAGCTTGTTTGGGGCCCTGTCAGGCGCTCTGCCTCGCCTTGCACCAATAAGTAAAAAGGAAAATTGCTATCTGCTCCCTACCTGGATGCCTGGGTGTCACTGTGAGCGGCATGTGTGGGCGGGGGAGGGTGGGGGCTGCTCACAGGCGGCTCCTATTCTGGGCCTGCCTCTGCTGACTGGGCATCGGCGGGGACCAGCGGGGGCTCCTTGCCTTCAGGGTCCGCCAAGGGCTCCGGGCGCCACGGCTGGGAGGAACTAATTGATAGGGACTCGATGGAGGCTGGGAGGGAGGGCAGGTGGGATGGTACACCACTGGAACTTTCCTACCCGGATGCCGAGTCCTTTCTGCCTTGGAAACCGCACGTGTGTTCAGGGCCAGAGGCCACAGACCACAGTCGGCTCTTTAACTGGCGATGTGTTACGGGGACGTGGTGCGAAGTGAGTTCGGGTCGGACAGTTTTCCAGGGACAACAGAATGAGACAGCAGAGGTCTAACCCCCTGAACCTTCTGCCCACTGACCAGTCTCGAAAGACTGTCTCAAGAGATAAGCAGTTAAGATTCTAGAACGGTGAACTAGACCTCCTGGGTTCGGATCCCTCGTCTGCCCTTGCTAACCTATGTGCCCTTGGGTGAGTCATTTCACCTCTCTGGACTTGGTTTCGTCATCTGTAAAGTGGGCATAATCGTAAAGTGGTAAGGATCAAGAAAGCCTTCGGAAGAGTACCTGATTTCTAGTAAGCACTCCACACTAGGAGTATTATCCTTATTCCAAGATTCTTAACGAGAACAAGTGGGTACAGTGGTTTGAATTCCAGCTACACTGCCTGTTAACGTTGTGGTCTTGGGCAGAGAAGCTAACCCTGCCTCTGAGTTGCTTGATTTCTGAAAAGGGAGTGTCCTAACAGTGCCCACCTCCTAGGGTGACGGTGGAGATTGAACGAGATTATGTGTGTAAAACACTCAGCACGCTGCCTCGTAGAGGGGTCAGGAAAACTGTAGCCCTCAGGCCAAATCAGACCCACCACCGGTATTTGTAAATAAACTTTAATTTGAACCCAGGCACAGTGTCTTTTTTCCCCCTTTATAAACATGGTCCATGCTGCTGAGCTGAAAATTTATTTATGTAGCCCTTTAGAAGAAAAAGCTTGCTGCCCGCCGGCCTAGAACATAGTAGATGCTCATTAAAGGCTAGCTGTCGTTATTACCGGGTGATTGTAGCTGAAATCCCCTAGCTGCTTCACAGAAGAGTTTTGACCCCAAGCCGGCACTGGCAGGTAACCAGAGGGGCGCCTGGGTGGCTCAGTCGGTTGAGCGTCCGACTTCGGCTCAGGTCATGATCTCGCGGTTCGTGAGTTCAAGCCCCACATCGGGCTCTGTGCTGACAGCTCAGAGCCTGGAGATCACTTCGGATTCTGTGTCCACCTCTCTCTCTCTCTGTCTGTCTCTCTCTCTGTCAAAAATAAAGATTAAAAAAAAAAAAAAAAAGCCTTTCTAACCAGAGAGGGATTTTTAAAGGTCTGATATGATGGGGGTGAGGGGAATGCTTATCTTGTTTGTGTGTATTTTCAGAAAGGAAATTGGGAGCAATATTTCGTAGGCCATACGCCCTCCCCCTGAGCCACGTATTTTCTGTCTTAAGGGATATCAGTAATTTAGGAGCTCTTCAATTAATTAATTAATCCCATTAATGAATTCTGTCACCGAGGAAAGTCTCATCCCCCACTCCCTGCCCATACCCCTTACTCCAAGAAATCTCTTGCTGGATTTCAAATATCCAGACGTCTCTGTGTTATTGGACAAAGGCCACCGCAGCTTTGCTTAGAACTGTCCACACACTTCTGTCCTCCGAAGCGGGGGGCCTCGTGAAGGGTCTGGGAGCCTCCTTGGGGGTCATTCCAGCCTGAGAACCCTGCCCGCCCGCAAACGCCTTGCTGGCCCAGGCCAGGCCGGGGGTGTGTGGGCTGGTGGGGGAGAGGCTGGAGCCCACGTCTGCCGTGCCCCGCCGTACTATCGCTCAATTGTTACGCTGTGTTCCGGAAGCTTCTCCTCCTGCGGAGGGACGTGCGGCCGTTAAAATATTAATCTCTGGCATGTGGCAAACATTTAAAATATGCTGAGACATGGGAACTGTTGAGCGGGGGCCTTGTTGACACACTGCCTCACCTGGGTACTGTTTGCTATGTAAATGCCACGGATTCCTCCCGAAAGTTGGAACCCGTGCTTTGTATTTCCTCCTGTTGACCAATGGGTGGGGGGCAGAGTGGTTCGTCCCCCGTCCTAGCAGGTGCCTTTCTGGGCAGTTCTTGGAGAACAAGCCAAGAGGTGTGTTTTCGTGCCAGTTGCCAGGGAGCCCTTGAAAGGACTGATTTGGGGGTCTCGTCAGGACCAGCTGTCCTGGCCTGCCTTGAGCCCGCCCTGGGCCCTGCCCCCTTATACACTTGACCCTTGAACTACACGGGGTTGAACTGTGTACAGATTTTTTTCGATCGATGCAGTCCGGTGCTGTAAATGTATTTTGTCTTCCTTATGATTTCCTTAATAACATTTTCTTTCCTCTAGCCGACTGTATTGTAGGAATACAGTATAGAATCCATACAACAGACAAAATATGTAGTAATCTCCTGTTTATGCTGTTGGTGAGGCTTCCGGTCAACAGGAAGGTCCGGGGGGAGGTCAAGAATTAATACGTGGAGGCGCCTGGGTGGCTCGGTCGGTTAAGCATCTGACTTCCGCTCAGGTCATGATCTCATGGTTCGTGGGTTTGAGCCCCGCATCGGGCTCTGGGCTGACAGCTTGGAGCCTGGAGCCTGCTTCCGATTCTGTGTCTCCCTCTCTCTCTGCCCTTCTCTTTCTGTCTCTCTCTCTCAAAAATAAACGTTAAAAAAAAATAATATGTGGATTTTTGACTGCACCCCTTTTGTTCGGGGCTCAAGCGTAGTTCACAAGGGGGTTGACGCTGTTCCTCGGTGCCCAGCACACAGCATAGAGCAGGCGAGGCAGGGACCTAGGATAGTCCCAAGCCCTCCCCGCCCCCCACCCACAGCAGCCCTTGCTGGGGGAGCAGGATGGCCTTGGCTGAGCTCCCAAGCAGCTTTGCGCTCCTTATCAACACCGGAAGCCACCTCCAGTCACTTGGAAGCGGGCTGAGATGAAACCACTTAGTTGTCCTCGGTGCAGGAAATGAGGACTGATGTCAGAGAAGCTCTGTTGGAGGGCTGAGGGGCTTCTGAAGGAGGATGGAGCCCTTCCAAGCGGAGACAGACAAGGCTTCATGGAGGAGGTGACCTTTGAGGGGTGTGTAACACAGAAAGTGTGGCTGGGGAAGGACGGCGCGCGTGGAGGGCACAGTATGGAGCACCAGGGTGTGTCCTTGGCTTCTCTCGCTCTACCAGGTGGCAGGAGCCGGCCTAATCACCCGTCCCAGTGATGGAGGCTCGGAGCTGCCTCTCGACCTTGGCTTCCCTCGGGGGGGCTTCCCTTAGCTAGGAAAAGCCTCCCGAGATCCTTTCCTCCCTCTGGAAGAGTCTCCATCCCAAACAGAGCAGAAAGCAAATGCCACCAACCTGGTCTCAGACACGCCAGTCATCTAGCCGAGGTTTGGCAGACGTTTCCCTGTAAAGGACCAGACGGGAAACGTTTTGGGCTTCGTGGGCCATAAGATTTCTCGCAGCCGCACAGCTCTGCCGCGTAGAGCGAAAGCAGCCGCAGACTGTACGTGAACAAGCAGGTGCGGCCGTGTTCCAAAACACCTTTATCCGTGGACGCTGGAATTTGAATTTCATGGGACATTCATGTGTCATGCAATGGTCTCCTTCTTTCGATTCCCCGCCCCCTCCGGTATTTCAACCATGTAAATGGCCATTCTTAGCTCTCGTGTGGCACGAGGCAGGTGGCGGGCCGGACTTGGACTCCTGCTCTAGCCGGATCGCGCCTCACACTCGGTTGGCCCTTCTGACTTCCAGCTCTCCGCTCTTGCTCGGTGCACTCACCTGTTCCGACAGGGTAGGGTCACGCAGAGCTCAGGGCGTTCACGTGGCCGCGGTCTGTCTCCCGACGGGGAGGTGGGCGCAGGGTTGTCGAGGTGAAGCTCGTAAAAGCCAAAAGCCAAAGCTCTTGTGTGGGGACAGCTCTCCAAGCTCCCCCGGCTCTTTCCGGAGACCTCAGTGGCCAGAGAGGGTCAAAGATGAGGAGGTGGAGACCCAGGGAGCGGAACCGATTTGCTCAAGTTGCTCAGCTGGTTAATAGCCCAGCTGGGACGAGGATGCCGGGCATCCGGGCCCCGGTGTCTTTCTGCTCTCCGAGAGATAAAAGGGTCTCCGGGTTAAGCATGTTCTTGTCCCCTTGCTCCAGGCTGTCAGAGAGGGACCCTGGCCTCTGCTGCCATTGTCGCTCAGGCCCACTTGGTGCTGCAGCTTCTGAGAAGGACACAGCCAATAGGCACCAGCGTCGGGTAGCAGAGAGAGAAGTAAACCATGATAAATTGCTCCTAATGCTGCTGGGTGACTGAGATAAAGCCTTGATTGTTTGGGCAGCATAAATCAACACCCTGAGCTGGATGGGAAATAAAGCAATAATTTAAATCTATTTTCAGGGTCTTGTGGGCCGAGTGACCGACTAGGAATTGATATCCCAGAATGGAGTAATGGATGGGGGAGGGTTATATATGGTTAAACCACACCGAGTGGATATCTCTGTACTCCCCCAGGCCTGTCGCCAGCCCTGTGGGTGGGCTCCAGGCAGAACCATAACTCCTGCCTCCGCTCTGTGAAGAGGTCCCAGTCATCCACCTGCCTGCTGGCCTTCCCCAGCCAGCCCACCCACAGCCAGCCTCTGCCCCTCCCCCTCCCCCCAAGCACCCCCGCCCCTCCCGCATCAGACTTGTTAGGCCCTTGGTGGGCACAGAGGATTCAAAGATGCACAAGTGAGATCAGTGTCACTAGGTGGTGACTTCCATGAGATCAAGGGCTGTGACTCTGTAGTTCACCACCATGTTCCCAGTGCCGAGGACAGCGCCTGGCACGTAGCAGGTGCTCAGTATATTTTTTGGTGAATAAGAAGATGACCAAGCCAAACAAACAATGACGTCACAACGCAGCATTAATTGCCACGGAGAGAAGAGATCGTGGCGGGGCTGGAGGGGCAGCAGAGAAGGGGCGAGGGCGCCATTAGTTCTGGGACATCACGGGATGGCTAAGGGAAGCTGAAGAAGAGGCAAAAGCTCAGCTGAGTCTCGAGATGGGAATGGAGCTGGTCAAAGGAACAAGGAGGGGAGGAGGGCATTTCAGGGGGTGGGACGAGCTCGAGCAAAGACCCAGAGAAGCTAAGAACCATTGGATTCAGAAACCAAAGAGCGTTGGGAGCTTGAAGAACAGTCACGCCAAGCCGGCGCGTTACGGTGTCTGGTTTCAATTCATATTTTCCCACACCGCTTTCTCTTCTTCCTGGCGTGGTCTCTTTGGGTGTGTGATAAACCGCGTGGGTGGGAGGATGGGCGTTTGCGCGTTCAAGGGACGGCGTGAGAAGAGGACACCTGGACTGGTTAGAAGCCCCAGGGTGACCGTTCCAGCCTCCTTGGACCAGCCCCTTCGAACCTTTCTTGTTCTTCCGCTCCGCCTGTGGAAAATGGCAAGGTGGGTAGAAGGCCGTTAGATGACCTTCTGGGCTCTTACGGATGCTTTAAGCCATTTCTGGACAGACACCGCGGGCCTCGCTCCTTCAGCCCTTAACCACGTACGTGTTAGGCACTTGGTAGACTTCAGTGCTTGGTGATGGGTAACTTCAGGACAGGTTTCCCTGTCTCTCAGAAAAGGGGAACAGTTGAAGCTCCTCAAGAAACATCGGAGCGATGCATGGTTTCCCGCCTTGATTCAAACCGTAGTAACAGTAAGGCCCAAAGAAACACAGGTGACACAGTCCCGGCACCTTAGATGCATTAACTCAGCTAATCCGGCAACAAACCCCGAGGGATAGCTGCTCTGGCTACTTCCCCTTCCACAGATGCACAGATGAGGATCCGGAAACATGAACTAACTCACCCAGCGGCATATAGTTATTAAGCGGGAAAGCCGGGGATCGGACCAGTAGTCCGGCCAACCACGATGATGTGACCACCGTGCTCACTTGCCCCGTGCCACTCTGTGGGCTGCGGAGATGGGCGGTCAGGATGGTGGTTCCAGGTCGACTCCTCCCTCAGCGGCGGAGTCTGGCGAGGCATTCCACCCCTGCCGTCCGCCACCTTCCCCGTGGCCGCACAGCCACAGGCCGTTTGGTCCCTACAAGGTGGTGACATGGACGGGCTCTGCAGAATCTGTCAAGGCCTGACAAGGGGACACATCTGAACGGGTGACGGAGGTCGTAAATTTTTATGTTCATTATGTTTGTTTTGTTTGGCGTAATTAATGGATCTATTAAGCTTAATCAAGCTCTGACCTCTTTTATAACCATTATAAATCAGCCCAAATAGCTCTGGGAGGGGGGTTGGCGTCGTGTTTGCAGGCCTCCCTGGGAGAGAGTGGTCATTCCCTGGGCAGGGATGGGACTGGAAGCTACCAACAGGGCATTGGGAATGGAGGGAACCATGGGGGAAACTGAGGCAGGGAGGCTTGTTATGTGAGTCCCGCGTCAACGACAATGGTTCATGTTTCTGTAAGTCCGACGTGGTTGGGGGTGGGGGTTTGCTGCCGGAAGGGGGGTTGGGAGGGAGGAAATAAAGAATCTCACATACCTTCTACCTCTTGGCCCTAAAATTGGCTTTCCTAAGGAGTGGTTTACTCCACACGGCCCCAGAAAGGGGGCTGGCATGGAGGAGAGGTGGGGAGGGAGAAAACGGGGGGCCCTGGGGGAGGAATTAGAGGGGCAGAGCTACCGCCCAGAGCACGAGCCAGGACGAGGACAGTCACGTCTTGTGCATCTCTGCTCTCTCTGGTTTGGTGAGCAGAGTGATTGGGTGTGATTGAGCAGGGACGCAGACGCTCGTTCTCAGCTATTAGGATGAATGGATCCCCGGGATACCAGCAAGGATGCTGTCGTCTGCGTGCACTTTAATACTAATAAAAAAAAAAGGAAACTAACAAAATACCATGCCCCATCATTAAAATGCAGAAGCAGATAAAGAGCAGCTCCTGTGTAATTACCCCAAATTTTTATTTCCATAAGAAACCAGCGCTTCATAAATGTTCCAACCTGAGCCTTTCTCTCCAGGGAGACTGGATTTCTATGAATATAGAAATTTGGTAATTGTCCCCGAAACCGTGCTTTTCTGTGTTAATGAGTAGCCGGACGGAGCTTGCTTTTTGCTTATAGCCCTAAACCGAACAGGTTCCTTCCCCGTCGCAGGGTCCGCGAGCACCCACCCCCACCCGCACCATCCACACACGTTAGACCCATTAGGGCCTCAGGGTTTGGGTTTCAGGAGGAGTGATTTCTTCTCAGGGGAAGAAGGAAGTGGAAGAGGTCTGCCAGTCAGGAGCCTGGTTCTGCGTTTCCCCAATTGCATATATATTCTTCCTTACCACGGGCATGCTTTTTTTTTTATTTCAGTGCAACGTGCTCTCAAAAAAAAAATACATGCACTATTAGATTAAAAAATGTACAGCATTATATAGCTTATAATGCCATGGTAGATTTTAAACCTCTAAAAGCATATGCATTAGAGCAATTTTCTAAACTAACATAGCAAGAGGTCCACAAAAGCATTGCAACATTTGATAATGGTTGCCATCTTCAGTTGGAGATAATGATGTTAACAAATGTAATGGGAGTAATGAATGGAGATTCGAAAAGCTGCTTTTGTTTAATTTTTTTGTAATGCAAATTCAGTTTGGGCCTGCGAGAGAGGGGAATGGGGGGAAAAAACCCTCTTATTCGAAAGGAATCTTAATCCTAGCGGGTGAGAGGCCAGTTATAAGCAGAAGTGGCTTCGTTGTGGAATTAAACAATCCAGAGATGCAATTATGAAGGTGATGGGGACGCAATTGGAAGGAGGAGGAAAAAAAAAAAGGAGCTGCAGAATCGAATCTTCTTTCTTGAGGGTGGAATTGCAGATGTTTGAGTAAAGAAGCCAAGGATGTTGTCCCTGGAGTTGTCTGTGCCGGGGATTGGATGCCTGTGCCCGGTTGGGAAGAGAGGGTGGAAGAGAAGAAACGATGGTGGGGGAAGGAAATGCCCCGGAAGCTCATCCAGGCCAGATTGCTCTACGGGACCTGAGCTTTTTTATCAGGCCCCACGGCTGGTTCCATGCAGGGACTTCAGCAAGCTCTTCGGCCCCTCAGCTTTCCTCTTCTGTAACTTGGGAGCACCGGTGCCTTCTCACAGTTAGTGCAGTTTTGAGGGGGGTGGGGTTCACATCTTAACTCTGCAAAAGAAAGGAGGGTCGCCCAATGCAGAGCAGCCGTAACTTCTCCCAACCTCATTCTGCTTTGCCCTTCGCTGGGCTCAGCCTGCCCCACGAAGCAGAAATCATAGCTACAACTTTGACGCACAGAGGAAAAAAGGCTGTTCAAGAATGCCGTCCTGGAAGGCTCCGCCGGGGTCACTTAGGAATGCACTCAATTTTCTTGGTTTTCTCTGGAGAAGGCAAGAGCAGCAAGGCTTGACCACTGGATACGCTTCTCCAACATTCTGCCCATCTTGGGGGCGGGGGTGGGTGTAGATCCGGAACAGGCCTCCCTGAGTACAGCCGTGTGACCTTGAAGTGATCCAACTCCAATTGCATTGATGACAGGTACCACGCGGCTTCGGGCTCAGCATGCTCTTTCTTTCGAGTATGTTCCATTTCCCCAATTAGACTGTCGACTTGCAGAGGGCAGAACTCTAGTGTGGCTGCTGGGTTGTGTCTAGGGCCGTCCAGATGCTGGGACCGGCAGACATCACCTGACAGTCACCATTTCTTGAGTCCCCTGTGCGCAGGTACATTTCCAGCATTTTTCATCTCATACTAACAGCAACCTACCAGGTAGACACTGTGATCATACCCGTTTCACAGACAGGGAAACTGAGTCACGGAGGGGTTAGATCACATAGTCACGCAGGTTGTGAGCGGCAGACTGCAGTTGAACTGAGAGTCTGTTTCCCCAGTTCTGTCTAGTCCCTAACCCTAACCCTAACCCTAACCCTAACCCTAACCTGGATACATTTGTGGGTCGCTAAAACTGGGGAGGCCGCTCTTTGCCCAAAATGTGTGTCAGATCCCAGTATCCACGGGCAGGAAGCCATGACTGGAGCCCAACCCAAGGAAGGCTGTCTGCTGGCTAAAGACAGGTTTGGGGGGTAAAGTTACTCTTAGGAAGAGTATCAGAGAATGATACGATTTTGAGAGGTGCAGAGAAGTGGGGAACATGGCTTACAGTCCCTAGCTTCCCCAGTTTACACATTAATTAATCTGAAATTGCAACATAGATTTTTATGATTAGCAGCGACATCTCAGTGAGCAGAGAAGGAACCTTTAACAATGATCCCAAGATGAATCTGGGAGTTGAAATATCCATGCAATAAACAAGGCCGTGTTAGAGGAAGCAAAGTAAAATACAAACCCCGGGCCGTCAGAATAGGAATCTGTCAGCGGGACAAGGCCTTCTTGGACCCATTCCTCGCAAAGGGACAGCCATCCTTGCACCAAGGGCAGGACTGCGCTGAGGCTGGGTGGAGTCCGGTGATAGATTTATTCTTTGCATGTCTTACTGAGGAGGCCCGGCATGAGGCAGGGATGCTGAGCCGGCTCTCTGCATCTGGGTCTGTCTTAGTGTCATTGTTACCTTTAGGGATTGGATCCTCAGGGACCTGGGCCCGGACCAGCTCTCTGAGGTCTCCTTTCTCACGGCTGCTGCGCTGAAGCTGGTGGGTCAGGACACTTGCCTGTTGCCCAGAAGAGGCTAACCTATTGGCTTCTGTCTTGTGAAACCTGACCCCAAGCCTAGTGAAACTGGAAGGAGCTTGGGGGTGGGGAAGGGAAGGATGTGGTTATGTAACGATCTGCCTCCCCGTAAAATTTATTGAGATAAACAGCCCCTTTGGGCTACTTTAATGGACTGAATATTTCTTTACCCTCCCCCCTGTCCCGACGCCAAATTCGTGTGTTGAAGTTCTAACCCCCCACGGGACTGTATTTGAAGACTGCATCAGTAGGATTAGTGTCTTTATAAGAAGAGGCACCCAGGAGCACACTCTCTCCCCTCTGCACCATGTGAGCACACAGCAAGGAGGCAGCTGTCTGCAACCCACAGAGAGCGTCCTCACTGGATACTGAGCCTGCTGGCACCTTAAACTTTGGATTTTCACTCTCTAGAACTGTGAGAAAAGAAATTTCTGAGATTGAAGTCACTTAACCAGTGGTATTTTGGTATGGAAGCCCAAGCCGAGTGAGATGGCTGCCATCTTGTTTCACGATGGCCACTGGCTGGCTGGCCCACCCATTGATACTAGGCTGTATCTGAAGTCCTATAGTAATGTATTGAGTTTGGCATAAGTCAGGTACCTCATTTCAATTTATTCCAAACTGAAAAGTCCACGAGGTGGGATCAACATCCTTATCTCACAGTTGAGGAAACTGAAGCTCAGAGAGCTTAACTTTCTTGCCCAAGTCAAAAAGCAAGTGGGTACACTTGAAGAAGCTTCTCCAGCTTGGGCGTACTATGATTCTAGGATAGGACTCTGCCTTGGATGAAATCAGGATGGTTTACTGGGAGGCATGTCATGGGAGCCTGCACCTCAACCCACCGCCGACCTCCAGTAGGACTCAGATAGCCTTGGGCCTTGATGGGACGCTATTGTTTCACTTGTGTGCACTGTACCAACTCTGACCCATGCTCCCTGCCCATGTCTCCAGAGCACCAGAGAGCACCCACTCTCGGGACAGCCAATGTCCCTGCTGAAGATGAAAATATCGGGAATGCCTTAGGTACAGAGGAATGTATCAATTCCTCAAAAGCAAAATATTAGCCACTAACATTTCTTGAGGGCTTACGATGTGCCAAGCACTGTCTGTTTACTATTTCACATGACTTGCACATCCATCCTTTGAGTTCGGTATTACTGATCATCCCCGTGCTATGAAAAAGGAAACTGAGACTTAGAGAGGTTAAGAAACTTGGCCAAAGTTAAACAGAATTTAATTGGTTTGGGAAGAACACAAGGACCTTGAGTAACGAAGGAAGTTTGAGATTAGCTTGAGGAAGTAGGAGACCAGCCCGCTTTACAGCAGGACCGTCCAAAGAGATTTGGACAGATGGTGAGTTTCTTGTCAGTAGTCTTCCAGCAGAAGGGAGACGCCCCCTGCCAATGGAGACGATGTGACAGAGCTGTGGATACTGGGGTTACATTAAGCAGGTTTGAAGTCCCTTCTGACCCAAGTCTTCTTGGCTGCCCACAATTAGTGTGGGAAAATGGAATGTCACACTGTCCTATGGATAGGAGCAGGCAGTGTAGGGCCCAGAGCAAGAGGCAGGGTATATGGGAGACACAGTCTGTCCTTTGCGACAGACGGTTCTCACATTCACCATTGCCCTAATCCAGTCTGGGTCTTCACCCCTTGGTGAGTTTACACTGGGAGTCCGGTCTCTTTTTTAACCTCTCAGGGATGGAGAAGGCTACTCGCCCATGCTCCAAGACTGGAAAGATGGCCTCATGGTACCAGTTTCGAAGCCTCTGGTCTACCTGCGGCTCAGACGTCTGTCTCCACCAGCAGTTCGGCGCACTTGCAGGGGGCTGAGCGTGCTGGCTCGGGAAGACATTTGGAAGACTGGGCTTGGGAGGCGCTCCCTTTGGGAGGGGGGTAAAGGAGCAGAGGAGAGAGATATCCAAACGAATGTCCGAGATCATTCATTCTCTCTTTTCTTTTTCTCTGGAGACCAGGACGCTGATTCCACCATTTTTTTCCTAGCTTTCAAAGGTAGTATTTACTTAATCACCCGAAACGTGAGCTCTCTGGACAAGGAAGTAACTACCCCTAACTAGTGTGCTCGGTCACGGGGGTCTCCTTGCCCACTACCACCCACCTGCTGGGCCGGGGATCAGTCATGTCAGGGACTTGGAGCGCCGGCTCCCCCAAAGTACAGACTTTATAGGTAACTTAAAACCCCCTCGGTCACCACCAGGAATCCGGCCAAAGCCAAACAAGACTACACGCTAGAGCAAAAAGAGAACTAGGATCTCTTCGCCCCCCATGCGTATGTGCATCGGGGCCCCTCTGCAGTGCCAAAGTTTCACATGCGACTTGGTCACAGAGGCGCGTAACGTCCGTGCTGGGACGCGGGCCCCGCGATGCTGCTTTAGGAGAGCCTTTGATCTACTGCCCTTGTTTTGCAGAGCAGAGAACAGAGGTCTGAAGCCCGGGGTTGTCACCCTGTGGTTTGTGAACTTCTTGAGACTCTATGTGATGTGATTCTAGGTCACTAGTTCCGCGAAGATTCCAAGGATCTGCGCTTTAAAATAAGGGCCCCGGGTGGTATTTATAATTGAGCAAGTTGAAGAGAACTGAAGTTAGGGCCTTGCCGGAGATATTAGTGGCAGAAGCGGGGCTGGACCCCTCACGCTACACTGGTGTGCGCAGATGAGGGCGTTTGTTCGGGGGCACGAGTGTTTGCACCGATGTGGCCCCCTCCGTCCTGGCTTGCGGCTCACCAGGAGAAGTCAGTGTGGCCCAGGGCACGCGTGCTGAAGCGATTCGCCGCACAGAGGGTCTCAAACTCCTACCTCTGCCTTCTAGCCCTTAATCCTGCCGCATTACCTAAACTAAACACCGCTCTGATTGCAGTCCTCCCTGGGAACAGGCCAGCATGGGGTCACGGGAAAATTAGAGACGATCTGAACTCTGCTCTCTACCTAAGTGCAGGCTTCGGCTTCCCCCACTGTAACATGGAGAGGCTGAAGCCAGCCCACCAGCCAATCTCCAGACCTAGGCAAGACCTCCTGCGAGCAGAGACTGCTCATGTAAGTTGGAAGGGAGGAGGGGAACTTCGTGGAGGGGCCCCCGTGACACGTGGTTTTGGCGTCTGTAGCTAGCAGGAAGAAGTCTGGATTTATATGAGGAGGGGGCGTACTCTGTCTGGTTCATCGAGGGTCCTTTATTCCCAGTCGCCTCCCCAGATAAAGCTCAAAGGCACCCTCTCCTTTTCAACTGTATCAAAGAGGACCTGGCTGGGCAGAGAAGCCAGGCGTGCATCCTGAAGGTGCTCTACCTGTCCAAGTTCGCTGTTAACGGAGGTTTGGGAGTGAGGTCCACCTCGAAGTGCTCTTCTCCCGTGCCCGGCCGGCGAGTGGGCACATCACGGTGCAAGGTACATATTCTGTCTCCATTGTACAAGTGAGAAGGTTGAGGCTCCGAGGTTCAGCTCTGGCTTAAGGTCACACTCCTTACCTCATCCTGCTTCCTGCTTCCCCCATCATTGAATATGTGGGAATTCAGAATTCCAGATGTCACTACCAAAGAGACAAAACATTCTGAGACTCTGGGGGTGGGGGTGGGGGTGGAGGGACTAAGAAGACATACGCCTGCTGGAGACTCTGCGGTCATAGTTCTGCTGAGAGGCAAGCGGATGGACGAGATATGTGGGTGAGTGATTTGGACCCTTATCAGGCTCCCTTTCTGAGCATCAGTTTCTCCACTCGTAACTGGAGATAATTCTGGACCACTCCCATGGTGGTTCTGAGCCTCAGAGAAGTCCTGTGTTTATCACAGAGAGTATCTACTGTACCGAACATATGTTAATCACGGTAGATGATGGGGGTGAGAAGCAGTGGAATTTTTAGCAGGGGAAGAAAATCTTTCTCCTTCGCGGCTCCGGAGGGTGGAAGTGTCTTGTCCCTAACAAAAGAAAAATATGGAATGTGATCTTAAAAGGAACACAGTGTTCATACTTAGAGTTAATTGGCTGTGAATTAGGATCGTCCAAGACAAATGCAGACGCCCGGGCTGGATTTACACGCCACCTTGCACTCACCTGGCTTCTACAGCCTTGCGGGGGGTTCTCGGAGAACACAGATTCATTTGAGTAACAGCCTGAGCCCAGTAAAATTAGGGAGGTGATTTTGCTGGGAGGGAAATCGTATATTGCCAGTCAAAGGCAAAAGCGCACTATTTTTAGGTTAGGCATTGTAGGGGGTTATCTGCAGTCCCCACCCTTCCCAGCCCCCCAGGCGTGCCTCCCCTGGCGTGGGCAGGGAGAGTCAACACACAGCACGCACACTGGGGCGCACAGGCGTACCTCGACAGTGCTCTACTTAGCTCACCGCCTTCACCGCCCACCTAGTGCGCGCAGGAGAAATGGAAATGCTTTTCCAGTGTTCCCCTGAATGAAGAGTTCTCTATTAGTCACCACCAGCCCGGCTGGGCCCCCAGCGGATAGTACCGTCCCTCCTATGAGGTACCAAGATAAATGGCTTTGGAGGCGCCATGGGGAAGTATGCTGAGACTCGCATACAATTAAAACAGTTATTAATACTCGCATTGTTCCTGGGCTGTGGGTGTGCGTGACATCTACCTTTTCCCTTCGGCTGGAGCGAAACCGGGGAACATATGTGCTTGCTGCCGGGGCTCCCGGCCCAGTCACCAGGAGGATGGTGAAGTGTTTTGAGGACCCTCAGCCCCTGTTCCTCCCCACCAGTCTGCCTGGCGCGGCCCATGGTGTCTGTGCTGGGGAGCCGGATATGTGAGTTTCAACCATGAGATTCTTCCAGACTTCATTTTTGCCATCTGTTGGAAGACAGTGTTTAAAGAGCATATCTGGGAACGGGCGAGGGTGAAGGTGGGGCTCGGGACAGGGGCGGAGGAAAGGAAGGAGAGCTGGCCAGACCCCCTGGCCTGCCTTGTTGGGCTGTAGGAAGAAGAAGGCACAGATGTGAGGGCACTTTGAGCTTTTCAGGGAGCATAGCCAAGGCATGCTAACCAAGTGCTTATTTCTTTGCTTATTTCGGGAGTAAATTTCATGATAATCACCTGGCCTCCTTTGCTTTCAGGTCATTGTGTTTATCGTCCCCTCCTTCCTTCTTTTCCTTATCTCCTCCTCCCTTCGCCAGGGTCAGGAGCAGGAACCTTGTCAACTGTGTGATCCTAGACAAGCTATTTAGCCTCTGAGATCTCAGTCTTCCTGTCTGTAAAACGGGCCCAGTCCTGCTGGTGAGAACTGACCTAGATGATACCAGTGAGGAGTCCAGTGTGGGCGGAGCACACAGTGGGTCCTGTATAACTGCGGGGGGAAGGAGGGTGACAGTTGGTATTATTTTTTTTTTAATTTTTTTTTAACATTTATTTATTTTTGAGACAGAGAGAGACAGAGCATGAACAGGGGAGGGGCAGAGAGAGAGGGAGACGCAGAATCTGAAACAGGCTCCAGGCTCTGAGCTATCAGCCCAGAGCCCGACGCGGGGCTCGAACTCACGGACCGTGAGATCGTGACCTGAGCCGAAGTCGGACACTTAACTGACCGAGCCACCCAGGCGCCCTGGTTGTTGGTATTATTAACATCATCATTACTTCCCCTTCCTTCCGATGTTTATTGCGCTGCCTCTAGGCATGAGGTTCTGGGCCAAGCTCTGGACAGAGGAGGTCTGTCCCACTCCATTGTCTTAGGGGTTGACACGCTTGCATCCACTTCCACTCAGCTCTCTTTAGACGTGACATTTTGCATGGAGTTAAGGCTGAACGCCAAAGGAGAACCCCTAATATCCAGGTACTGGAAAAGGTCAGGAGTGGAACAGAGGGTTAGATTTGGTGTTTTGATGACAGGATAGCTAATGGGCCTAAAATCCGTCTGTCACTTGGGAACCGAGGTTTCCCGGGACCAGAAAACTAGCAAGCGCATTAGCAGTAGGTTTCAGTGTGCCTATTTGCCACGCGCGGTAAGTAAACAAACTCTCCCAGGTCGGAGTGCGGTGTCTGGGGAGGGGCCCTGGTGGAGGGCAGGGGCCCGGGCGTGGAGCAGGTGACTCTCTTAGAGGCAGACCAAAGGATTCCACATGGGACGTGGGACTGTCTTTCTGGGTCCCCCTTAGAGCATTAGGTGGATGGCAAAGACAGCCCGATAATCTGGAGATGCAATAGCCCTGGGGTAATTGAGAGTTGGAGGCCTGAGCTCTGAGCAGTATTCCTTCAAAATCGCTGCTTTGCATAATGAAGTTGCCAAGCAGCCCTTTCTCCACTCGTCCCACGTTCTCCACGGGCTGCTGCCCCTCTATCTGCATGTTTATGGGACGAGCCGCAGCAACCGTGGTCACATTTTCAGAGAAACTGCAAGAGTGCTCCGCTAACTTAAAGAAACCTCCAAATTCAGGGGCACTGGTTGAGCACCTGGCTTCGGCTCAGGTCATGATCTCGCAGTTCGTGAGTTCGAGCCCCGCGTGGGGCTCTGTGCTGACAGCTCAGAGCCTGGAGCCTGCTTCGGAGTCTGTGCCTCCCTCTCTCTCTGCCCCTCCCCACCCCTCTCAAAAATAAAGATTAAAATAATTTTTTTAAAGAAGCCTCCAAATTCACACTTACCAAGTACATAAATTAGGAGATGGTTATTTGTACTCCAGAAAGCCTTTTCTTTTACAGTGAGCCTTAACCACAAGAATCCCTTAACGATCAGTTTCTCCTAGATCATTTTGAGGTCGAGTTATACCTGGCAGAGGCTTTGGCGGGGGGGGGGGGGGGGGGGGGGGGGGGAGACATATAGAGTTAGAGAATTAGAACCACGGTTGATATCTTAACAGTTGGAAGTGAGGATGAATCACCTCGGATATTCTAACAAAGCTCCAGGGGAAAATAGCGTTTGATTCGCAAACACTTGGTGATTACACAATTTTTATAAAGCGGTGTGCAATTTTCGTTCATCCATTCATGCAACGAACACGTATTGAATACCTACTGTGTGCCAGGAAATGTGAGAGGAATAACTATAAATAATAAATAGATAAATACCGTTGTTTTCAGGGAAACCTCAAGGAAGAAGAAACGGACATTGATGGTGTGGGATGGAAATTGGCGCCAGGGGGGTAGACAGCAGACACAGCAGACTGATAGAGGGGGATCTAAATCAAAGGTGAGGAGGAGCAGTCAGGGAGGGCTTCTTGGAGGAGGTGAGGCTTAAGCTACAGAGAGTGAGGGTTTGCTATTTGAAGAAGAAGAGAAAGGGCTACCCCAGCAATGGGAGGGAGGGGAGCCTTCTACGGGGAACACAACAAAGCCACGACCACAGCTACCGCGCACGGTCCGTGTCGTGCACGGCGCCTGCTGTTTGTCCTCCATACGTTTGGCGTGGGGTGAACGGGAGCCTGGGGGGTGAGGAGGCTGGGTGTTCAGTGTGACGTCCCCAGGACAGCAGGCCACCAGACCTGAAGGTAGGAGGGTGAGGACTGAGCCGGGAAGCGGAGGGCGTGGGTGACAGAGCAGGACGGGTAGAGTAGAGGGGCTGTGCCCAAATGGCAGGGCTGAGCTCCTAAGTGGCATTTTGTTGGAAGGTGCTGGAATAAACATTTGGGAGGTGGGAGTGCGGATGGAGAGGCTGGCCTCCTCCCACCCCCAGCCCCCTGCTGCTTTTGCCGAGGGGGGGAGCCTTTGCCCCAGCCCTCCGGCTCTTCCCTGAAGCAGAAGGCAGCCTTGCCTCCTCACCCCCCCCCCCCACCAGAGGTATCTCATCCTGAGTTCGGTGACAAATATTGAACTATTTTTCAGGAGTGTTAATTGGGATTTTTAATTGACCATAAGCAGGCTATCAAAGCCTGTTTGTCTCTAGTGGTTGTTGATTCCCTGGGGGGGGCGGGGGGGGGAGGCGAAAGCACCCAGTGGTGTCATCGCTCAGTAAGCGTGCATTGCCCTGCCCGCCACCCACCCCCCCCCCCGCCCCATTGCTTCTCCTGCTTTGGTTTTGTCTCATTTAAAAAAAGAGAAAATAGGGGCGCCTGGGTGGCTCAGTCAGTTAAGGGTCCAGCTTCGGCTCAGGTCATGATCTCGCGGTTTGTGAGTTCGAGCCCCGCGTCGGGCTCTGGGCTGACGGCTCAGAGCCTGGAGCCTGTTTCCGATTCTGTGTCTCCCTCTCTCTCTCTGACCCTCCCCTGTTCAGGCTCTGTCTCTCTCTGTCTCAAAAATAAATAGACGTTAAAAAAAAATAAAAATAAGAGAAAATAAAGCAAACTCCGTTCTGTCTTCCAAGGCGGGGCCCGAAGCGGTTTGTTTAAGAGCTCGCAGTGAATGGCTGTGTCCCTAGTGGTGATCTGGTGAGGGGAGCCCCTGGGCCACATCAGGGCTTCTGCTCTCGGCAGCCCACGGGGCGCTGCTCCCGTGGGGGCAAGTCAAGCGGAGAGTCGCCACTGTCCCATCGCTGCCCCTGCCAGGAAAGCCGTGCTCCTTGCTTCTTCCTGCTGATCTTCCCTCCTCAGATACATCCTAGGAACCCGGTTGGTCATGACTGAGGTATTAGTTATTGATAGTGCAAAGTAGGTCGGTCGATAGCCGGCTGGCCTCACGCGTCTCTTTGGGGTCTGACTCCGGCGTTGTGCTCTGAGCTGCTTGCTGCTTCTCTGGGCTTGGGTTGGGATCGGCTGGGATGCCCCGGTGGTCACGAGGGAGCTGGGGAGCAAGGGCCTTGCACAGCAAGGGCTGTCCAGGGGCCTTTAGATGGAAGGGTTTTATTGCCCTGAGCCCTGAGGCTGCAGCCGGCTTCCTCAACCTCTGCGGACCTCAGGTTAGCATCTTTGAGGCCATCTCTGCCCAGCCTGCTTGATAGGGTCATGGGGAAAATGAAGTGGGTGTTCAGGTTGCGGGGGGGGGGGGTGGCACCAGGGTAGCTCAGTCGTTGGGCTCCAGGCTCAGTGTGGAGCCTGCTCGAGGTTCTTTCTCTCTCTCCTCCACTCATGGGCTCTTGCTCTGTCTAAAAAAAATATATACATCCGTATCTTTTTTTAATCAGCACAGAACTAGGGGAAACTTTGGAGTATGATTATGAATACACCCATTCGTTCTTCAGATATCTGTTGAGCAGCTGCCAGGCATGATTCAAAGCCCCCTGGTTTCAGAGTTGAATACGACCGTAAACTTAGGCTGCCCCTGTTTGGATTACCATTCCGCCTCTAGAAGCGCTGGGGAGGCCGAGCCCGGGAGGGAAGTGGGCTTTAATGGAGGGCTGGATCGGGTGGGGGCCGCAAGGGTGATTGGCTGTCTTCTGGGTCGGTTCGGGTCCTCCGCAGAGCAGATGTGAGGCGGGGTTAGACTGCAGCTGACTTATTCAGAGAAAGTTGTGTGGAGGACAAAGAGGAGAGAAGAGGGGGCGGGAGTGGGTGAGGTCCTGCTGGGCTGTACCAGCAGGGAGAGGAGAGAAGGAAGGAAGGGGCCCCGGGGCAGGCAGGGCCTCAGACCACAGTGCAGCTCCAGGAGGAGTCTGTTCGGGGTGGCCCAGCTCTCGAGCCTGTGCCGGCTCCGTCGCTGGCACGGGAGCTAGGATAGGGGCCCAGGTGCCGGGGATAGAGGCCGGTGGCCAAGCACGTGGCATGGTCCTGTGGCCACCAGGTCCTGCTGCTGTGTATCACTGGCCCCTGGCCTCTAGCATCTTTCTTTTTGCTGCAACTCCCACCCCAGACAGAGCCTGGGGTGGCCTCGTGAAGTCAGAAGCCCCCGTCGATTCGCCTGGACCTAGAATCTTTTCCCCTAAGCCCACCTCCCTTCCCTCCTCCCATCTAAGAGCCTGTGTTCCTGGCCCCTTCCCTGTACACTTAACCCCTCCTCGCTCTGCTCACCAAGGCCAAAGCTTTCTGCGCAGACCTGCCTCACTGCCACCTTGGCCAGCCCCTGCCCGTGTTTGCTCACGCACCTGCTGCCTGGTCCCCTCTCCTTCCCTCCATGGCCGGATTCCACCAGGGCCTGTCTTGGCCCCGTCTGGACCTGCCTGTCTGGTGGCCATGTCCTTGCTTGATGACACGGTAGCAACACAGGTTAAGGAATCCAGGCTGGAGTGTTAATGAGTCATAGTTACCTCTTCTGGGTAATGCTGACAGGCTGACAGTTTTCAGTGCCTTGGCCCAAAAGAGTATGGCGCTGTTCCGGAATGTTCTGTGCTTGGCAAACCTAGTGGGATGGGGTGGGCAAAGGAATCCTTTTCACCTACATTCACAGCAGGATTATTCACAACAGCCTAAAGGTGGAAGCAATCCAGGAGTCCTTCCGCGACAGGTGGCTGGATAAACGGAACGCGGTCTAGACATACAATGGATGAGGTATTAGTTATTGATATTGAGCTTAGGTATTGATATTCAGCCCTAAAAGGGAAGGAAATTCTGACATGGGCTACATTCTGGGTGAACCTTAGGGACACCATGCCAAGGGAAATAAATAAGCCAGGCACAAAAAGGCATATGTTACATGATTCCATTAACATGAGGACCTAGAGTGGGGAGCTTCGTAAAGGCAGAAAGTTCAGTGGTGATTGTCTGGGGCGAAGGCGAGGGGGGAATGGGGAGTAAGTGTTTAATGGCTAGGGGCTTTCGGTCTGAGAAGATGGAAAAGTGCTGGAAATGGATGGTAGCGATCGTTACATAACAATGTGAATGTGCTTAATGCCGCTAAACTGTATACTTAAAATAGTTAAGATGTATGTGTGCAGTTAAATTGTATGTGTACTTTACCACAATAAAAAAAAAAGTGGGGGCAGAGGAAGCATGGTTTACCATAAGAGAAGAAAGAGACATGGGGCGCCTGGGTGGCTCAGTCGGTAAAGCGTCGACTTTGGCTCAGGTCGTGATCTCGAGGTTCGTGAGTTCGAGCCCCGAGTCAGGCTCTGGGCTGACAGTTGGGAGCCTGGAGCCTGCTTCGGATTCTGTGTCTCCCTCTCTCTCTGCCCCTCCCCTGCTCGTGCTCTGTCTCTCTCTTTCTCTTTCTCTTTCAAAAGTAAATAAACATTTTTTAAAAATTAAAAAAAGGAAGGAAGGAAGGAAGGAGAGAGAGAGAAAGATTGACTCCAGGTGTGCCCGAGAATCTCTACGTCACATCTTCCACTCAGGCTGTGCCACAAGGCAGGACCAAAGTTTCGAACACAGGTTGGAAACTGGGAAGGACTGCTGGCCGGGGTCCCTACAGACTAGAGGGGCTCCGTGAGGGCAGGCAGCCGGGTGTGGGGAGCTGAGCTCAGGAACTGGGAGTCAGCCAAGCCACAGCTGTATCACAGAGAGCTGCTAAGTCAGTGCTGTGTGACTTTGGACAAATGAGATAACCTCTCTGAGCCTTTGATTCCTTATTGATAAAATAGGGTAACAAAGTAACAGCCCCTTCCCCCCACCCCACCCCCTTCCCGAGCTGTTGTGAAGCTAAACGTAATCTGTCCGCGGCGTGCAGGAGGAGGTTCCTGGCAAATAGAAGGCCCTCGCTGAATGTAAGCTCGGGTACCAGCCCCTGAAGTTTGTGTGGAGGAGGTGGGGTTTGCAGGCTGTTTAAATGCCAGCGGCTGCCTCAGATGACAAGGGAGGTTGTACTATTAATGGGCGAGCATGCGAGCTGTCCTTTCCCAGGGTGTTGAGCAGGAATTTAACATGCTGAGAGCGAGCCGAATAGCGAGTACGAGCTTGTGGTATCACTCTGAGAGACGAGCGTTTCTAGCCCCCATGTGAGTCCAGATAACCTCGAAAGGAAAGTCTGAATCGCTGGGCGCTGGGGAGAGCCCAGATGGCAGGACGTGGGGCCACCTCCCCGCTGCACCCGGCTGGGGGGGAGTGGGTTGTGAGGGGAGTGTGAGAGGGACGAGCCAGGAGCCCACCCTGGGGACAGCCTCTGCTGGGGAGATGGTGGCCGGCTGACGGGCGATCAGAACACGAGCGAGCAGAACTCCCTAGTTTCTGTTGCTCTGTAGTAAGTGATCTTCAAATAGCACCCTGTAAATGTCTGGCCTCCAGCCTGAGCTGTGACACCGGAGCTCCTCGTTCTTGTGGTCCCTGCCCCCGTCCAGGCATTTCCCTGTCTCCACAGCCCAAGCCAGCCGAGCCCCTCTCCGCACAAACACACCCCCGGGTGTGGACCGGCTGGGTCTGCTGTCTGTGGGCCCCAAGGTCGCCTGCTGTTGGTCTGGAGGATGCGGTAGTTGGACCCTGGGCCAGGTTTCTGGCTTTCTTCGGCCCAGTTCTTCCAGGATGTCCCTTTGTCATTAGAGATCACTCCTCCTCAAGCGTAGTGCAAACCACCAATGCGGCCCTCCCACATCATATGATGGTGAGTTGTTCAAGTGTGTGCCTCCTTGGCTAGGGATGGGGCGGGTACCTTGCTCTCCTCAGCTGTGGCTCTCTCAGCCCTGCTGTGAAAGTAGAAAGGATGAACACTCTGTAAATGTCTTGATGCACACAGCAAGGGTACCAGGAGACTATAGGTGGAAACATATCTGCATTTGCAAAAAAAAAAAAAAAAAGTAGAAAAAGAGAGACGAAAAATGACAGGGGAAAGAACCACACTGCATTTAGAAAAAGATGTGCGGTCATTAGGAACTAGCTTGTGTTTGCTCAAAACGAGTCACGTGAGAAAACTCCTCTCCTGTTTGCAGAAGGACACCGGAGAAGAGAATATTATAGCCACGGGATATCTTGACTTGAATGAGGCTCTTGACAAAGCCTCTCGCTGTGTCCCTGTGGGCAAGTCTGAGCAACGTGCTTGCAGGATGGTCGTTGATCCATCAAGAGTATTGAGCTAAAGGGGCACCTGGGTGGCTCAGTTGGTTAAGCGTCCGACTCTTGATTTCAGCTCGGGTCACGATCTCACGGTTCGCGAGTTCAGGCCCCACATTGGGCTCTGCGCTGGTGGTGCGGGGCCTGCTTGAGATTCCCTCTCCCCCGTCTCGCTCTGCCTCTACCCTGCTTGCTCTCTCTTTCAGAATTAATTAATTAACTAATTAATGTAAAAAAGAGTATTGAGCTAGGAGAGAATATGGGGCCATCCAATCTAACTTCTCCCATATGGGTGAAGAAACTGAGAGTCTAGAGGCTCAGTTTGCTAAAGAAATGCAGCCTATTGGTCCCATAACAAGGCCCGTGGTCTATTTCTCCCAATTCAGAGCCTCTGCCGACACAGGGCTTTTCCTAGAGTCTGTGGTCTGTGTCCCACTAAGCAATCGGTGGCCAAAAGAAATCGGTGACTGACGTCTGCCTGGCAGGAGATGTGTGATGATGACTACAGGGCTTCAGCCTTGACCTGCCCCTTGAGTAATTTATCAAGCCTTAGAGTAGGACCCAGAAGGCGTGCTTTTCAAATACGGGAATGACAGAGATGTAGTAGGGGTGACTGATATGTGGGACCCCAGAATCGGGATCCGAAATACCTTGCAGCCTGTGATGACGGGCTGAGAGCACGGAGATGAAACTAACAGGAATAAATGGAAAGTCCTGCACGGAGGTTTCCAAAAAAAATCAATTCTGTAAGCGTAGGCTGGGGAAAACTTGACTCGATGTAGGTTCAGGTAGCAAAGGCCTACGTGTTTGAGTTGATAGCAGGAACATCTTAGGGTGTCTTGGCTGCTCAAACAGGCACAGCAAGATGCCAAAGACAGTTCTCGCTCTGAATCAATAAAAAGTTAGATTCCAAAGCAGAGGACGTGATGCTTCTGCCATATCCCGCGCTGTTCCAACCGTGTCAGAGCCCCAGTGTTGAGCACCACACTTGGGGAGGGGCTTCGGCAAACGGAACGTGTTAGAGGCGGGCACTCAGGATGGCGATGAGTCTAGAGATTTTGTCGAATGAGGCACGCTTGAAGCACTGCGAGCTGTTGGTCTGGAGAAAATACTCAAGGGCGTTGCTCTGTGTGCCTGGCTCTGTGAGCTCCCGAAGGCAGAACCGGGGAGCTGTAGGTCGGCAGATCTGGGTCCCGGGCAGGGAAAATATTTCTGCTGGGTCTCCCCAGCCAGCACCACCTCCGTGCAAACCGTGAACTCCGTGCCGCTGATGGTGGGCTCGTATAAGGCCTGGATGACCCCCCTCCACCCTCGACAGGGAAGCAGACGGGAGGCGCCCCTGGGAACAAGGCTGATTTAGGTGTTCTTGAGGGTCCCTTCCGATCATTAGCGGCTATGATTCTCTGACCCTGCATTCTTTTATAAAACCGGGCTTGAGAAAAACGATGCTCCCCTTTCTCGCCCCAGTACCATTCTCCAAGCTAACTGGTCATTTTAGTGTAAAATCCCAACCGGCACTTAGCCATTGAGCACCTCCTCTGAACAGAATCCTATCCTAGGTGTCTTTTTTTTTTTTTTTTTTAAGCTGAATAAGATTAGTTTATTAGGTAACTTAGAAATGAGGAAAGGAAACGATGGTGATGGTAACCTTACAATATAATTCATGTTCTGGGCACACTACACACTGTATACCTAGAATTTTATCCTTATGGCGATCCTTTATTTTTAATGTTTGTTTATTTTTGAGAGAGAGAGAGAGAGAGAGCGCGAGCCCAGGCGGGGGAGGGGCAGAGAAAGAGGGGAACAGAGGATCTCAAGCGGGCTCTACACTGTCAGCACAGAGCCCGATGTGGGGCTTGAACTCACTGTGAGATCTCGAGCTGTGAGCCTGACTCGAGCCGAAGTCGGACGCTTAACTGACTGAGCCACCCAGGCGCCCCTGGTGGTCCTTTAAAAAACAAAAAAACAAAAAACCAAAACATTTTATCGAGTTACGGTACATAAGATAGATAGATACAGAAAGCTGTATATATTTAACGTATACAATGTAATAAGTCTTATATTTAGGGGGAGAGAAATACACACAAAAAGGCTTACACCCTTTTGCATCTCGTGACAGTGCAAAGCAGGCTGGGAACGGGGAACAGGGGCTGAGACAAGGAGGGGGAACCACCGAGCTTGGCCAGACGAGCTGTGGCCACGGACTGTATCACCGGGAGCCTCGCCGTAGGGGAGGGAAACCGCACCTGTCCCTCTGCAACACAGCTTAAATGCTTTACGCTCCCTTAGGCCCGGCTCTCCAGCCCAAATGGACTTATTTATTTTTAATGGAGCCCATTTGAGGTAGTTGTGTTTTCAAAGGCTGATGGACTCATAAGTACTTTTCATCCTCGCAGGTTACAAAAAATCCTTTCATTCGGGAATGCCGAACTGGGGTTGGGTGGAGGGAGGAGAGGCCAACCCGGAAGCCCCTGGGAAGAGGAGGGGGAGGGCGAGAGGGGACAGGCCCCAGCCCACCCCTCCCCCACTCCCTCTCCGGAGCGAACGCACAGTGTCGACGTAGTCATGGCTTTTAAACAACATTACACACACTTGTCGTCCAAGATAAAATGTTATTAAGATTAAATGCCGAGCAGGGAACGGAATCCGACTTCCCACTGTCATATTTCAGCTATGGTGAGTGATTGCCTTTCGGTAACCCCAGCTCCTAAGCAGGGAAACGGCATTATTATCATTAATAAGCCCATAATGGGGAAGAGAAATTATAAACATTTCTGCAACAAGCGGCCCTCCAATGTTAATATTTTATGAGCACACAGAGAAGCCAGCGACTGAATGTAAATGGCAGAATTATACGTAACTGTAATGTAAACACGCATAATTGGGTTCAGCTGGTGGGAGGAGCGGGAGGCTGGTGGCCTTGGACACTTGGGCTGACGGTGGCACCCGGGATGCCCAGTGGATCCCCAAGGGCAGAAAGTCGGGAGCCCGAGGCCCCTGTCGCCAGTCTGTGTGTTTCCAGGGAGGCCCATCTCTCTGGGACCCCCTCAGGCAGTGACACCCATGCTTCCACGCCCTACGTATCAGCCTGTGACATGGGTCACTCTAGACTTATTCTGGGGACAGACGATTACTACTGAATGCTGTTCCTGCAGCTCTCGAGTCTGCTCACGTGTGTGTTTCCTTCTCCCTAATGTGGCTGTCGTGTCGCGGGCCCGAGAACCCGTCTTCTCTTCCCGTGTCATCGCAAAGCGCACGATCCTTGTGTTGCAGGAACCCGAGGGAGATTTCTTGGGGTGTTCGTTCTGGTTTGGGTGTTCGGCCGTGGACCCTTTGGTTCAAACGGACTGTTTGATGAGAGCCCGCTGAGCAAGAGAGCCCCTCTCACTGAAGCAGGGGCTCCCCAGAACCCCACCGGCCAGGCCCCCTCCTCTCCCAAGGGTCCCCCAGGCACAGCCGTAGAGCACAGCGTGAGAACTACTGAAAAGTTGCCCCCTCTCTGTTTCCAGAAGACGAAGCCGAGATCCAGAGAGATGGGACTCGCCTGCCCCAGGGGCTGAGCGAGGTCCCCTGCCCCCCGGGGAGGTATGAAACACGGTCCGGGAGGGGGTCTGGGTTCTTCCTGCAACTCTGCGGCTAACTGGCTGGTGGCCTTGGCAAAGCTCACTCCTCCTCTGAACCTCACTCTTCTGTTTGGAAAATGAATAGGGATAGCAAGATGGTCTCCAGTGTCCCGTCCAGGTCTGAAATAGAAGGCGCGTAGAGTCCTCGAGGAAATCACATCGTCCGGTGCCGCGGACGTGAAAGGCTCGTCAGGGAAACCTGCACGCCCCTGGATGCCTGCATACCTTGACTCACATCCCCAGTTGCCAGGGCTCTGCCCCCAAGGGCTTTAAGCTTCCCCGACAGGGGTCTTGACAGCCCTCCCCTCTCCGAATTGCCGGGTTTGCCCACAGGAGGCTCAGCCCACGGCTTGACCTGGCCATGAGGGCAGGGACCGCAGTGCCCAGCACGGTGCCTGACTGTAACAGGTGCCCGATAGAATCTGTTGAACAAATGAATGGTTGGATTAATGAATTGCTTAATAGTCCGTCGGTACACTGAAGCAGTTCTCTTTTTAGCTTTACTCCATTGTTTGTTTGTTGTAATAGCGTGTGGCTTTTGAAAACCGTTGAGTGACTACTGTGTGCTGGGGCCGTGCTAGTGACTGTATGCAAAGACGAGAGCACCTCTGGCTCGAAGCCCATCTCTCTGCCTTCCCCGTCCCCTGCCTCCTTGATTTTCCCTTTCCCTCCGCTCCTATTCATTATTTCTGTCTGCAGTTATGTTATTATTGGCCTTGGCAAAGAGTTTCAGGGGTGTCGTTTGTCTGAGCAACATTATGCAGAATTAAGTTCCAGGGTAATTTCTGATGCAAATACCTATCCTCCAGGAGAATGTGAATTAAGCCTGCTGGTCTCAGCTCCACAGAGGTGGCTGCATTTGAATCCAAGTCTCCAGCAGACAGGGGAGCTCCAGGGGCATATGGGACCCCCTCGGGCTCCTCCTCAGGAGACCCCAGAAGGGCCTAGGATGTGGCTCCCAGGGCAGGAGGGAGCCTTGAGCAGTCCTCTTGGTTCATCGCCCCCCACCCCGTATCTCATCTGAGCATCCCACAAACCTGAGGATCTCGGTCCAGACCTCCTCCCTCCCCTCCATAAGCGTATTTTTATAACCGGCTGGCAGGAATTTTTTCTTCAAGGCAAACTCAATCTTTCTTGCTATGGGCCACTCTCCTTTAGATCCGCGCGTCTCAAACTTCAGCGTGTCTACCGCTTACCCGATCTTCCTAAAAGCAATGGATTCTGGGGCAGGGTCTGTGATTCTGCATTTCTAACCAGTTCCTGGGTGGATGCTGTTCCACAGGGCACAACCCGGAGTAGTGAGGCTTTAGAAGACAGATGGGCAAAAAAAAAAAAAAAAAAAAAAAATACATAGAGAAGCAAACATACAAACAAAACTAAGTAGCCCTACTTATTTGAGTGAGTCTGTATGGTCCCTTAAGCGTCTCTGGCTCTGGGTCGCCTGGGTGGCTCAGTCGGCGAAGCGTCCGACTTGCTCTCAGGTCACGATCTTGCGGTTGGTGAGTTCGAACCCCGCATCGGGCTCTGTGCCGACAGCTCAGAACCTGGAGCTGCTTTGGATTCTGTGTCTCCCTCTCTCTCTGCCCCTCTCTTGCTTGTGCTCTGTCTCTCAAAAATGAATAAACTGAAAAAATAAAGCTTAAAAAGTGTTTCTGGCCCTGCTGAAACTACTTTGTCTGCAAATTCCTTAGCCTCTGTGAGTCTTGGCTTCCTCATCAGTGAAACAATAGAACAGCTCTCTCTGCGGTCGGTCGTGGTGAGGGTGACAATCACCGTGCCTGGCACGGAGGGGGGCTCAGCACCTGCCTTGGCTTCCTGCTACAACGGACACCCCTGGAAAGAGGGAGGGGGAGGGCGGCCATGCCACTTCCTGGCGCTATAGGGTAGGGAAGCGATCCGTGCAACTCTGGAGTCGGTTTGTTCTGTGGGACGAGTGTCCTCAAAGGTACCTGGTGGCCAAGTGCTGAAAAGGTTACTCAAGCTTCCACGGGGAGTTTGGAGGGTGCCCGCAGGGGTGAGCCGATCCCCAGCCCCATTAGGCTGACCTCAGTTTAAGAGGGGGGAAAAAAGACTGTGTACTTCAGGATAGTATTCGGCACTTAATAGGTTTGAAGATGTTGCTGGTGATTAGATAGTACATTCATCTAGAGCTTTTATTCTTTTTCATTTTTTTTTAACGTTTATTTATTTTTGAGACAGAGAGAGACAGAGCATGAACGGGGGAGGGTCAGAGAGAGGGAGACACAGAATCTGAAACAGGCTCCAGGCTTTGAGCTGTCAGCACAGAGCCCGACGTGGGGCTCGAACTCACAGTCCGTGAGATCGTGACCTGAGCCGAAGTTGGACGCTAACCCAGGCGCCCCTAGAGCTTTTATTCTTTTCGAAGTCTTTTCCCGGTTATTGTCCTTGCTGCCCTTAAAGGTGGGGGCTGCAGGTCTGTGACGAGAGGAGACAAGGAGGGGGCGAGTCTGCTTGGCTGACGATGGGCTGAGGGGGCTCCCCTCCCTCCTCTTCCCAACCACCGCTCTGCTGAGACTCGGGACCCTTGTCAGGGCCCAGCTCGGAGCACAGCCCTTCCACGCTTCCTCTGCCTGGAGGTGAGAGGAGATCCCGAACCCACCCTCCACGTCCACGGAGGTGCCACCCTCCGTGGTTCATGGGCACAGCCAACCGTGTTCCTGCCTGCTGGGTCTCTGGGGTTGGCACCGCAGTATCAGACGGAGTCCTTGTCTTCCCGGGACGCCGTTCTGGTTTTCTCTGTCGTCGCTGCTGCTGAGAGTCCCCTTCCCCCCTCCCTTCTCCCAGCACCGGCTCTTTCCCCAAAGGGGCCCCGCAGGAGCTGCTTTTTCCTCTTCTTCCTCCCGCAGCTGTCAAGGAGAATGGGAATGGGCCGGCCTGGTTCTGGGCCTGCAGGAAGGGCCGCCTGGGTTCCGTCTCGGGGCGCTGCTGGACCCCCTGGGGACCTGGACCACACGGCTTGCTGGCCAGGAGGACACTTGTGCTTGGATCCACCATCCCGGCCTCCCAGCCTTCTTTCTCCTGAGCTCCCTGGGGGGCTTTTGTGTGGGAAGGCAGGACACCTGCCGTCTGCGAAGCTGCCCGTAATGGTTTTAATTTGTCGGAGTCTTGATTTCTTTCCTTACAGCCTAGAGAGATGACTCTCCGAAGCTTTGATTTCCTCACTTTTCAAAGGAAATGGTAATGTGAACGTCCCCGGGTCCCGGGGAGCCTTCTGTGTACCCATAACGCTGGGTACACAGGCACACGGTCAGTGGTGACAGGAACAAAGTGCTGCCGAAGGCCTGGGGGATTGGGATGCAGATGGGCCCCCAAATCCAAAATACCCCTGGACGTGTGCCTCCTCCTGAAGTTCCTTTAACCGTGAACTGTCCCACTGTCCTCCGCCTCCTCCGGCCTCTTCTCCTCGGCCTCCTTTCTTTCTTGTACATCCTTCCCCACCTGCAGCCCTCGGCCTTCTCCCTGGTCCGCATTCGGCGTGACTTCATGCACCCTGTGCCTGCGGCCCCTGGAGAGATGGGGTCCGTCAGAGACTATCCCCAGCGAGCAACCCCCTCACACAGTCATGGAGGCTTAAAGACGGACGATGCATTCATTGTGTCGCAACCCACCTTCCCCCCCTCTGTGCCCGCATCAGCTCTTCTTGGAGCCAAGGCGGAAGGACTTATCCGAAAGGCCGAGCTGAGTCGATGTGGGTTGTCACCATCACCGTGAGCACCGTTGTCCTGGGGCTCGTAGAGGGTACGACAGACAGACAAGCTGTACCCATGGCCAGGGCACTCCTTGCCTCTGTGGTTGGATTTCACAGGCCCTGGCCTCCCTGGTGTCCACTCTTTCTTCTGTCTCCCACCCCTGGTTATGTGCCTGCCCCTTCCTCAAAACGCTGGCTCCCTTTCGCATTCAAGCACCCTCAGGAAAGGCAACTCGAAGTCGGTACAGCCATTCATACCTGACTGTGACTGCGTTGGCCCCCACCAGTGGTAAGGGGACTTACGTGGGGACTTACTCTCCTTACTTGCTCAGGAAGGAGATGACAGGTCTCAGGGGGGCTCATAATGGGAGCTCTGCGGAGTAGGGCAAGGACCCAGGCTGGGGAGGCTGGGAGGCCGGTGAAATAATGACGCCTCTAGACCTGCGGTGAGAAGGCCAGGTTCTGCTCTGCCAGTGGGGTGAGCAGGCCTAGTTACCACTGGGTCAAACCCAGTGACATGCTGTCATGTGCTCTGGAAGCGACTCACGGCTGGTACTCATGGAGGACTGTATAAGCACTTTTACTGCACCGCCCCCCGCCCCCCAGCCCCCGGCCATGTGCAGGGCGGGTCAATATTGGGGGTAGACTCATGACTGAACTCTATGCCAAGGGGTGAGCCACCCGAGCCCACTACCCCCCACCCCTGCCCTCCTCCAGTCCACCGTCCAAAGTCAGGCTGAGCTCTGTCTACTTCGCGTCTTTGGCCAGGAGCTGGTGCCCCCGGGGTGGGGATAGATCCTGGGACGTCACCCCCTCTTCTCTACAGCCTTATCCCAATAGGCTGTTGCCTCTGGGCTAAATCTGGGAATGCACATTGACCAGGAGGTGCGGCTATAGAGAACCCGCGGGCGAAAAACTCCCTACGCCAGGGAAAGAGATCGGAGCACATTTTCAGGGCTCAGGATTTCTCCAGGTTCTGCTTTCCAAAAGTAAGCTTGAAATGAGGTGGGCACTAGGGGTCCATTCTCACTGTCTGTAGAGTGGTGGTTGTACCACCACTAGCAATCATCATCCGCCTTCACATGGACGGGACCGTACAACTTTCAGGACTTTGGAACCCACGCCTGATCTCACCACACCCTTGGGAGCCAGGCAGGGCAGGTTTGCAGAGAGGGAAAGGCTTAGAGAGGTGGAGTTCCTGCCCAGACTCACCCAGAAGAAAGAGTGCTTTCCACCTCTTCTTGGAGAGTTCAGAGCTCACGACAGCTCAGGGGTAGAAAGCCAAGCTTTGGCCTTTTCCAGAACATCTGTCGGGGCCATTTAGAAGCCTCATCCCCTCAGCATCCTACCACAGGTCCGTTAGTTAGAGGCGATAGGGCTCCAGAACCGCCACTGGGGTCCTGTGTGCCCCGTCGCTCTGCCCGGGGTCCACATGGCATGCCCTGCCTGTGACCCCGGTGTCCTTCCGCATGCTGACCTGACCAGAAAAGGTGAGGAAAGGGGGTGAGGGGAAGGTGGGGTGATAAGAATAACACCTTCCTGGAAACCAGGAGGCCTGGACTCTGGCCCTGGCCATTAATTTTCTGTGTGCCTTTGGAGAAGTCACACACCCTCTCTGAGCTTCACTTTCCTCATCTGTAAAAGAAGGGGCCTTAGGTGACCTCTAAGATTCCTTGCAGCTCTGAAATCCTACCCCTACGAGCCCCCCACAATTATATTGCCCACTATAGGATCCAATGCCAACGTATGTTGGAAGACCAGGAGGAAGCCACCTGGAGGTCTCGAGATACCTCCCTTTTGATGGGGGACCTCCTCTTTGCCAAGCTTTCCTGTGACAGGCCCCGCTGCGCGGCCCCGAACTCCCCTGGGGCCCACCTTGGCTTTCTCATCAGGGAACTTTGCAGGCCTTCTCCCCTGCATTGCAATAAGCGAGCAAATTCAACCCCACCTTTGGCTAAAGATCTGACAGCTGGCAAGCCCCAGCCATATAGGAAGAAAGGGGTTAGACCCTGCTCAACACCTCCTTTTCCATTCTCAAGCACACACACAAATACCCTTCGGTTTTATATTACTGACTAAAAGTGTTTAACGTTCAGCGATACGTCCTAAAGCACACAGGCACATCTCATCCACACAGAAAAACTAGCACAAAGACAGAACGGGCCCCCTCCTTCCAAACCTGCTCTTGTCTTTTTTAAAGGAAACTCCATCCCCCCCCACTCTGTTCCTCCTTACCTCCGAGTCTCTGTATATAAATTAGTTAAATGATTTTGATATGCTACAGCATCTTCACCCCACACACCCTCTTTCTCTTTTTTTGGTTAATGAAATGTGTGAACAGTTTGTTCCCGGCTAAAAACAAGCACCTGATGGGTTGTCTACCTTTCTGTGTGGGAGGGAGAGGTAGGTTCTGAAAGATGCACTGACTGGTGGTGGGGAGGCCGCTGTTAGGAGGTGAGGCGGGGAGGAAGACGGAGGGTGGAAAGATCAGTACAAAACTTCATGTGTGATCTGTTCCTCTTTCATTCTCCCTGTGTGCCAACCCTACCGTGGTCTGTTTTTTTATTTAATTTTTTTTTTCAACGTTTATTTATTTTTGGGACAGAGAGAGACAGAGCATGAACGGGGGAGGGGCAGAGAGAGAGGGAGACACAGAATCGGAAACAGGCTCCAGGCTCTGAGCCGTCAGCCCAGAGCCCGACGCGGGGCTCGAACTCACGGACCGCGAGATCGTGACCCGAGCTGAAGTCGGACGCTTAACCGACAGCGCCACCCAGGCGCCCCCTTCCGTGGTCTGTTCGATCGATGTATGGGCACAGGGACCTGGGGAGGCCCCGCCCCTTTCAGAAGTGAATCGGCACATCCACGGGTTAGGAAAAACGGATTGATGCTGGGGATGGCCTGAACGGGAGGGAAAATCCTCCTAAGGGTTCATTCCTTGGCATCCATTCCCAGGGAGGGAAGGCAAGGTGTGGAGAGGCAAATGACTCCTGCCTACTGTGGGTGCCATCAGCCCATAGAAATCTGTGTGCGTTTGTGTCCGTCTTTCCCTGTCCTTCCTTAAATCCAGTATCGGGACTTTGATGGGGGTAATGGGCAGGAGACAGCCAGCTGTGAGATAAAAGAATAGTCCCAGGATACAGACGGTCCCCTGTTTCTCCCATTTTATATGCGGGCACACGGAGATTTTGAGACGTCGAGTAACCTACCCAGAGTCACGCACCTGGGAAGTGGTGGGTCCAGGATATGAACGCAGGCAGTATGGTTCTGGAATCTACATGCCTAACCCTTGCGCTATACGGGAAGGGGCCTGGAGGCAGAGGAGAATAACTAGGGGAGAATGAATGAACGGATCAGTGAGTGGACCACCCAGGAAAGGAGCATACCTTTCCCAGAGGAGCTGAGGGATGTTGTGGCCTGGCGGAAAGGGCAGATCTGGGTCTGGTTCCTGTTTCAGCCAGATAATAACAAAGGGATCCCGGACAAGTCACATATTCTCTTTGATCTTCAGTTTCCTCATCTGTAGAATGGGGGGAAGACAGTCGATGGAAGGGCCGAGAAGCCGGCTCAGGGCAGTTCTCTCCCCTCCCACATCTCTCCATGGCCTCTCCAGCCAGCCTCTGGCCTTCATACTCTTCCCC
This sequence comes from Prionailurus bengalensis, assembly GCF_016509475.1. Lineage (NCBI taxonomy): Eukaryota > Metazoa > Chordata > Mammalia > Carnivora > Felidae > Prionailurus > Prionailurus bengalensis. The sequence continues at coordinate 15,462,119 of NC_057346.1, read as the reverse complement.
AGGAGGGCCGCATACTTGTCACATACCTGTCTCTGTCACCCTCAGTCTCAGGGACACGGGTCAAATTGCCTCCAGAACTCTTCAGTGCACGGTGGCTTTAGGTCCCAAGAGCTACAGGGTTGGCTGTGGGTGAGGGTTTGGGGGGTGGAGGGGTGCATTTTCCTTATTGCCCCAGTGGGGAAGGAAGACACAAAAGTACTCTCTACCAGCCACCACACTCTCATGAGACTCTGGGAGTTTTGTCATGTGTCCTGCTCAGAGTTGGGCTTGAGCTGACATTCGGAGACAGACCAGAAGGTCCCATTTAACCCCCTTCACGGTTGGGGCGTGAGAGGGGCAGCATTGGTGTTGAATCGACAACATGAGCAGGAGCTCCTCGAGATGAGGGGGGAGGGAGCCTGGAGGGACTCTCAGGCAGCAGAGAGTGGTTCATGTGAGCACAAGTTCTGTTCAAGTTCACGGCTGGAGCTGGAACAGGTAGAAAGGGGGATGGCCGCTGTAGTGGTGGAGGGCATACCAAGGTCATGGGAAGACACGACCAGGAGGGTAGAGAAGGGCACCCTGAGGCCGCGACCTTGCCCTTGCGCCTTTCACGATCAGCCGCTGCCAGCATTCGAGGGGGAAAATTCTCTGGTACCCAGGCACCTCACCTCGGTGACACCCCCAATTCCCAAACACCACCCAGGAGGGGAACCTCTCTGCAGGTGGTAGGAGGCCCCTGAAGGGTGAAGCGGGAGTGACACGACGGAGCCAGCGCTCGAGAAAGCTCTGTGTGGTTCTGAGTGGCGCTGGTGGAGAGACTGGAGGCGGGGCGGCCAGTCAGGAGCTTAAATAATCATATTAATTTGCGGTGATATTAATAGAAGAGGCTCCTGCGAGCTGGAGGATTTTATGTGGGTGTTTGCGATTCTTCCTGGTGCCTTAGGAGGGTGCAGTGAAGAAAAAAGTCCGAGGATTAATTTATGAAATTAATTAAAGAAGCTGTATCCACTAACGGTGTCCTCACGTGGGTTTTGTGTTTCCTTTTTAAGTGGAGAAAGGGGCGGGTGCTGGTGGTGGGCAAGGTGGGCAAGACGGGGGTCGGGTGGCAGTGGAGGAGAAATCAGTTTCCTGCGAATTAAAATGTGGAAATTCCATAAAGGCCTGGCACGTCGAGGGACTTTTAGTTTTCCAACTTGACATCCTGCCTGACTTGGAATAGCCTAAAAAAATAAAGGGGGAAGGATTCCTTTCGCTTTCCTGGGATCAGTGGGACTCTGATGCCCTGTGATCCAGCCAGGGGGCCATTCAAATTTGGGCCGGTCCCTGTCTCCAAAGTGTTTTTTCCCAGACCTGAGTGCGCATGGGACTAACTGCGGACACTTGCTAAAAATGCAGATTCTGGTTCCTTGGGCCCAGCTGGGGTCCAAGATTCTGCATTTCTAAGGAGCCTCCACGTGGTATTCATGCTGCCGGTCCAGGGTCCACAGTTCACGAGGGGCAAGACCTCAAAGCCTTGTTGATCCCAGGGCCATCCCTTTGCGGAGGGGTTTGCTGGGTGCTGGCCAAGTCTGGAGGGCGTGGGACAGAGAGAGAAGCTTGAGTCTGAATCTATATGGGTTTTGGTCACTGGTCTGAAACATGCAAGGCGGGAATCTGGGCTCAGAGGGGGACGTGGGGAGCAGAGTCCCCTCCGCATGCAGACATACACATGCTTCGATTAACTTGCCACACCAGGGGCTTCATCCTCCTCACCTCTGTGCTCCCAGAGCTGGCCAGTCCCTGAGGAGGCATAAAATCCCGTGGCCAGATCGTCCTGTGTCTGTGTTCACTAGGGCCGTGAACACATGCAGGCCACCAACCCCCGTGCTTCTTTGGCGGGCAGGGGCCCCAGAGGACTTGCCTTTGGTGGGGACGGGACCGCTTGAGCTGTCAGACCCCGCCCCCCCACAGGTGCCTGGTTTGATCCCCCCCCCCCCCCGCCCCCCGCCCCCCGCCCCCAGCAAAGTGGGAGGATTCAGGAAGCACGTCCCCAAGGAGGCTTGGAGGACTGTCCCGGTTATGACTGACCCGGTCATGACAGCGGCCTGGCTGGCACAGCCACATTGCAAGAGTGATGGGAAGGTAGTGCCAGTACCTGGTTACAGACTCTGGCTCAAGTCAGTAGTCAAGGGTCCGGGCAAATCAGAGCAGTTAACCCGCAGGTCCCTCCCAGCCCCGGACCTCTGTTCCTGTGCTTTCTAGATCTGTGGGAAGGCCCCTACAGCTCTGCACGCCCCTTCCTGCCCTTTCTGCTTACTGGCCTGGTAGGATATGAGGGGCCCCAGTGCAGACAGGTGGGATTCCCTGCACGGGATCATTCAGGGCTGGGGGGACTCTGGGCCCACCAGGCGTGGGAATTGGAAGACCCGGTTCTTGCCATGTGGTCGGGAACAAGTCACTTGGGTTTGCTTGGCCTTGGGATTCCACTTGCATAATAGACAAAACAATCCTTGCCCCATTTTAGTTCAAGAAGATGGAGAAAGAAAGCTGGATGGTAGAGCCCCAGAGATCATGGGTCAGGTTCCTGCCTTCGGCTTTAAGAGGGCGTCACCTTCACCTGCCAGCTGAGCAACTGAGGGAGGCACAGACGGGTCACGCAAGGTGCCGGGAATCCGAACACCCAGAGCTCTGGCAGATGAGGACCTGTTCACGTCCAGGGAATTATGAGACTGAACTTGTGAGCCTAACTCCTCCCCGCCCGTCCACCTCACGGAGAGGAGGGCCTTGTATCCAACTTCAGAATTCTGTAGAACCTTTGCAGAGGGGCTGGTCTTCGTGGTGGGCACGTGCTATCCATTCTTAGAGGAAAAGGCTGCTAAGCTTAGTTTCCCGCTTTGAATAAGGAGCCGAACCAAATCCGCCTGGTGAGTTTGTAGGCCTCCCGCTGCTGTTCTGGAATCCAGGGGGGCTTCGGCAGGCTTTTGGTGGATTACATTAGAACGGGCCTTGGCTCAGACAGCAAGAAAGGTGAAGGTGCCAGGCACGGAGGCCCCCAGCTCCCCCCGCCTCACCTCTGCCCAGAGAGCCAGAAACTGTCCTAGAAAGGGAGGAGAGGCTGCGGGCGGACAGGCATCTGGGCGGGTCACGCTGGGGCGAGGGGGACAACGAAAGTCAGGGGGACGCGGCCGCTCACCAAGGACCGCAGAGAGCACCCATCACCTACCCATCTCAGCCAGAGTTCAGAATAGCAGTTACCTTTGATCTCCAGGCCTTCTCAAGCGGCCCTCCTCCCGTTGGTTCTCCCTGATCCTCACCAGGAGGGGGAGGGTGACTGCCCCCTTCTTCCTGCCCCTGCTGATGCTGCTTTCCTGCAGCTCTGACCCCCGCCACCTTGCTCTCTGGTGAGTCCAGGATCTGGTTCACGAATCCTGGCATCTGTTAGGGCCCTGCCGACTGCCAGACTTGGGGGTTTGGCCCCAAGGCCAAGAGCGTTAGCGCTGCCCGTTGCTCTGCCTGTACTCCTGCCTAGCGATGATCGCCAGATGGTAGCCAGGCCCGCAGGCCGCCTCTGAGGTGACAGAGAGGAGGGGGCGGACCAGAGGAGGCCCCCCCCATCCAGCAGCAGGCCACGCGGCCACTGAGCCTGGGGACCCCTCCCGCTGTGTGCCCTCCTAGCTTAGCTTCTGCTGCAGAAAACCTCGGCTTGAATCCCTCCTCATCCCCGAGGCTCACTCTGCTCATCCATAAAATGGGGGAAGCATCCCCACCCCCACCTCATAGGGTTGCGGGGATTAAGTGAGACAGTAAGTTTAAATACTTAATACAGCACTTGGTATGATGAAGTACTCAGTGAAGATTTGCTAAAAAGCCTTCTCAGAAATGCATAAATCAGCATTGATGTCTCTACTTTATTGAATAGGCTGGGCTCCTAGAGTATACTCGGGGAATAGCTTGATTTTCCTCTCCCTCTGCCCTTCCAACGTGCTCTGTTTTCCTTCTCGGCTCCTGCCTGAAATCTCAGGCCATCCTATGGCATTTCCGCTCTCTGACTTTCTAGTGTTAAAGACTCTCTTTACTCTCCCACCTGGAACCTTCTGATGGCTTTCCTGTCGCTCAGAGTCAAAGCCAAAGTTCTTGCCCACGGGACCGTGGCTCCTGCTATCTCTCAGACCTCATTCATCTCCTACCATGCCCCCCCCCCACCCCTGCCCCAGGCACAGTGGCCTCTTGTCTGCCTCAGGCATGCCTCTTGTGCTGGCTTTCTGCTTGCCCTTCCCCTTCCTGGAATGCTCTTGCACCCCATACCCACCGGGGCTAACCCCCACCCCCCTGCCATCAGGACCATCTATCTGAAATACCAGGAATTGCTAGGAATACCTTCCATGACCCCTGTATAAAATAGCATCCTCTCCCGTGCACCCTCGCCTTGCTGAGCACTTACCCTTGCTATAGTCGTCAACGCCACGTGGCATACAAAATATTTACTTGTTCGTCACTATTTGCGCTCTGTCCCCTGGATCGTAAGCCCCAGGAGGACAGAGACTGTCCATGTTCTTTTTTGCTGCATCCCCGGGGCCTAAAACAGGTCCTGCGCTTCGCGGATGCTCCGTAAACGTTCGCTCGTGACTCTCCATCAAAGCCTCAGTCTCTCTCTCCTCTGTCAAGGCGTCTCCTCACCTCCTTCCCCAGGCGTGGGCCTCACCAATACAGGGCAAGCTGCAAGGACTACGGAGGGGTGGGGTGACTTATTTTTGCACGCTCCTGGCCTCACCAATGGGGGGTGAGAGAGAAAGGGCTGGAAGGTCGTTGACTCTGCTGCTGCCGCTGTAGCTCGCTCTTGACGGGCAGCCGCCCCCTCCCTCATGGATGGTTTGGTGAGGTCTTTGGAAGCGGCTCTTTGGCACCATTAACACCGCACCGTTTCCCGACGCAGGCGGTGACCTTTTTGCTTGATGTCTCCTGAGCCCCCATTAGCACCTGTTCTAGAATACAGCACACGGCCTCATTCTTTGGCCTTGGAGGGCAGTCCTTGGGAGCGGTTTCCTTCAAGGCAGCTCTACAGAGGGGAGGTACAGCGTGGTGGGTGGGAGCAGGGCTCTGGAGCAAGGCTGCTTGGGTTCTTATTCCGGCCCTGAGCTCCGCAGCTCTGTGACCTCGGGCATGTCCCTTCACCTCTCTGAGCCTCATTTACCTTCTCCATAAAATGGGGTTAATAATAGCATTTGGGGGCGCCTGGGTGGCTCAGTTGGTGAAGCGTCCGACTTTGCCTCAGGTCGTGATCTTGAGGTTTGTGAGTTCGAGCCCCACGTCGGGCTCTGTGCTGACAGCTCAGAGCCTGGAGCCCGCTTCGGACGCTGTGTCTCCCTCTCTCTCCGCTCCTCCCCCACTCACCCTCTGTCTCTCTCTCAAAAATAATAAACATTAACAAAAATAGTAATAATAGCATTTTGTTGGTGGGGTGTTGAAACAAGATGATGTGTGGAAGGTCCTTAAAAAGGAGCCTGGCCCATAGGAAGTGCTCGGTAAAAGCTAGCCGTGGTTATTACCCCTCTGCCCTCAGTGAAGGGTACTGCCACCCTCTGCCCCCCAGGACGGGTTCATTACCAGCCCCTGCCTACAGCCCCGGAACCCATGGCTCGCTCTCCCGAGGGCTTCCTGGAACCTTCTCAAGTTGCTGGGGCTTCACCCAGCCCTTCCCTTGGACAATGGTGGTGGGAAACATGCTTCAGACCCTGCAGGGAACCCACGGAGCGCCCACTCTCTTGAGAGAGACCCTCACACTATTGTCTCTTCAATCTCTGCTGGAGCTGGTGGTGGGCTCAGGGCTGGAGGCCAGCGTGCCTCACCCCTTAACCAGCCCCTTGAGGAAAGTCTGGTGACTCTCACCCTTTGGGCTCCACCAGAAATACCGAGACCATGGGAGAACACCTTGTTTTATACCCCGTCATAATAGATTTAGGGTGTTGGAGCAGGAAGATGATTAATAATGATCTCCTGGTTCAAACCTTCACGTAGATGTGAAGAAACCAAGACGCGGAAAGATGAAATGATTGACGTAAAAGTCTCCCGCTCGTCGGGGGCGTCCCCATCGGTGCTTTGCAGCCTGCTTCTCGGGGAGAGAGGTGCAGTCCTCGCCCTGGGCATGGCCCCCCTTTACTCAGCTGAGTCTCCGGGGCCTGCCCACGCTCCCTGGGGAACGCACGCCTAGCGGAGGACTTAGTGGACGCTGGACAGCACTCACAGCCTGCCCTCGGGCCCGTTTCCCAGTGACGGTGGCCCTGGGCCCGCTGGAGGCCTGTGGCTCTGGGGGCTGCTCCATGGGGGTGAGGTGAGGCCCCGGCCCGTGCTGCTTGCTGGGTCCCCTCGTCAGCCACCGGTCCTTCCAGACAGCCCCGGGCCCTCCCAGCCCGCCTGCGATGGAGGCTGATTGGGTGGAGGAAGCAGAGGGGAGGGTCCGGTCTCAGAACGCGCCATGTGGGGAAGGGGGTCATAGGCTGTGAGGGGCAGGTCTTCACCCTTCAGCCTGTTCTCGTGATGGGGGGCCATGGGACTGGAAGGAGAGACCCAGGTGTCCCCACTTTTCCAGAGGGGCTTGCATCCAAAATGCAGCCTTAGGATGTTGACAGAAGGGTTTCCCTGTGACCCTAGTCCCGGCTCTTTCCTGGCTCCTTTTGGAAAGTGGAGACTTCTAGAACTTGTCAGAAGCGTGTCCACTGTCTTTTGTTCGCAGGATGGTTGGCTCCTTTCCTGCTTGTGACTTAGGAAAACTATACCGTCCAAGGTGTTGCCTTCCTTCCTCCCTTATGATTGCTTTTTTTTTTTTTTTTTTTGGTAATCGAAACCGGTAATGATTTTTTTTTTCTGCCAACTTGTGATATTATTGCCAGTCCTTTAATTGTCTCTCTGCTCTATTTTATCGTTTCCATCGTGATGAACTTTTCTATGAGGGAGTCTGGTGGGTTTGGAAACTGTTAGCAGACTCACGGCTTGCACCCGTGTTTCCTTTTCTGCTTCCTGGTCTCTAGCTCATGCTCCCAGCCCTCCGCTCAGAGTCCCCGGAGCGGGCCTCCCTCAGTGTGGGGACAGTATCACAGTCAGAAGAGTGGCCTCTTCGGGGGAGTGAGGGAGACTGACACCTGGCAAAGCAGCCTCGCAGCCGGCCTGTCCTGATGGCGGCCCTGTCGTGGGCAGCTTTCTTCCCACAAGTCCAGCCATAGTGGGACCCAGGTCCAGATCAAAAGAAGGCCTCGGCCTGCCCGGCCAGGGGGGGAGGTTTCATGATGGTCGGAGCCATGGTGTTCTGCGTGCGTGGAGAGCAGCACGTACGGAGATAGACCGTCTGTCCACGTGTGTCAGTATTAAAGTCACCCTGTGCTGTTCTGAGTCCTTCACGTATGGCAGCTTAAAAAAAAATTTTTTTTTTTGGTTTTGAGAGACAGAGTACGAGCAGGGGAGGGGCGGAGAGAGAGAATCGCAAGCAGGCTCTGAGCAGTCAGTGCACAGAGCCCGACGCAGGGCTCAGACTCACGCAACAGGTCATGACCCGAGCTGAAGTCGGGTGCCTGACCGACTGAGGCACGCCGGCGCCCCGCGTATAGCGACTGCTCACATCTGCGTGACCTCTTTGTGCGGGAGTCTTCTGCTGTCGTTCTGATTTGATAAACGGGAACCCGAGGCACGGCACGAACACTCCCTTACCCGAGGTCTGTTCGCTTAACTGCTCCACTCACTACCTGAGGAGATACTTGTACGTCTCACAAATCTGTGCACGCACCATCTCCCGTGGTCCTTAGTATCCCTAAAGGGCGAGTAGGGACCGCAGATTTACCCCTTTCTACATGTGCAGAAATACAGGCCCAGAGAGGTCATGTGATTTGCCCGAAGTCACACAGGGGGTAGCAGCAGGGACTTGGAACACACAGGCAGGGGAGATGTGAAACACCATTTCTTTGAGGGCTTTCTGAGGCTGCTCTTTCTCTCGGACCACTCACTCAGCCCCTCGCTCAGCGTGACGGTCTGTCTTCAGTCCATACGGAAGAAACGGGGGACCTGGCTGGGTACCGTGTGGAGGAATGGGGAGATCCTGAATCTGAAGTAGGATATCGAGGGTGAGATAACACGCAGGGCCGCTACCTTCGTGAACGTTCCATTAATATGCAAGAGAGGGCTTCCCACCGGGAGTGCGTGGCACCAAGCACCGTATCGGGACAGGGTGCGTGAGTCATTTGAGAGGCCCTGTCCCCTGGGTCCGCTGGGAGGAACGTGACAGATTCACCTGGTCTGTCAGAAATGCCTCTACCCGGAAGCCCCTTACCTTGTCATAGAATGGGCCACCGCTCAGCTCCCCCTTCCCCTAGAACCCCCTAGAACCCCCTAGAGCCCCAAAGGTCCCGGAGTAACTGCACCCCGGTGCACCCGCCCCCCCCCCCCAGTAGCCACCAGTCCCTGGAGACAGGCCTGTAGGAAGCCTCAGAAGGACCACTGGCTCTGTGCCCGGACCACGCGTAGCACATGTCAGGCACACATGGGCGTGAGGCAGGGGAGGATGGAGCGTCCCCAGGAAAATATGTTCAGGTACACAGAAGACCTAGACAAGTATTGACAAAGTAAATTGCTCTGGATGCCTTGCTGTCACTCTCATTTTTCCTGGGGGACCCTTCTATTCAGGGCTTGGAAGATGCGGGGGGGGAGGGGATGTGGGGCATCCCACCCCATGGGTGAGGCCGAATGAAAGGTGGGACTCCGAGGGAAGAGAGCGGAGTGGATGCTTCTAATTGAATCCATTTCCTGGCACCGTCTTTCCAGTCCAGAGTCACCTGCACGTGTGCACGGAAATAAGGAGATAAATAAATGGAAACGCCGAGTTCCAGGGCAGCCTAAAAGGTTGGGGAATGAATCGATGTTCTCCCCAGGCAGCTGTCCGGAATGAAGTGTAATAGTTAATAAAGGCTGATTGTGCACACACAGCTGGGGCCAGCAAACAGAGCAAGCCGAGGCCCGGGAGGCTCATCCTTTTCCCGAACCGCCCCCTCCCCCTCCCCAGTGGTGATCACTGGCTGATTAAATCAGACTTCTCGGCCGCGGATCCAATTAGGGGGGTGCGGGAGGCTTGGACATTACCAATGACTGCACAGAGCATGTCAAGTAATCCTTAATCTCTCTGATTTGCTTCTCTGGGCACGGGGTGCAGGGTGGGAGTGGAGGGGGGCGGTGAGAACAGGGGACGGATTCCAGAGGAAGGTAGAGCATCCGACCATGAGTGCTTGGGGTAAGCCCCGGTGGGAAGCACTGTCTCAGGCATCACGGGAAGAAAGGGAGAGGAGAGGAGGCAGGCTCCCCACCCTTGGGGAGCTGACCGGGCTACTGGTTATAGTCCATACTCAGGAAGGTGCTTAACGTAAACAGAGGCACCAGCACAGATCTTAGAAAACCAGAGGATGATTCAGAAATCATTGATATTTGGCTTTGGAATGTATTGATTTTCATCCCAGAAGATTTACCTACCTAATTCCGCTTGGCTTAAGCAAGTAATAAAAATGGGTTTGCCTTTCTTGATCACATTTAGAGTGGCAGCAAGGGGCAAGGGGGTTCCGAATCCTGTGGGCTAGCTGGAGGAAGGTACTTGGGATTTATAGCTCGTCTACACAGAGCCTTAAAAACGGGTGGTGAAGCTACCCCAGGGGTTGGACGGACACAGCAGAGCACAAGTGGTCTAGAGAGACTAGCCTCGGGCGGGTGGTCAGGGGTGGCTTCCCGGAGAAGTTTCCACCTAACCTGGGGGACAAGTATGATAACTTACAGCCCGCCCCCGTGTCCCCCTGCCCTTTCCAGCTCCTACCTCCACACAGAGGAAAACCCAACCAGCGTGTGTCTCCTTATCTGGCCTAAAAGGCTACCCGTTCGGCACAGATGATTGCCCTTGGTTGTCACAGCACACCTCCGTTCAAAACAGACATGTCAGGCCTATAGTGATGCTCGATTTGAGGGCTACAGGAGAAGCATCGGACAGAAAACCCTGGATGGTAAAGCCGCGGAGCCTATAAGAAACAGACACCTGGACAGGTGCATTGTCCGCTCTGTGCATTGTCCGCTCATGGGACAGGTCTCTGTGCATTGTCCGCTCATGGGATCACTGGGATGCCCTTGGGCTTGTTCCGGAGTTTCTGCTCCTGCTTCTCCAGGAGCTATTTGACGCGCCCGTGTTCCCGTTGGATTTCCTGAGTGAGGCAAATCCTCATCCTCAGAGCACCCTTCCTTCTGACTTTGCCATCGATGTGGAAGGAGAGGCCATTGACGTAGAAGGCATCTCCAGGAATCTCTGTGTTAATGGACGGACCATGTGCTTGGGGTGAGGAGAAAATAGCCCCTGGGGAACCTAGTGGGTGCCCCTAAGGGAAAAGCGGCTGGCAAAGCATCAGTGACCCCAAATCGTACACCGGGGACTGCCTGCCCTTTCTCTTAAAGGGCACTGGGCCGGGAGGCAAGAGGCCTGGGTGGAATCCTTGCTTTGACCCTGAAACCCACTGATTTCCTGGGGTAAGTCCCTCAACCTCCGGGAGCCCCGGCTTCCCCCTCGCCAAAATGAGAAACGAGGGCACTAAATTGGAGGACCCTCAAAGTTTCTTTTGACTCTGAAGCTCTGTGATGCTGTGAGATGAAGCGCCTCTCTCCCTCTCTCTCCCCCCTCCTCCTCTCTCCCCCTCCCCCACTCTGATGCTAATACTGTGGCCACAAGGGTTCTATTTTTATTTCCTTTCATGTTCCAGGATCTGAGCGTTGCTTTTGACTGACTGTAGGTGTAATAGAATTTGTACTTTCCCCCAAATTTAATTACTAGCAGTAAATGATCAATCAATCCATTGATTAACCACTTATTGATTCCCCCTGACATGGCTCTGAGACAGTTAGGCTGCGTTTGGAACACAATCCTTTGGTAATTGGCTTACCCTGCTGGGCCACAGCCTCTGTTAAAAGGCATTTGGGTCTTGGTAAATGACGTTTTATCTAAGTATTTATTTCTCAGATCCCGGGACTGCTGTTGGGAGACATTTTGTGTGCACTGGGTTTAGCAGGTAAGCCCTGAGATGTAAATATAGACTCTGCGTGGCCCCCTGACATCCAGTGTGAGAGCTGCAGCCCTTTAACTGAGGGCCCCAGGATAAGTTATTAACTGAGGGTCCCAGGATGAGTCATTTTACATTGGTGCGGCTCTGATAGCTTCCCTACGAAAGGAGGGCATAGGGCTCCAGGATCTCTCAGGCAAACTCCTTAACTCTGATTCTAACTCTCTGTCTCACAAACAGTCTAGCTTAAAGAGATGGGAGATTTGCATATCAAACACTGCTACGGGCACAGGTTGCCCAGGCTTCGTCCCTCTCTGGGGAAGATGTGGACGGGGTTGGTGCTTTGAAGTCTAGCATCGAGTGCCTTCCTTATGCCAGATACCGGCCTCACGGTTTCCAAATGTGCACCACTTTCAAGGTGCAGCCAGCTCTCAGTTATCCACGTGGATGTGAGCACGGAAAAAGGAAATCTGGTCCCCCTTCCTCTGCCACCCAGGCCCTCTGGGATCCTTCCCTTCTGTCTAGTCATTGCGTGCCCAGGAACGCAAATTCCTTTCACTGTCAACAACGGCCACGCCACACTAGGGGGTGGGCCCAAACCCTTAATGGATTCTAAAGTCAAGAAGAGAGGAGCTTTGCAGTATCTGTTGGTTTTCAAGATTAGGGCATAAAAGTAAGCGGAATATACTGGAAATAGGAACAGAATGGCCCCCAGGCACAGAGGGGTGTGAAGCTTGGTCTTGTCCTGGGCAGTAGGCACGTGCCCTGAGGAGTAGTCGTCTCTTCTCACTGGACAGTCACAGTGGCCTCTGCCTCCTCGGTGGACCCCTCCCTCCGGTCCCCTCCACGCTGCAGCCGGAACCTCCTGGTGCATTAGAGTCTGAGTCTGTGCGACTCCCGTTTCCAAACCTTTGTGCAAAGGGTCTCCAGGCTCCGGAATCGAGTCCAGACTCTCTGCCGTGACGCACAGAGCCCGTCCTGCTCCGGCCAAGCTTGTCACGTGACTCCTACCCACCTACCTTTCTGCTGTGCGCTTAGTAGGTAATCAGTATTTACTGGCGTGAATGCATCGATGAACGAAGGGTCTGGCCTCCAGCAGTAAAAAGAGGCCGAGGCACACAGAGCGTACTGAAAATTATGGGGATGAAAAGCCTCAGAACTGCTGTCTTAACTTTTTCCCCGTCCTTCCCGAAAGGCAGAGGTCCCTGAAGACCTCGGGGCCAGAAGGGCTTCCTCCTTTCAAGACAGTCTAGCATCCTAGGCTCGGCTGGGCCATCAGCTGGAGCTTCAAGTTCCACTGTTAACTCCAGATGCCGCACCGGGGTCCTGAGGACCCCTTGGTCTGGCCCTTGACACTGAGCCCATTCATGCCACAGTCCCCATTGCAATCTCCATGTCTCAGGCAAACCAGGATCTTTCGCGGCCACCTCCACCCCCGGGGCCCTCGCGTGTGCTGTTCTGCCTGGAAAAGCCCTTCCCGCACACACTGCGCATTTGACTCCTTCTCCTCCTCCTGGTCCCAGTGTAAACGCACCGTTTCCCAACCCGTCTAAAGTAGCCCTTGTCCATTGCTGCCCATCTCACTCCCTTCCTGGTTTCTGCCCTAAAGCTTTACTGTTTTTTCCTGACGCCTCTGACGAGGCTACAAGCCACCTTAGCTCAGCGTGTCTGTCTGTCCGTCCGTCTGTCTTGGGCACTGGTATTTTCCCCCACCTGAAACCGTGCTTGGCATTAAGAGTGTGCTTTAAATAGCTGCTGAATGAACGAGCCAACAACATAGAACGGCTTGGACGGGGAGAAGCCATGTCAGCCCGGGCCTCTTCCTCTCCCTTCCGCTCACTCAGCTCAGGCAGATGGGGACCTTCCAGGTCTCTCGGGGCGGCACGCCACAGCCGGCCATGTGAGGCAGAGCTTTCTCAGAGCAGGCCCGAGGGCCTGGCCCCGGCCATCTGCCCACCCTGGTGCCCGCCCAGGCCAGTGCTGCCAGGCCCATTGAAGCTGCCTTGCAGCGGAGGGTTGCCTTTGAGGCCTGCGCTTCCCAGCAGGGACCCCTTTGGCTTTCTTCTTTCACGGGGAATTTCTTGCCCCTGGATTGACTCTAATTGTTGGATTTGCATTTGGTACACCTGTAGCAAGAGGCCCCGGGGGCACCTAAGCCTTTGGAAATCCATAGGAATAAACAAACAAATATATTCATAGGAGGGGGACCTGGAGAAGGAGGGGAGGCCAGAAGGGAAGGGAGAAAACAAATCAAAGTGCCAGGCTTAGCCGTCTGCAGCCGAGGCCCCTTCCGCCTCCCCCTCCGCCGCCCCCACCAGACCGACGCCAAGCTGTGTGCCAAAGTCCCCGCCTCCTATCACCACAGTGAAACAGAAACTGTAATTTCAGGGCTAGCCTGAATGGGCTCATTTCTTTTTATTAACTCCAGCACCGGGGTTTTAGGCAAGTTGGCTATTGTTCGAGCCACCCTCCTCTCCTCTGCACTCCCCACGCTTTGAAGCCCCAGGAACAGCCTGGGCGGCAGGAGCGGCTAGTGTGGGTAGACGTGTGGCTGGTGAGGTAGAAGCGGCCAGACGGGGACATGGTGCCGTCACACGGAAGCCGGGGCCAGAGCGGTGCTGAGAGGGTCAGGGAGGGCAAGCGCTCTGCTCTGTTCAGGGACCGGCTCAGGTGTCTTCCTGGGTGCACCTGCTGGGGTCTCACAATCAGAAGGGGCCCTGGCCGACCTCCTGGGGTCACGACCTCCTAGCATCGTGAGGCAGAAAACAACCAACACGTCGTGCTCTACGGTTTAAAGGGAACCCTCACATATCTGTGTGTAAGTCATTTCCTGCTGCAAGCTTGTGACACACTTCCTGAGGCATCCAGCTGCTGGGAGCGGGGTGGGCGGTGGCGGGCCGGGATGAACCGGTCCCATGCGATCTGTAGACCTCCGGCCTCCCTGCAGAGAGGTGTGAAGCGTGAAATCACTACCGAGGGCAGATATCACGTGGCCTTCGCTAACCTCTCCGCGCCTCAGTTTCCTTATCTGGACCGTGAGCTCCCATGAGGACAGCAATCTCATTCGTCGCTATATTCCTTCGGCCATATGTGGCACGTAGTGGGCATTTTAAAATGTTTTCACAGGAACGCATAAATAAGAAATGAAAGGACGGACAGAGGGATAATAATATCGACCTCCTAGGGTTGTCGTAGGCATAACTGGGACGTGTATGAAACGCTTAGCACGTAATGCATGCTGATGCTGTTCCGTTGTTACTCTCAGAGTGGCTAACTTACTTGTTCCAACGTCAGATGCCACACGAGTGGCGGTCACTAGGTCTCCTATCCCTTCTTCTCTGGTGGAGGAATTACTAAAACAAATACAACTTTAATATGTTTAGATACAAGGTCGCCCCTGGGCAGGAGGGAGCGTTGGGAAACAAATCGGTGGGAAGCAGCATCTCCTCCTGCAAACGAGAGGGACAATAGCAAAGGCAGAAAAGGGGGCCGAGTCTGGGGGTCCTAGGTCCCTGGGCAATCACAGCAGGTGTTGGTAGACGTGACTCGCACCGTGCCGAGCAGACCTGCAGCCGGGAAGGGCCGTGGTAGCTGCTGCCTCAGCTAAAGCAAAGCCAGGATGAATGGGTCCGTGGGCTTATTCTTTCAAAGAGAGCCGGAGGCCTTCGAGAACGTCAGGTCTCCCTTACTGCACTATGTATTCTCATTAGCATGTACACCAGGCCATTGGGAGACAGTTCTGCAAAACCTGTGAATACTCATAATGCTTGCCGGCTGAAAATGGACTGAGCTACCTTGATGGAATATCCATTAAGAGCTAGGCATTGTGCTAGGTTGGTTTTTATAATTGAGATGAAATTCGCTTCAAGCGCTGGGCACTTGTCTTACGTGACCTTGATGCTCCGAACCAGCAACGCCAGCCAGGTACATATTGGCATCCCTATTTCTGCAGAAAGGGAAGAGGTGCCTCAGGTTATATGACTGTGCTCTAGGTTGCCCAGCAGACAGGTGTCATAAGGGACATTGGAACAGATTTCTCTGCATCCAAAGCCCATGCCCTCTCTAGCACACCACAATTTATATCTTATGCATGTAAACTGGAATAAATTAAACGATCCGCGCACAAAGGCTGTCACCAGCCGGTGCTTCCTTGAGTGTCACTGTTGCAGATCTGGGCCCCAGTGAGCCTGGGCCTCTGGTTCTCTGCAAGCCTGGCTGCAGGTAGGCCCCTCAGCTCTTTGCCTAGAGACCCCCCTTTTCCTCTCCACGGCCAGGATCCCTTCCCTCTGTCTTCTCCCCTTGCATCCTGGAGCCACACCCTCTCTCTTCCCAGGCACTCAGCCCCTTTGCCTCGTCTCCTCCTGGCCACTGTGAGCCACGGCATTTTCCGGGGCGCGCTGTTGTGTTGCAAACGTTTGGTGTTTGCGCTGAGCGCGCAGGCTCCCTGTACTTGTGACAGCTCACTGGAAACACCGGAGCTCTTTGGAAGAGCAGGGGAGGAATAAATGTTTCAGTCATGCTATAAATAATGTAGCGGGGAACGATGTTGCAAAAGTGGTGCTCTGGGTTTTGCCAGAAGGTATGTTTTCCTTCTTCCTTTCTTTTTTTTTTTTCTTTAACCTTCCTCCCCCAGCACCCTCCCCCCCCCCCCACCCCACTTGATTCAGTCCGATACAGAACGCCTCCCACCAGGGATCAGAAGAAAACAGCTCTGCTCCCAGGGAAGGAGAAGATTAAACCGTTGAAACTAAACAAATCAATCCCTGTAGGGAAAGGGCAGAGGGGAGGGGAGAGTCTGGCCCGACTGGACACTTGGCGCTGATTTGGGGACTGAAAGAGAGGGACCGTTCTGGCAGAGGCCAGGTTTCATTCATTCTGAGGCAGTGTGGGGGAGGAGCAGAAGCCCTGAGGACAGGGAAAAGGAAGGTTGGGATGAAAGTCTAGCCCCTTCTTCTTTTTTTCTCAGCCCAGCAAGTGAGAGGGGGTGCTGGGTGGATCCTCCTTGCAGGACCAGAGCACAAAGTCGAAGGAAATGATAGGGGACAGCCCGAGGGGGAGAGTCCTGGGAGCCAGGCTGGGTAGCTCAAGGCAGTGAGCTACCACTGGCCAGAGACAGAGCCCAAATCTTGGTCAAGGGAGGAGCCAAGGACTGAACCTAGGAAGGAGGACCCGGTGGAGCCATCAACGGGAAGGAAGTTGCAGGACCGGAAGCATCAAGGACATGGGCCAGCTCCCAGGACTGAGTCTGTGGTGGCCAGGGTCCCAGAGCCCAGCTTTGCAGTGACGCCGAATGTATTGCTTGGTGATGGGTCTTGGACTGAAAGTTGCCTCCATTTTCTCCTGGTTACTCTGGCCGCAGAATTTTCTGGGGTTCAGCCAGACGAGATGGGGGCCTCTTCCGTCTCCAGGGGCAAATAGATGTGGAGAGTCCAAGGCAGGGGCAGCTCTGATGGGGCTGATTACCAGGGAACCAGAGGAACCCACGGCTTTTTAGTGTCGGTCTACATTTCTTAAAAGTATGTTCCGGTAATCCCAGGCATAAGAGTCATCTGGAGTTTATTTTAAAATACAGATTTCTTGGGGCGCCTGGGTGGCTCAGTTGGTTAAGCATCCGACTCTTCATTTCGGCTCGGGTCATGGGCTCATGGTTCGTGGGTTCGAGCCCCGCATCGGGCTCTGCTTGGGATTCTGTCTCCCTCCCTCTCTGTCCCTCCCCTGCTCGCTCTCTATCTCTCTCTCAAAAACAAATAAACAAACATAAAAAATAAATAAATAAATAAAAATAATAAAATACAGATTTCTTGTCCCAGTTTCAGACCTACAGAATCCAACTTTTAGGTGGGGCCCAAGAATCTGCACTTTGAATAAGCACCACGGGTGACTCCTAATTATTTTGATAACCCCCAGGAGGAGCCACGGTCGATGCCTTTGGTTGCAAAGAGGTCTGCTGGAGAAGGTGGCTCCCACCTGCTTGAAAGCTGATTCCCTGTGTGATTTACTATTGTCCTTTGAGCAGACTGAAAACATTGATTGGATATACACTGTGTGCGAGGCCCTATGCCAGGAGCTGCTGTGTGGAGTCACGGGCGCAGAGTCTCTGAGTTGAAGGGACCTCAGAGCCCATCTGCCACCCAGAGAGCAAGTCTCTTCCACGGCTTCCTTGACCAGTTGTCATCCATGAACCCCCCACTTTGTGAGGTGGCGAAGTCCATGGTTGGCTGGTTTGCAGATCCGAATCTGCCTCCAGGCACACGGGCCAAATCTGCTTCCACTTATATACGACAGCCCTTCAGATTCTGAAGCCGGCTGTCATGTTCCCTTGAAGTCTCTTTTCTAGACTAAAAAATACCAGTTCCATGAAAGGAAGCGTTTGCCTGGATCTCATCCTTCTGGTTTCCTGTTTCTGGGTGCTGGGGTTTGTGACCGTCCTCTTTACCAGTGGTGCCTTATTCCTGGAAGTAAGTTCACCAGCAGAGGGAGGGACTAAAATCACCCCCCTTCCCTTTTCTGGATACAGACCAGCCTTTTCTCTGGAGAGGGAGACTGGCCCCCCCACCCTCTCCCAGGACAGCCTTTGGGGGATAGAAGGACTCCCAAGAAAGGCAAGAGACAGGTGTATCCAGGCCCCTCCGACCCTTTCCCTCTTCCTACTGCTGAGGCCTCACTTGCCCAGAGTCTGTGGACCAGTATCTGGCCTTCACGGAACTGTTTCCTCTGCTCCAGCAGGCGGGTCCCAGCTTGCATAGACTGTGCCGGAAGGAGCAAAACTTCTGGTTCGCAACCTACCATTCTCGGTCATAGTCCCTGTCTCCGCACCCATCCGACGTCCTTGGCTCTTCCCCTCCACCAAGGCAGCACCAGGAGAAAGGTGCCCATTAGAGAAAGAAAGGGGAGAAAAATACCCTTGGTGCAGACCAGCCACAGGGGACCATGCCCTGCGTCGTGCTCTGTTGCCTTGGCCTTGGGAAGGGATGCAGGGGAGGAGACCCCAGAGGACCAGGCGGCAGGCAAGGAAGATGATTTGAGCAGTGGCATTTGGGCTGATTGGAGGGGAAAGAGTCTGGGGCTAGGACGGCTTCATTATAATAATTGTCTCCTTCCCCCGCAGTTACGACCTTGCAGAATGTAACTTGATGTTTGTAATGAGCCATAATTAGACAATCACCAAAAGTTTCAGTGAGTAGAGTGAATGCAAACCCCAGCCAGCGGTGGTATTCACTGTTGGTGTGCACCTGTTATATGCTCCTTTTCCTCTCCCTTGTGGTTGGAGCCGCAGGGGAAGGCCTTTCATTGCCATGGCTACCTCCTCAGCGGCTCTGTTACTGCTTGGCCAGGGCCTGGGGTCCTGTGAGGCACCCCTCTCTGGTTCCCAGCCCTTGGATTTCCTCCTGCCATTTTGGGGTTATGTCCCAGGATCATCAGCCCTAAGAAATTTGAGCGTGATTCCAGGGTTCTGGGTCCCAAGGAAGAGAGTCCAGGGGCCAGGCCACGGCAACACCCCTCGTCCCCGAAGAGGTGGCCAAGCATTTTTGTCACTGTTTCCAAGAAAGAACGAGACTGGTGCCCAGGACTGCACAGCTGGGAAGTGACTATTAATAAAACACATTCTCTCTTGTGTGTTCTTTGCCTACTCATAGGAGTGTGATCCCTAACTCAAAGGAACCCCTAGTGATGGGATTTTATATGGCATGTGTATATAAAATATGAATATATATGTGTCTCTAATAGGATGGGAAGATATTGGGGGCCAGGGGTCTTTCTCCAAATCAAGCCACAAGACCACCTCTAGATATATGCAACCCACTAGAGGACACCCCATCTCCTCCTGCATGGGTGTTCCATATGAACAAGATCCCCCGATAGAATTTTGCATCAGCAACATGTACGGGGCACCTGTTAATGCTAATGATGGCAAACGGTGCCCTGACCCCTCTCGGCAGCTGGGCCCCAGCTCCCAGGGTGGAGTGGGTTTGAATGTTCACAACATTTACATTTTAATTAAAATCCTTTTTGGGCTCTCTAGAGTTTCCACGAATGTATTAGTGCCTGCCCCAGCCGCCCCTTTTATGGCAAAGTCATTTCAGAGGATGGGATCTATGCTAAGGCTTTGCTCTTGCTGCTTATGAAATGAGTCCCCCCAGAGTCTTTGAGAGCAGTAAGGAACTCAGATGTTAGAGGATCCAACCTGTCCTTTTCCAGATGAGGAAACTGAGGCCCGGAGGAGAAAAGCCATGTGCCCAAGGATGCGTGGACTGTGGCTGCCCTGGGCCTTCCGTTTCTCTCTGGAACTGAAGATAGGTCCTCATTGGCACCAGTGAGGTCATGCTGCCAGCTCCTTCCCAAAGCAAAGGGACTGGGGAGGGGCAGGCTGTGGGTGGTCTAGTCCCCCTTCCTGGAGCTTTGGATTCTGAGCCGCTCCTATAGGACTGGGGCCCGGGGCAGGGACTTGGAGTCAGAAGCAGAGTACCCTGCTTGTGCAGTTGGACCATTTCCTGCAGCCTGTCTCAGGAGGAGAGAGAGGAAGAGTAGGAAGCAGGAAAGGGTGACAGGAAAAGAGATAAATGGTTCTGGTGAGCTAAGGACACGGCTGTGAGGTAGATGATAGAGGGTCAGGGAGGGTGGGGAACTCAGTAGATGGCCCAGAGCAGCCCTGATCACCCCACAGAGCCTCCCCCACCGCCCCGAGGAGGTACTTAGGCGAGCTAACTAGGTCCACAAACCGGTGCCTTCGGGCCTCAAAAGGGTCTGGGCTAAAATAATAAAAATGCCTTGACAAGGGGCTCGATCAGCCAAGCTGTTCTGGAAGACCGTCTCATTTCACCAAGGAGGCAGGAAACCAAATCTCTGCTTCTGACTTCGTCATTAACTAGCCGGCCTAGATCAGGGCCCTTAACCTCTTGTGGCCTCGGTTTCCTATTGTTCTATGAGACTATTACCATTGGCTTCATATTCTGTGGTCAGGCTTACATTAGGCACATCTAAAAGCACTCCATAAACTATAAGCATAATAGTGATATCCCGGGGCTGGGTGTGACCCCCACTGCCAAGGGATTCATGTACGTCCGGGTGCTGGGGAACATGAACAAAGACATACCGGTCAAGTCTACTAGCTCTGGGTTACAGCAGGGCTACTCTGAACTAAGCTCGCCTTAAACCCCAGCGACTTCACCCTCCAGAAGCCCAGAGATGGCAGCAAGGCCCTACGGGGCTGGGAACAGTGCCTACCACCCGATCGGGCTGCCTGGGAGTCGCGCTGGCCGCATGGGTCAGCAGGGGAGGGAGGTGCCTCTATTTACCACCGTGATCACAGGCCCGTGCCCCTGGAGGTCAGATCAACATGCAGACTGGAGGGTGGGGACAGATGGGCTGGCTGGAGAAGCTAGAGGCCCACGCCTCACCTCATGCCCTGGGAGCACCAAGTGAACGGATCTTTCCTGAAACAACCCAAGGAGTATCTGGACCTGGGGCCGCTGGGGAAAAGGCGCAGGCTGTTTGATCGACGCTTTTGTTTGTGAGGTTGGTTCACGAAGGGGAGAGTCTTGGCCACTTGAGAATGTGTTTATCCTGCTCCTTAGCTGTTAATTGTCTTCCTCTGGCTGGGCTGACTCCAGCTTCTGTCACTGTTCTCTGAGATGTTAACCCTTCACTGGTCCGGATCGGAGCTGTTACCTTGGGCCCTGGGATGAGATCTAGCTTTGCCTGACCCCTGCCGAAAGTTGTACCTTCTTCATAAAGGTGACGCCCTGCCAGTGCCTGCGGGAGGCCCCGCCCAACCTCAGATCTCGCTCTGAAGATGTGAGTTGTAGCTCTTGCTGGCTACTACACCGGCAAGTTGTCATTTTTCTGGGCTTCGGCTTGCCAAACTGTCAAACGAGGGAGTTGAACTTCGTCGCCCTGAAGAGGTGGATCAGGAAGGCCTCCTTGACGTCCAACATGAGATGAAGGTAGCGGGCCCATTATCTGGGCTCGATATCGGCAAACAGCTCAAGCTTAGACCGACACGGAGCCCGGCCTGAGCTCCAAAGATTCTCGGGCTGCAGAAGGGCCGCCGCGGTGGCTCCTGTTTATGCTTCAACACGAGTCCTGAAAGAGGCTCGCGTTCCATTCTGTGCTTGTCCTAAAGACAGCCTCATGACTTCACAGTCCCCGCTAAGCCTTTGTTGTCAATTAGCAGGGAGTTGCGTCGTGGAAGGGCCATTGTTCTCGAGTAGTCGGCTCCTTGTGCCTCCGTGCCAGCTGGCGTCCTGTGACCAAGCCCAGCTCCAGCACCGAAAGGTGACACCAGCAAGGAGCGGGTCTGTGCTCACTGTGCTGTGCCAGCACATGCCCTAGAGTCGATCGCTCCTTGGCGTTCCAGAAGCAGAACACCCTTTTCCAGGAGACCGTGGAGAGGCTTGGCTTTTTTGTGGGGGAAGAGTGCAGGGTAGACTATTTATTGATCACTGTCCCAGAAACGCAGGGTTAAAAAAGGGCCTTAAAAGGTCACTAATCCAGCGCCCTGTTAATGCTAAAATCCCCCACTGTAATCCAGGGGCCGTCTATATTGCGCGTCCTACCAGCTTCCTTCCCAACAGGAGAACAGGGACCCTTGACAGCTACAAATACAGTCAGCAAAGCGGATCCCAGATAGATGAGAGGGTGGGATCAGGAGGGGGCCGTTCTGCCGGGGACCTGGGATCAGACTCTCCCTGACACCGCGCATTAAAGTCAACTCTGAGCTTTCGTGGCAGCCAAGGCAAAAGTGGAAATATGGTTGTTATAGGGGTGTCTGACAAAGGGACTCTGGCAGGAGAGGCGCTCTCTCCCCTGGTACTAAATTTTAAAGCAAGCCACGTTCATTTACTGGCCAGGGCACCTGACCCTGGGGGTTGTGACTTCTCATTTCCGGTTCCCTTCTCTTGCTGCACTGCCCGTCTGTTCCAACTTTCTACGTGACTTTCAAGGCTTTCTCTGCCTGGTTCCTTTTCCTCTGTTTCTTCTTTCAGGGGCCTACTGAGTTATGCACAGGCCTGAAGTCCTAGGGATCCAGGTTCCTTTTGGAAATGTAAGGGCTTTGGGGAATCTGGAAGGAAAGCATTAGGATAGGCGTCTGTCTTACTTGAGATTCTGCACCCTGCTTCTTTCAAAAAATGTTTTATTTATTTATCTTAGAGAGAGAGAGAGAGAGAGAGAATGAGTGGGAGAGGGGCAGAGAGAGAAGGGGACAGAGGATCCAAAGCATGATGCGGGCCTCGAGCTCACCAACCGTGAGATCGTGACCTGAGCCAAAGTCAGACGTTTAACCGACTGAGCCACCCAGACGTCCCGCTGCACCCCACTTCTGGAGAGTGCGAGGAATCACCCTCTTTGTTCCACCCTTGAACTCGTGGGTGGACCCTCCCTGAATCTCAGCCACACTGCACACTGCCAGCCCCGTGCCAGAGGCACGGACCAGGAGCCACCTATGGGGGGGGGGGGGAGGGTGAGTTCGTCTCGGCCACTCTGGCAAAGGGAACTGAGGGGCAGGGCTGTAGCCAGGCTCCTTCTGTACCCAGGGTTGCTTTTCAGACTAAGAGCTTCAAAATATGCCTGCCCTCTCCCATGTCTCCGTCGTGAGGTTAAACGGAGGCCCCTCATGGCATCTGACCTGAATGTGACACTTGGGGCTGGGCCCAGTTCCCACAGGAGCTGAGATTACCCTTTTACAGAGCAGTCATTTTCAGGATGCTTGGGTGGTCTTCGTCTTTCCGACTCCTGGGAGAAAGCCTGAGGGGGGAATTGTAGATCAATTACACTTTCCACTGATTTTTGCACCAGACAGACCTAGTTTTAAATCCTATCAGTAAAGGATTTATTAGCTGTGTGACCTTGGGCAAGATACTTAACCTCTCTGAGCCTCGGTGTCCAGATCTATGAAATGAAGATGATGATATGTACCTCATCAGGTTGCTGTGAGTCCTGAGTCATACTCCCTGTAAAGTCTATGCCTGTGACAAAGTGGAAGCTATTTATTAATAGCATCGTTTTTATTGGTAGAATGATCATTATCAGTATAGGATCCCGTTGCTCCAGAATTCAAGGCCCCGAAGTAGCCAGCCGCCTTCTGCGCGCACACTGAACCTCCACCTGTCAGATGCCCGTGACGTGGCGGCCCCAGCCCCGTGTCTGCGGGTGCGGATCCCCCCCCGCAGATGGACCGCGGTATCGGGATATCAAGAAGGCAGGACGGGGGGCCTGCCCCCAGCCCCACGGGGGGCTGCAAGGCTGGCGGCCACGGTCAGCCTGGGGCTGTCCACTTGGAGTTCGGAAAGAGGGAAGGAATGTGCTGGCAGCTGCCGTAGCGGGACACCTGGCACGGGGGCTGGGAGGCAGACGTGGGAGGCGGGTTTTCTGTTTCAGAGAGATTTCAGAGAGCCTGTGTCTGATTCTGTTTTACGTCCTGGGGTGCAGGTGTGAGGGAATGCCATTCCAGGTGGCCGTTCCCACCAGGGTACCCTAAGTAGAGCATTGCCAGTCCTTCCCGCGCCTTCTCCGTCGGCTCGGTGGCCTCCCTGCCTCCGAGAAACGTTTGTGGGTGGGGGGAAGGGGGCATATGTACCTGGGCAAGAACAGCATCATCCTACCTGTGTCCTTGATTGCTCTCTCAGGCCCCCTGTAACTAAACATTCCACGGGGCTCGGAGCCTGTAACTCAAGGACGTCGCAACTTCCCAGAGCAGTGACATCTCGACAGTAAATCTTGTCCATTTAAATGATGCCTCTGTTCCTATCCCTCTTGCCAGGGCACCTTCCATCCGTTCTTCCTCTCAACGCTCCTCAGAGGCAGGCATTCGTCTCTCCCTGGCTCGTGGAGGGGCCGGCGGCCGGAGAAGGAAGCCGCTTCTCCTGTGTCACAGAGCAGACTGGTGGCAGATCCAGAAGGTCGGCCCACATCTCCCAGGCCCAGGTTGATGCTCTCTTTAAAAAAAATCTTTTTATAATGCTCTATTGAGATGTAGTTCACATAGCATACAATCCACCCCTCGGAAATATACAACTCACTGGTTTTTAGTACGTTTCCAGCCATGGGCAACCACCACTGCCATTTTCGAACATTTCCATCACCTGAGCGAGAAAGCCCCTACCCTATTCGTGGTGCCCCCTAAACGCCTCCCCCCGCCTCCCCCACGTCCTCAGCAACCCACAGTCTACTTCCTGTCCCCGTAGGTTTGCCTAGTTTGGACATCTCGTGTAAACGGAATCCTGCAACGTGTGACCTCTTGCGTCTGGCTCCTCTCGCTCGGGGTCAGGTTTTCGAGGTTCACCCCCGTTGTGGCCTGTAGCCATGGCTCCTTCCATTATAGAATAATAGAGTAATAATAGAGTAATAGAGTCTACCATAATAGTCTTCCATAATAGAGTAATAGTCTCTTGGATGGATATGCCTCCTCTCCTTTATCCGCGTATCAGTTAAATGGACAGTTGGGCTGTTTCCACCTTTGGGCTACCGCAAACAACGTCACCATAAATAGTCACGTACAAGTTTCTGGGGGGACATACGTTTTCATTTTTCCTGGGTATGTGCCTGGGAGTGGAATTGCTGGGTCAGTGGTAACTCTGTGTTTAACCATTCGAGAACAGAAAACCCGCTCGGGGCTAATTCTCCCGGGGCCGTGTCTCCCAAACGGACAAGACGCTGCAGAGGCCGAGTCGCCATGTCAGAGTCTGGGGCCTCGTCTGCTAGGAGGCCTCCATGGCTGCTGGATCATTCTGATGGTCCGAGGGTTGCCTTTCAGCCTTGGAATCTGAGAGCTCTGACAAGGCTGGGGCTGCAGAGGGGAGCCTCAGGGCCAAAAGCATCAGGCCGTGCTGGTTTAAAATTTTTTCTTAATGTTTGTTTATTTTTGAGAGAGAAACAAGAGTGTGAGTGGGGGAGGGGCAGAGAGAGAGGGAGACACAGAATCCAAAGCGGGCTCCAGGCTCCGAGCTGTCGGCACGGAGCCTGATGCGGGGCTCGAACTCGCGGATCCTGAGATCGTGACCTGAGCCGACGTCGGACGCTTAACTGACTGGGCCACCCAGGTGCCCTAGGTCTTGCTTGTTTAGAAGAGCCACTCTGGGGGTGCCTAGGTGGCTCAGTCAGTTAAGCATCTGACTCTTGGTTTCGGGTCAAGTCGTGATCTCACAGTTCATGAGTTTGAGCCCCTCATCAGGCTCTGTGCTGACAGTTCAGAGCCTGCTTGGGATTCTCTCTCTTTCCCTCTCTCTCTGCCCCTCCCCCGATTGAGCACGCGCTCTCTCTCTCTCTCTCTCTCTCTCTCTCTCTCTGATTCTCTCAAAATTAAAAACTTAAAAAAAAAAAAAAAAAAAGAGCTGCTCTGAAGACAGAGGCTAGCCTGGGGGCCCGGACTCACGGGTACGAATGGTGGCAGCCACACTTGTCCTGTAGTATCCACACTGGCATCCCGATGGCTCCTTGGGCAGCAGGAGAGAATGAGAACCTCCGCCTTGAAGGGATACTGTGACAAACCAGATAATGTCAAGAAGATACTCTGCAAGTCTGAGGGACAGCACATTTTAAAGGGTCTGATTATTCCTACTTTGCTGGAGATGCAGCACGGGGCAAGCCAAGCATCGGCGAACGTAGGAGCAGGGAGGACGGGGTCCTCGGGACACAAGTCCCCCGCCTTAGCTCCTGCCCGGGTGGCCTCTGGGGGCTTACCCATTTCTTTTCATTGTCCCATCCCCAACCTAAGACCAGGGCACGGGGACGCTGGTCCAGCTGCCATCACCAGCCTCAAGGACAAAGCACTCTGGATGGAGGTTTTGGTCAAAGCCTGGCCTTAGTCCGTGCCCTGCGGTTGGGGGAAATGACTCACAAAGCAGGTCCTTTCTGTGTCCCTCACGGTCACAGGGCTGACCTCCAGGGTCCCTCACTATCACCCACCCACCAGCGACATTCCTTCATGCTCCCTAGAGGTCTCTGGGGAATCCTCACGGCCTGGACTTTCCGGGGGCCCGCCCAGACTGTTCTGACCCACTTTGGCCCTGGTACGCATGCTCCCTGGAGCTCGAGGCCCTGACTGCAGCCACAGTGGGAAGCTGGGCACTTGTAGCTGCTTGGTTACCTTCAGCTTTTCCCAATAATCTTGATAATCCTAGCAAGCCCCCCAGCCCCTCATCACACACACACACAAAACAGGACGATTCAGCCCAGCTCTAAAGAGAGACTTTGATTCACAGCTCAGTGCCATGACCTTCCTTTAGGTGTGTGTTCAGACTGTCACAGGCTCCGACCGCCCCTTTGCACAAGCCTGTGTGTGATCTCTTCTGACTTCCTACCTAATTGTCCTGAAAAAGCTGGAGAGAATGGTTTCTAAAGAGCTACAACTGCTTCTCTTCAGGGACTTCGTTCATTCGTTCATTCATTCATTCATTCATTCATTCATTCAACTATCATTTACTGAATATCTTCTGAATGTCACAGCCAAGGCCTTGTGAGCCTGCAAGAGAGACACAGGTCCCTTGAAATCGGTAGTTGCACAAGCCTTCAACACCGGGCCAATCTCTGGGTTCTGCAGTTCGGGGGCTCCCTGAACGGGCCGTGGCTCTGAATCACCTGGCAAGTGTCCCCAAACAGATTCCCAGGCCCCACCCTGCAGATCCAGGCTCAGAAGGCCCAGGGTGGCACCTGGGAATCCGTACTTCCTTCAAGTACCCAGATGAAGGCCATGAGGTGCCATATGTGGAGACCCCTGATGCAATCCACCCTCTGATTTCACCAGTGAGGAGACGGAGACCCAGAGGATTATTAACTTGCCCGATTGGTGGCATGGCCAACCTCCATTCGGCGCCCTTTCTAGGATGTTCTGCCAACCAAAGGGAGGATCAAGCAGGGCACTCCGAAAAGGCACCACCTAGAAAGGCTTCCCAAGAGGCAGTACCTGGGAGGGTTGTGCTTCAGATGGGGGGAGGAAGGACCTTGCAGGCTGCTGGTACATGGGGGGACCACGCTGGTGCTGGATGTGAGCATACCCTGGGCCTTTCTGGGGAGAGAGGCCCAGAAAGGTAGTTTGGGAGCAAATCTGGGACCAAGAGTTACATGTTATCCAGGAGGCATTTCAAAAGTTTTAGCCAGTAGTATTTTAAGACAATTACTCTCATGATGAAGTGAGCGGTTAGTTCAAGGGGGCCAGCCTAGAGTAGGAAGGTCAGTGGCGAGCCAGCCAGGAGGGAGTCCGGTGTGGGGCTTGGGCTGCCGCGGAACCGGAGAGAGGCAGAGATGCCGGACCGGGTCTGGTGACCACAGGAAGCGAGGGCGATGGCGGGCCAATGAGGTGAAGGTTGAACCTTTGCATCTGGAAGGACAGGAATATGGCCCGGGGCCACAGGAGACTTGTCTGGGCCCGGAGACGTGGATTTTCTCCTTTGGGTCTGCAGCAGAGATAATGTGAGTAAAGCCCTGGGCACAATTCCTGGCCAGGACGGATGCTCAGGAGTGAGTTTGTTGCCCTCTAGACCACTTAAGCCCGAGCCTATGGGAATCTCGCATTCCCCACCGGGGTATACCCCTCTTGGCAGGCACTCACCTCCTGGGGAACCAGCAAGCATTTGCAGAGAGATTCGCTCGTGCCTCTGGAGGAGGTCCCCGTGAAGTCGGGGCCACCCGGCTTGCCAGAGCTGGAAGGGGAGAGACCTTTATTGAGCAGCTAAGCAGAGGTGAGTGTGCACCGGGCCTCTGGCTGTGTGATTTCTCTCTCCCCACAACCACGGGGTGAGGCGTCGCCACCGTCCCCATCTTGCAGACGAGGTGAGTCATACCTGGGTCCCTCTGAGCCAACCACAGACCCGGTGTCTGCGTCACTCTCCTGACCAGGACCCATGACTTTCATGCCCCCCCCAACCGCCCCCACCAGAGACCTTCCTTCTCTTTGCTCACACTTGATTTCCTCTAATGGCCAGGAGTTGAACTCAGCCCCTTAGTGACCAGGGCGGGCTGAGGTGGGCGGAGACAAGTCTGGCTTTGCTACTAATCCTTTTCAGAAAGGGGTGTGGTGCTTAGGAGATTGGCTGCCCGCTCAGCCCGGTGCCTGCCCCTCCCGGGAAGCCAGGAGCACCCCTCACAGCCTGCCCTGCCTCTCCCCCCCCCCCCCCCCCCCCGGGTTTCCAGGCCGGAAGTCACTTACCCCAGGGACACACAGCTGGGCGGAAGAGCCAGCCCTCCCGCTCTCCAGGTCGCTGCGGCTCTCCTCCGCACAGGGCGAGTGCTCCAAGAAGGCACAGATGGCAGGGAGAGGGGGTGAAGGGGACCGGGCTGGGGGGGTAGTGGCCGGTCGCCAGGGATGTGGACAGGCAGAGCCTCTGTGCAGGGCCGGGCGGCATGGCCACCGTGGGCTGCTCCTGGGCCGCAGCGCCCGTGTTGGGGCACCTCTCTGAGCCTGTGCGTATGCCACTGGATGAGAAGTCCCAACGGGCGGGCCACAGGGTCCCCACGCTGCCCCCCGGGGAGGGGAGGAGGTGTGAGCAGAGGCCAGGCCAAGCGTGGCTCCGTGGGGCAAGTCTCCCCGGCTCCTCTTTCCTTCTCCCCGCTTTCTGGGCCCGTCTTCCTGCACTTTATCTCCTTGCGTTGCTGTATCAGGTTCTGCTGCCCGCTTGCCGTCTTCTAGCTACAGTGGTTCTTCTCAGCTCCGTCTGTCCTGCCGCCCCACTCCCCGAGTCCCCCTTCTCCGTCCCCTCCCCTCCCCTTCGCTGTCAGGTTTGGCCCCAGCTCCTGCCTCTCTTGGTTGTCAGCACCGCGTGCCTGCTCCAGCGACATAAAAGCCTGGAGTGGCACCAGACCGCTCCCATCGGCCTCGTGCCCCTCGGCCTCGTGACTCACACCTAGGTTTCTGGAGACTTCAGCTGCCCTCTGACCCTGAGCAACCCCACCAGGGAGGGCCAGTGCAGCTTGCTGTCCCTGTGCCCTCTTTCTTCCAGTCTGGGAGCTGAGTGAGCGCACCGGGGGACGGGACCCCTGCCCGGCCTGGCTCATCAGCCTGAGCCCATATAAGAGTTTACTAAGCACCTACTAGACACCCGGCCCTTTCCTGGGAAAGCAGGGTGAGGACAAAGGGACAGGAAGTGCTTGGTGCACCGCCGTCCCCACCCCTGTGCCTTTGCTGAAGTTGCCTGGGCTCGGCCTCAGGTGACCCCCGTCTCCATCTCCAGCTGTGGCTGAGCAGCCTCACAAGGGGGTACAGGGTGGTGATACCGTGTTAAAGTGCCAGGAAAGGAGGCTGTGTCACTAGTGAGCTTTGTGACCTTGGAAATGTCCTCTTATCTCTCTGGACTTTGTTTTGCTCTCTCCCCGAGGGGCTTGGACAGCGTAGCCTCTAGGGACCCATCCAGCCACAAAACACTAAGCAGCCGCTGCTTGGCTGAGGTGAGCCTCCTCCTGCGCTCAGACTCATACCTGAAATTTGACCATTTGTGATTCATTCCTTTGACTCCTGAGTGTTTTTCTCCTCTGGGAGAACCCTTGAGTGCAAATACTCTTGGAACGCTCAATACCGGTGGTGTGCTGGCAAAGGGTTAACAGCCAGCTCTCGGGGAGAGGGGAAGCCTGAACTGCAGTGTCTGCAGGTTGATTTGCGTGGCAGAAACACTCCTACAGTGGCCAACTGCAAGCTATTAAGGTGATGTCCCTGAATAAGGGGCTGGGAAGAGGGACACGACTGGCTCTCTGAGCTCGTATGAGCAGGTCCAGCACATACAGTTAACAGTCTGTTGACATGTGACCGGTGCACATAATAGATGCTAAATAAGAACTCCAAGATCAAAATCACTGGCAAGAAGAGAGCAGAGGAAGGTACCGGGGTGTGGGAGGGGAGTAAGGGGTTCTAGACAGGATGAGGCTTTGGGGGTACCTGGCAGAGACCGGCCAAGATTAGATTCACCCCCCCCCCCATTCCTCCCTTCCTCTCCTGTTCCTTTTTAGCCAGCAAACATTCTGGGAGGGGGGGTTCATCTTGAAAGCTTGAAAGAAAGCATTGCTCTGGGATTTCACTTTTCCAGAGTCTAGGGAATCTGCAGCAACCCCCTTCCTCCACCCCTACCCTCCAAGCAGGCCAGGCTGCAGCCACGGAGACCATTTTTCCAAAAAGAAAACTCAGGATGCATGGCCTGACGGAGGGCCCTTTTTCCTTCCTGAGTTTGAATATATTTAAATGAAGTCTTCCAGGGTCTAGAAATTAAATCCCGGTTATACACTTAATGAAATGCCTTTATTGAAAAGAACAAAATTATTTTACATTTGAAAAGAGCTATGAAAATTCAGCTAACCATATAGCAGCTAATACCATATTTGAAAATAGAAATCATTCAAGTTATTAGGATTTGTGAAAACTGGTAGTGGGTCTACAGATGTTGGTTATAGAATTCTTCCTGTACGTTTGAAATATTTCATAATAACAAAGAAAAATAAGTGACTCGAAAAATCTAGAAGCTTGGCTCTCCTAATTTCAGGCTTAATCCTTTCTGGGATTTCTTTCCCACCCTGCTTTTAATCTTAGGGAGGGGAGAAAATCAGCCTCAGGTGTCCTGGGCCCTCAGATAAAGGGGCGTTGAAGGGACACAGGGCAGGGGGGTAGAGCTAACCCTAACCCTAACCCTAAACCCTAACCCTAACCCTAACCCTAACCCTAACCCTAACCCTAACCCTAACCCTAACCCTAACCCTCTGTCTTCTTGGGACTCATTGTCCTCATCCATCAAGAGGGGAGGGAGTTTCCAGGACCTCTGAGGTGCTTTGAGGTCTTTAAGGCTACAGCCTGCTGTCCCCACGCCTCCTTCCGGGGCCCAGGCAAGCCCTACAGGCTCCTGTGGAAAATGTTTCCCTTCCCTGCTCCAACGTGAACTCACCACGTGCAAGGCTGTCTCCAGTCTGCGAGCTCAAAGGCGGACTGAGCTAGGCCAGCCCACATCAGGGGAGTAGGGTCCCCACACCGGGGCTCCTAGGCCCGGTCTATGAGTTTGAGTGGCTCCATGGGGGTCTGGGACAGAGTAGGAGTGAGTTTGCTCTGCACCGTTTGAGTTGGGGTCTGACGCACGAGAGGTGGGTGTTAGGCTAGCTGCGCTCTGTCCTTGTCCAGCCACCCCCAGCCGAAATCCCTCGGCCACCCCATTGTGGTCCCCCAGTGGCTGTTTGAGAGTGGGGCCAATTGCATTAGAGCTCGGGGTGTCCCTTTGGCTCTGCCCGTTCTGGAGAAACATTTGTAGAGAAACATCCCCGACCCAGAGGCTGAAATGCAGGCTGTGCAGCCAAGAGGGCTCCCAGCCTCCCTGTCGGCTTCACCATGACAGCTACAAATAGTCTCTTGAACGTATTTAATAAACCCGGGGAAGGAGTTGTGGCTTCCTCGGCTCTGCTGGGGAAAGTGATGGATGTCTTCAGCGAGGAGAGGAAAGAAAACTTTCTAGATGGGTTCAATTGAAGGAAGGAAAGCAGTCTGGAGGGAGTTTTTGGGTGACAGCATATATGCACCAGTGCACAGGGGGGCGTAAGCGTCTTCGTGACCCCAGCAGGGGCTAGAAACTCCTGGAGCTTTAGGACGTGCTGCTCCTGCAGGCCCAGCCCCGGCCTCGACTCTCAGGACAAGTGAGCCCCACCCGGAAAACCAGGCAAGCCCTGGCTAACCTCTCTCCACTCGACGCGTTCGGCTCCTGGCCTCTAAAATGAGGGTTGGAGGGGCGCCTGGGTGGCTTAGTCGGTTAAGCATCTGGCTCCTGGTTTCAGCTCACGTAGTGATCTCACAGTTCACGGGTTCGAACCCCATATCGGGGGGCTTCACTGACAGTGTGGAGCCTGCTTGGGATTCTCTCTCTGCCCCTCCCCTGCTCATGCTCGCGCACGCTCTCTCTCTCAAAACAAGTAAACATTTAAAAAATAATAAAATGGGGGTTGGAGTGGCTGATGTCTGACACCTTGGGATTCTACCCTGTCGTTTCCAGAGAGGGGGCTTTGCATCTTGTACCTGGACCTTATCAGGCCTGGGAGGTGTGGCTTCCAGGTGTGTTTCAGTAGGGAGCAGGGTGCAAGTCGAGGGGTCGAACAGACCTACGTGACCGAGAGCACAGACCATGACCGTGGCCGCACACAGGGCCTGTGGTCCTTGCACAGAGAAGGAAAGCTCTTGGGGTAGGAACCGCGGGAGCCACGCAGGTGTCCAGCCAGGCTGTACCCCAACATTAGTTTCGTAGCCCGAGGGAGCCTCTCTGTGCCCTCCACCTAGACAGGCTCATACTAATATGCTGCTGTGCCAACTGCCCACCTTCCGCCCTGTGGATGGGTCTTCCTACTTTTCAGACCTCTTTTCTTACCTGTGGAATGCAGATAAGGCTTTCCCAGCTCACCCCAGGGGTGATGGCGAGGCTCACCAGAGCTGAGATATGTGCGGGCACTCTGAGCCCGCAGGACGGGGCTCAGTGTGAGTGTTGACAGGTGTATGGATGGTTACCCAAACATCGTTTCTTTGCAATCGGGTCACCCTGCAGCCTCTCCCCGCCACTGCAGGAAATAAAGCGTCCGGGTCAGTTTCCCGGGGCTGAGGGTGGACCGCCCAACCCACCAAAAACGATACGAGCCTAGGTGGGGGCAGGGGAAGTCTTTAAAAAGTGATTCGGCTCTTCTCCTCGGGTGAATGAAAGGCATACAGAGGAATCCTCCACCTTCTGGAAAATTAAAAGATAAATCTGGCATCTTCAAGAGATCAGACTTACAGGGGAGGATTGAATTTTCATCCCTACGCCAGCCACAAAGAGTGGGGCCGTGGAACAAAAGATATGGGAGTATATATTAAGGGGGGGGGGAATGCATTCCCCCTCCCCCACACACAGTCATGTACACATCCAGTCTCTGGTTTCCTTTGATTATCCATCATAATCTGACATCCTGCAATGAGCGAAACCCTCTCCGAAGCTCTTTATAGTTGGAACTTGTCCCGCCTCTCGGGGTCAGACGCTCTGTAAGTTTACAGGCTTCCTTATGAAGTCACACTTTCCTTCTCTCAGGTTTCAGCTGGCCCCGTAAAAGCCTCAAAGGGAACCGCGTGGATGCCAGCAGATGTAAAGAGAACATGGGGTGGATAAATTCAGACTCGGAGCTAGGTAACACGTGTACCGAAGGAGACGTCTGAGATCCCTGCAGCATGCGAGGTGCAGGTTTTGGTGGAGAGCTCGGTATGCACAAATCAGGGGAGTTTTGTGTTTCTAGAGAGGAAGGCTGGGGAAAACCATCCTGTTGCTCCATGAGGGCATCCTGGAAGAGGAAGCCTTACCCAGACTGCTTAAACACAGGACAGCTTTGGCAGCCTGGGCCAGGGTGGGAGGAGGGTGGGACCCAGGAGCAACATGAGCATCACGAAGGGGTATTCCTCAGCCCCACCACGCTGATGTCTCATCTCAGCAGCAGCAAGAGCCAGAAGGAAGGAGACCCCACAGAACCCACTCCGGACCATGGCAGTCCAGCCGCAGGGACACGACTCTCCTATGTCTGCGTCGCTCCTTTCCAAACCACCACCTGGATGCCTTTCTGTGCCTCTGCCAACCTGGGGTCCCACCGAGCATCTTGCCAGTGGGGCCTGATTGTTCCCAGTCTTGTCCCCCAGACCGCGCCCAGGTGGCCCGCGGGGGCAAGGCTTATGCGCCGACCCGGGTGGACGTGCTGATTTTTGCAGACAGAACCAGAGCCCTGAGCAAGACAAGGGGAGGGCGGGGATGAACTTGGAGGCAGAGAGGCTCTGAGATGGACAGATGGGGGTAATACTTGTATTCACCTCATAGGGGCGCTGTGGGGATTAAAGAGAGCACCTGCACACCGCCCTTGGCCAGCAGCTAGCTCCTAGTAAGTGCTTAATGAATGACAGTCAGTAGTGTCCAACCCTGGAGGAGACACCTGGCCTCAGTGTGGCCTCCTGTGACCGGCTAGGGTGAGGTTTCTGGGTTTGACAGAACTCAACGACTTCCTGTTTGTGGGCTTTCTCCTAAGGGGAGGGGGTTCAGTCCCCTTGCAGGCATGGAAGAGGAGAAATATAGAACGGAAAATAATTTAGTGAGCATCTCCTATGTGCCAGGGGCAAAATCCCAGATGTAGTATATCCTTTTTTTTTCCTGCATGTTTTATTTTTATCCTTTTCGGTATGATTATTATGAAAATTTTTTTCAAATATATCCGGGAGTAGAGAGAGAAGCTACACAGCGAACCCCCTTACGCCCATCACCCAGTTGTATCAATTGCCGTGAATTTGCCGCGCTGAGTTCATCTTCTACTGTCTGGCTCGTTTTATTTTTACTCTTGCCGAGTTATTTTAAAACAAACCCCAGACATCCGATCATTTCACCCCTACGCACGTTAGTGGCCGTTTATACAAAATAGGAACTTCTCGCAGGACCATCGCACTGAAAGAAGTTAACAGTAATGACCTGGTATCATCTAATACCCAGTCCGTACTGAGATTCCCCCCCCCCCAATTGTAAACATACTGTTTTTCATCCTCTTGACCTCCCTGTGGACTCAGGATTCTTGTGTTCCTATTTAACCACGCAGCACAGAGGTTACGTAGGGCACCTGGGTCCCAGCCAGCAGGAAGTGACCAAGCCCATGCATTCTCCCTGATGCCAGGCTCAGTGGGGGGTGGGACGGCCTGGGAAGCTCAGGGGACCAAGGGAAACAAGGACAAAGTCCAGGTGGCACCTCCCACTGGCGTGGGCCTGGCTCGTTCTGGCAGGTGCCACCCGGACTTACATGCTAGCTCTCTTTAGGGCCTTGCATCTGCTTAGCGAGTAGCACCGCGACGTCCAGAAGCGTGTTAGAGACTCAGATACAACAGGCCCCCAAGCCAAGGGTTCTGCCCTTTCGGAGCTTATGATCCCGTGGGGTTGGGGGCGGGGGTCACAAACCAGATGCAGGCGAAGAGCAGCGGTGAGGGCTCAGGGGGGAGGTGGAGATCAACACAGGGGGAGCTCAGAGGAGGGACTGGAGGAGTCAGGGAGGGGAGCCGGGCAGAGGCAGGTGGCAGAGTAGGACAGCCCTGGCTTGGTGGCAGAAGATGTGGTCTAGAACCCCAGCAGTGCCACTCATCAGCTGTGTCACATCAGCCCCCACCCCCAGCCTCAGTTTGCCTCGTTGCTTAAATGGACTCAGTAATACCTCTTTGTAGCACATGTGGCATATCATGTGAGGGACATACTGGAATTGTCCGTCTCCTCCTCCCTTAGTTTCGTGGGGGTACAGGCCAAGGTGGTACCCTCAGCCTCAGCTCCCTCTGCGTCCTAGGGCAGGAATCATCAATCGGTGATGCTGCTGTCATGGTCCCCAGCCTCAGTCTCATCCTTCTCTCCAGGTCCATCTTCTACTGCACACAGAGCTCCCTTGTCTGGGAGTTTAAGGCAGGTCTAGTCTCTCACTCGGAGGCTGATACTGACCCCGTACCCTCCGTGCCTCCGCTAGGCAATCAGAAGCCTCCACAGCAGCAACCCCTGGCCGGGTCACAGGGGAAGCTGCTATAGTCACATGCAGCTCTGTGGAGGCCGAGCAGGTGTCTGCCCCGGGGAGGGGGGGGGGTGGCCAGGGGTGTGCGCGCGTGAGACACCAGGGAGGTCGTTATATCCTCATCTTCGATGCCGACAACCAACTGCAAGAGGCATGATTGCACCGATGTGATTACCGGGGATGTGAAGTCAAACTGGAAAGATAAAGAGCCAGGACCCGGAACTGCCCACTCGCCCTGCTGCCCTCAGAGTGATCAGGCTCCGTTGTGAGGGCTGGGGAGACGGTGGCACTTAGTCGTCTGTGTCACAGATGATCTCTGTCCAGGACCCTTGGGTCAGCCAGCTCTCGGTCCTGGCACCTGCTCTGAATGGCCAGAACCCGGGGGCCGGCTCTGAGCCCTGACCTTGACATGTGCACCTGCATGATCTAGGGTAAGTCATTCAGATAAACTTCAGCCCATCTGTAAGGTAAGAGCAGCCACCCCTCCCCCACTTGCTTCCCACGATTCTCCTGAGGACTAAACGAGATCCCGTATGTCAGGGTCTGTGCCACCAGGGCGTTAGGATAACAGCGGCAGCGAGTAGCGGACGGGCCACGTCAGCAGAGAAGGAGCTCTTGGTCTGTCAGGGGGCTGTGGTCTGGGTTTTACGTGTGTGAGTGGGGAGCAGGGCGAGGAAGAAACGAGGCAAGAGAGCCGCTTCTGCAGCCCGAGCATGAGACCTGAGTGCGGCTAGCCGTGTATTTGAGGACTGATTGCAGAATGAGGGGTGGCCGCCGCCCCCGAGGCTGCCTGGGGACCCCAGAACTGGGGTACACCCCTCCTCGCCCCCACCCGCCCAGCTCCGTGCGCCCCGTCTGGTCTCTCGCGTCTCCTCCTGGAGGACATTCCCGGGTCGCTAGGAGTCCCTTCCGTGATGAAAAGACAGGAACGGAGAGGCCAGGTGTCAGAGGAAAGAAGAACGGATGGGCAGCCGAGCCCCACGAGAAGAGCGGGAGGCACAGGGGAGGCAGCAAGGGCAGGGTGGTGGCTGCGATTTCTGGGGTCTCTGCGGCCACCGCCAGATCTCCCACACTGGGTGGCGGCGCGGGCCCAGCCGGCAACACCTGAGCCGGTCCTGCCACCCGCCACAAGCAGGCCTTCAGCAGAATGGGGCTGGAGCGAGCCACAGCATCCATACCCTCCTTCCCGCATCCCTTTGCATTCCTTCGCCAACTGTCCCTTTCCAGAGCCTTCCTCCAGGCCCTGCAGTCCCAAGAGCAGGGTTAACAAAGCCGAAGACTTTTAGACCTATTTCCCTCCAACCTCCCAGCCAACCTGGGCAGCCTTTCCCCAGGCTCCCGTAGCTCTGTTGGGACACTTCTGATGTCAGGGCTGTCACCACTTGCGGGCACCCTAGCTCGTTTCCTCCGGGCTCTGGCTGTGGCAGTGTGCTGGCCACACGTGCTGGGATGACTGTACTCGGAAAGACAGACAGACAGTAACGGGGCCAGAGGGCGCGGAGAGATTAGAACCCTCACGCGCCGCTGGTGGGAAAGTTTGCCACTTTGGCAAACAGCCTGGCAGTTTCTCCGACAGTTGAACATAGAAGTACCATATGCCTGGCAATTCTCCTCCTAGGCGTCCACCAAGAGAAGTGAAAGTCTACATCCGCACAGGAGTTTGCGCATGAATGATCATAGCAGAATTGTTCGCCATAGCCCAAAGCTAGGAACAGCCCAAAGGTTCATTAATGCATCGAACAAGCGGTCCATACTATAGTATATCCGTACAAATAAAGGGAATATTATTTGGCTGTGAAAAGGAATACTGAAAAAATGACAAGGAACCTGGGTGGCTCAGTTGGTTGAGCGTGCTATTTTTGGCTCAGGTCATGGTCCCAGGGTCGTGGGATCAAGCGCCACGTTGGGCTCTGTGTTGAGTGTGGAGCCTGCTTAAGAGTCTCCCTATCTCTCTCTCTCTCTCTCTCTCTCTCTCTCTCTGCCCCTCTCTCCCGCTTACACTCTCAAAACAAAACAACAAACAAAAAACCCCCAAAATCGTTCTATAATACTATGCTAAATAAAAGAAGCCAGTCAGAAAGGGCCACCTATGATGTGATTCTATTTATATAAGGTATCCAGAATAAGCAAATCTATAGAAACGGAAAGATTGGTGCTGCAGGGGGGAACAGAGAGGTTTGCCTGAGACTGAAGGGCTTCGCTGAGGTCGTCCTAGGCAAACTGGGTGGGTGGTCACTCCATGTGGAACTGGGTCTCCTTCCCCGTGCGGATTGGTGTGGGGTCTCCCCCTGGAGTCACCCAGAACACGTCCAGTCCCTACGTTGCCCCATAGCAGCTCAGCTTTAAGAGAGGCGTCGAGAGAGGCCCAAACCACTTGCACTAAGCTGCTGTCTTCTGCCCCTCAGCCATGTCTCAGGACATGAGAAGTGGGATCCCCTCACCATGCACGGTGGTCTCCAGAGAATGGGCTCTGCCATGTTGACGGGTGTTTAAAACAACACCCAGCACCCCTCCTGTGGTTACCCACGTAGGGGGAGCAGAGACCTCGGTCTCTCTATCTGGAAATTATTTCTCTGTTAACGCAACCACATTGCATTGGCTTCTGACGGGAAACCATATCTCAACAAGTGATCCTGGTTAGACCTCTAAGTTGTTCGTGTGTGAAATTGTCACTTCTCTTACCACGTCTCCCTACTCATTTTGATTCTGGTTGTCTGATATTCCCTCACCTATCTCATTTATTGAGCACCTACTATGTACAATAACCTGGGAGACACCAAAGTGCACAAGGCCTGATCCCTGCTCTTAAGGAGCTCACAGTCTCAAGGGAGGATTCCAGACTCTTACACAGTTAAGACGCTCTGGGACAGCTTCTAGAATTGTAGCAAGCGCAGGCGGCCTGGGCGCACAGGGGTCAGGCCTTGAGGTCCAGATGGGAAAAGCTCTTCTAAGGCGGTGACTCCCAAATTCAGAGTGGATGGATGAGTAGGACTTAACCAGATAAGGTAGGTGGGAATAGAACCAGATAAGGTAGGTGGGGATAGAACAGCGTTTGCAAAGGCTAGGAAGCAGGAGAAATTGTGACCCCACGAGCTGTGATATAGTTAGTTGGACAGACCAGCATGGACTCATGTGCTCACGGAGCAAGGTGTATTTATCCGAAGCTTCTGGAAGTCCTACCTCTGCCTTGTCTACAAACAGTAATGTAAGAATAACTCTTCCTGTTTATTCGCTCACCACTGCTCAGGGGCTGTACCAGGTTCTTTTCATATGTAATTTCGAATCCTTCCAACGATGCTATAAGGTAGATGTAAATTTTACATTTTGCAAATCAGGAGAGGGAAGCTCCGAGAAATCAAGGAATGGCCTATGGCCACACAAGCAGGAACTGGGGAACCAGTTTTCAAGCCCAGGACCACCTGACTCTGCGGCCGGGTTTCTTGCCAGCCGTGCTTTGAATAGGAAGTTTGGGGGCTTCCAGTAAGTTTTGGGGGGAATATGGCTACGTACGGCCTCCCTCGGTGGGGAGGGGGGAGGTGAGAGGAGCGTGGGACCCCCTCCCCGCCGCGGCCCCGTGGCCTGCATGCAGTGGAGCCCGGGGAAGCCATTCGCGTAGCTGGAGGGGAAGGGGCAGGTGTAGAGAGACTTTCTGAGGAAAATGAGTCTGGTTAGGGTGTTCACACATGCTGAGCTTCTGGGTCTCAGGTGCTGGGTTTTGCTAATCCGAATACATTGGGAATTGTTTAATAGGATTTTTTCCTTTTAATTAAAATATGATAATGAAACTTGCTGTTTCGCTCTTAAAAAAAGGAACGCTTTGAAAATACTCACCTATTCCCCAAATGTCTGGCCAGGAGAAACACGGGTGTGATTTTATTCACCGCAGCCATAGCACCAACGGAGGACACGGTTTTTCCTCATTCAGACGCAGCGCTTCCCCCGTTACCGCTCTGACCCCTTTTCCATGTTCTCCCCTCACCGGTCAGGGCGGAGCCCCCCCCCCCCCCCCCCCCCCGGCGTCAGGGGGCAGGGCAGGGTGGTCAGGCCTTGGCTGCGATCTGGGCCTGCACAGAGGAGAAGTTGCCAGAAGCCCTGAGTCTGAGTCTGAGTCCAGTTTGGCTTGGCTGCTCTTTGGAAGGGGTGGGGAGGAAAGGACCGAGTGGCAGGGGTGCAACCCTGGGACGAGGCATTTCAGTGATACAGGCCTTGCTGCCGCATCTGTTCCCCGGCCCTAGATTCCGCCTTCCAGACCTCCCGGTGGCTAAAGCGCCCTTTCCCAGCCCGCCTCCTGCCTCTGCTGCGTCCCCACCTCCTCTCTTGCGTGTCCTAAGGATGGCCTCCTCTTTTCCCCCGGCTTCTCCTCCTGTCTCCTAAACCGTGCCCTGCTTTCTGTTTGCCCACCTCCCTCCGTCTCCTTTGCTCCTTCTCCTTCCCATCGATCTTCTTTGTGGCCCCCCCACCCCCCGTTTCCTCATTTCCTGCCCTTCTCTCCTTCCCCAGGCAAGCATGAGTCCCAGGCGCACCCCGCTTCCTTCTCCTGAGCCCCTAGGGGCACCCTGCAAAACGGAGAATGACAAGTGAGTCACAGAATTTAAAATAAATAAAACACATCGGGAAGTGAGGCATTTGAGGCCATAAAACCCACCCACCGGCACCACCTCCCTCAGACACCCGTGATCCTGGTGCTGTGGAAACACAGCCCGCAGCTCGCTCAATTCCTGACCGGCCAGGGATGAAATGGTACAACTGAATCTGCCCGGAAAGA
Source organism: Prionailurus bengalensis (assembly GCF_016509475.1). Taxonomy (NCBI): domain Eukaryota; kingdom Metazoa; phylum Chordata; class Mammalia; order Carnivora; family Felidae; genus Prionailurus; species Prionailurus bengalensis. The sequence continues at coordinate 15,421,847 of NC_057346.1, read as the reverse complement.
ACGGGCAGACGGAGCCGGGGCCCTCCCCACCCCTCCCCGGGCCCCTCCTCCTCCTCCTCCTCCCCCTCCCCGTTCTGTGCACCAGACTGAACACGATTGTGTGTCGCTGCAGAACATCAAAGAGCAGAAGAATCGCCTAAGAAGAAAATATTGGGGTTATGCATCCGAGAGCAGCCCGGGCTTCCAGTGACCTCGGGGGCTGCACATCCATCTTTAATCAGCCCCCACGAGGCGATTTGCTCACTGTTGAGCAGCCGGTCGGGGGCTTGGTGGGCGGCGGGCGTGGCATGCCAGCCGAGGAAGGACAGGGTTTATGGTTTGGCCATACTCCTCCAGTGCCTAGCCATGGCACGGCGTCACAGACGAAATCTGATTTCGAGGCCCGTTTATTGCCAGAGGCCTTGGCTCTCAAGAGGCTCCCGCTTCGCCTCCCGCGAGGACCAGGAAAGGAGAGCCCAGGCCGTGTGGCTAGCTGAGGGTCCGGACCCACCAGGCTCCGCGTCTGTGACCTTGAGGGGCAGAGGGGGCCACCTTGTGGCTGGGCACCCAGATTCAAGGGTACGTCGGTGGCAGCAGCGGGGGGCGGCGTTGGCAGGAAGGGAGAGGGTTTGCGGGTGGACGTGTCTTTGGGGCTCTGCCGATCAGTCCCTGCCTCCAGAGCATTGAGGAGAGGTCCCTAATGCAAGTTCTAGGTGGCACGGACTCCAGGCTTACTCCTAGGGCGCTGAGCACCTTGGACTGAGCCTGCAGGCCGGTAGCATCTTGCACAATTGGTTTCCTTTTGCTGGCCCTCTAGAGCCTCACGTGGGAGCTGGAAAGAGCCCTAAAAGATGGCCTGTTGTACCCAGCCAGGAGAAGACATATGGTGCCGCCGTTTGTACCCTACAAAGTGGAGGCAGCTATGGGTATAGTTGATTCCCAGTGACCCTTTTCCTGCTCACTACAGGACGACCTTTGGGGGCATCCAAGGTTCCGGTCCTTAAGAAACACAGTCCCCACCCAGGCTCCCCCAGTTCCAGGGAGCCTTCACGACAGTCTCCTCCCTGTGTGTCATTTGCTGCTCCTTATAGCCCCCCGTGCCCATCTGCCCTGTATCCAGATTCTCTAGCCACCTCCCCTGCTCCACCGTGATTTCCTCCAGGCCAGGGGAAAACTTTACTGATGGTCGTGTCCCCCACCAAGCCCAGCACAGCGCGCGGCACACGAGAGGTTGTTACTACGTATTTGTTGAAACTGAATTTGAATCGCCTCCCCCACCTTGCTCACGGTAGGGTGGGGAGCAGGGTCAGGTCAGCGCCCATCCGTGCCGGAGCCTCCGACCTTCCCTCCTCTCGCAGAGCCCCGCCGAGTGAGTGGAAAAGTCTGGAGGGTGTGAAGGGTTGGTGCCGTCAGTCCCCCAGGTGGTTCTGCGCCTTGGCTTCGCCCTCCAAGGGGCCGAGCTTCCCACGCAGCGTTGAATTTTGGAGACACAAGTGTCTTCCCCCACCCTTCGCTCCTGAGGAGGGATTTGCACTCTGATTATTTTTGAAAACAGGTTTGTGTAAAATTTGATTTAAGGAAACATTCTTCTCCCCCATGCTGGAGGATTGAGGGTCTGTAATCCCTCTCAAATCGCCCAGACGAGGCTGGTACTGCAACGTCGGTATCAGAGCTAACAAAGGGGGATTAGCAAGGAAAATTCTGCGTGAAAAGCTGCCACGCGCTGAAGGCTTTCAGTGCAAAGCAGATAAGATAGGTACAGCCAAGCCATTTTTAACCCAGTTTTGAGAACACTCACAGCCCTCCTTCTGCGCTGACAGAGAGCTAAGGCTGGATGTGGCCGTGCCTGTCTCCTCCCTACCCCCCCCCCCCACCCCCGACCCCAGCCTTCTCAGCTGGGAGATGTGTTTTTAGTGGGAGCAGAAGAATCTGCTGGAGCCCGGGCTGGTCAAGTGTGGCCAGGGGCAGGAGCCATGACCCCTCAGCCAGCGGACGCCCGGGTGCCCCCCAGGCCACAGGGAGTCACACACCGTCCCCAATTGCCCACTCTTCACGGTCATTGTTACCCCAGATCCCAAGTGGCAAAGGGACCTGGCTTTGTGTTGTCTTCCCTGATCAAAAGGCCAAAGGACAAGGTGGTATCCTCCTAGGGTCGTTAAGACACTTAGAGCCCAGCCGGACAGGCCTTCTTCCGAGAGGCCGTGTAGCCTGATGGTTAGGAACTCTGGCTTTTGAAGTCACCACTCCCTGGGTAGACACGGTGTAAACGTCGGCAGGGCTCCGTTCCTTGAATAAACAGCGTCCGCCGCCTCGCATTGTTGGTAGAATTAAATGAGCTAATAGAGCTCTTCTCATGGTACCTGGCACATGATAAATGCTTCGTAAATGGTGGTGACGGTGACCGTGAATGACTTAGTACTGCCACACACAAAAAAATCAAAGGAAAAGGGACCCACGTGAGCCTGAATTTTTTGAGTAGGGGACCTGATGGGGTTCATCCTTTAACAAAGCCACATCCGGACCTGACCACATGTTGGGGCCGTGCCATAACATTTGGTGCAAGTCTGAGCCGCGCTCTGGTGTGACTTTTGACCAAATTAGCCAGTGGCCTCCCGGCTCCCAGAACTGATGCCTTCCATAGCCTGCTCCATTGAAGCAGGACGAGGGGCTTCGGGCTGGTGAGGGGCTGGAAACTCATCCTACGAGCAGAGTTTAGAAAAGAAAGCTTTGAGGGGCGCCTGGGTGGCTCAGTCGGTTGGGAGTCCGACTTCAGCTCAGGTCACGATCTCGCGGTCCGTGAGTCGGAGCCCCGCGTCGGGCTCTGGGCTGATGGCTCAGAGCCCGGAGCCTGCTTCCGATTCTGTGTCTCCCTCTCTCTCTGCCCCTCCCCCGTTCATGCTCTGTCTCTCTCTGTCTCAAAATAAATGAACGTTAGAAAAAAAAAAAATTAAAAAAAAAAAGAAAAGAAAGCTTTGAGCAAATAGTCTCCACCATCAACTACCTCCAGGCCTGGGAGAAAGCAGGACCAGCGGCATGAGTTCGGGGTTGGAGAGAACGGATTCTTGTTTACAGTAACCCAACAGCTAGAGCGGCCCAAAACTCAGTGGCCTCTCTGGATAGGTGGTGAGCCTCCCATCCCCGGGAGCATCTCAGACCGCAGGTGGATAGCCTCTGTGAATGAGGCCGCAGAAGACCTTTCTCTATGGTGTGGAGGCTGCAGCTGCTTTGTGAACTTGAGTGCCCGAGTGCGCCTTGGGGACATTGGTGAGCATGTCCCGTGGACATGTGTGGGTGCGCCCGTGTAGACATGTGTACGTGTATGTGATGTCCCGGAGCCGGTCAGTGCTCCGCCCTGGGCCATGGCATCCTCCTCAGCAGGTGCTGGCCTGGCGTGAGCCTGTGACGTGACCAGGGGCTCCCGTCTGGAGACCTCCCCTCCTCTGCTGAGGGGGCTTCTCCCCAGGGACAGGGTCCAGATGGCTGTCCTCTGTCATTGCAGAACTTGGCTTAGGGCCTGGCCCTGAGGGAAAAGGCTTGAGTGGTTGGAGGGTTAGATGGGCAGATGATTGATTTATGGAGTGCCGGGCACTCGTGAACGTGCACTTATGTGCACACACACTGACCGCATGCTCACACAGGTGCACACACACATGCACACATGTCCACAGGGCACACCCGTGCACACGTGCGTGCACACACACACGCTCACTGAAACATCGGCATGCCCCTGCTGTCTGATATTTGAACGCATCCTTTCCTAATAAGCATTGTTCTCTCCCTTCGGGCTTCTTTCGCAATGCAAATGTTCCTAAAGAGACTGCCCTTTAGGCTGAACTGAACTAATTTCTCCGGTCTCTGAGACTAGGCCGCTAAGAGTTCTGGATCCAGTGGAGAGAAGACGCTGGAAAAGATTGTTTGGGGTGTGTGAGGTGAGCATCGGCTGGGGCCCGCCTGGGTCTCCTCTCGGGAATGCTCCTTCCCAGGGAATACTGAATATGGAAGCAGGTGGGTCTGTGGTTCCAGAAGCCCTGGGGAGCTCCCCTCTCTTTGTCCCCTGGTCCAGCAGGGAAGGTGTCTGCAGGAGAGGCTTCCTGAGACGTGTCAGCTCCGCTGAGCAGAGCTGAAACTGGGGGGCAGCAGGAGGCCCCCAGGAAACCCGGATTTGGGCCTTCCGTGTTGCTGTGTCCCAGGCAGGGACAGGATGGTGAGCAGTGTTGTCTTTGCAAAGACGCCTTCGTCCTTCCCAAGGGCCTCTTCCTCTTCCTCCACCCACCTCTTCCCCGCCTTTTGGCATCAACGCCCTCCTTTCTATAAAATAATAAGAGCTCATGTTTACTGAGCACCTACTATGTGCCGGTTTCTCTTCTGAGCATGTTAGGTGACCGATTTCATTCGGTCTTCACAACCCTCGTCCCTAAAGGCTGTCACCCCAGCTTTTTAGATGAGGAAACTAAGGCACAGGGTGGTCATATGATCTGCCCGAGGTCACACCTCCAGGAAGGGTGTCAGAGCTGAGGTCTGAAGCAGGCTTTCTTGATCTGACTGTGCTCCCGGTCCCCATGCTAAAAAGGTCCGGTACGGTTTTTCTTTAGGATGAGCTTCTTCTCACTCCCAGAGTGCGGAGTCTGGAGTCCAGCTGCCTGCTTTCAGACCCTGGCCCTGCCCTCCACTCACTGTGTAACTGTGGGTGGCTTATTTTGCTTCTCTAAGCCTCAGTTTCCGCATCTGTAAAATGGGTGCAACACGAGTTCTTATTTCTCAGAGCTACGGTGAGCCTCCATGCAGTGGGACCATAGGCTCCTGTCACACTGGCCGAGTGTGTGGTCAGCCTGGGTTTATGGGAAGACAGGCCTGCCAGGCCTTCCTTGTGCCCCCAGGAGGGGGCTTCCTGGCAGCGTGGGCTGTCTGCCTGCCCCCCCCCCGCCCATACTCTGCCTCATTGCCCCCCATCCACACCCAGAGCATCCTGGGAGCCAGCGCCTTCAACTGGAATGGCAGAAGACGCTGTGTGGAGTCGGATGTCTGCATGTCTCCAAGGCCACTGAGCCGAGCAGATGCGTGTTTTCTTTGTTAGGCCGATTAGGGAGCCGGCCTATCGAGTGCATTTGGTGGCCCGCTCCGGCAGGGTGGCCGGGCCCGCTCGGCCTGTCTTGCTGTCTGTTCCCTTCCTCCCCACTCTCCTCACAGTAGGTTAGGGGCCTTTGAGATGAAAGAGGAAGGGGCTGCAGAGTGGGAGACATCACCCCTGTGTCCCACAGGAACACCCGTCTCCTCCCCCTGCTCCCTCTTCCCCATTTCTGCGCTTCTCTGAGACTCAGACGGTCTCTCCCGTTGTCTGTCACTTGTGGTTTCTGTTGCTCTCTGCCTGCCTACATGGCTAGTAGTTTCTCATCATCCTGTCCAGGCCTCTCTGGCCGGGAGAGCATTGTCCTCTGTCCCCAGGGCTCCCAGGGTGCCGTCCCAGATCCCAGAGCAAGCATGCGGCCCTCAGGCCACCCCGTCCTGCAGGCCCAGCAGACGCTCAGCACAGACAGCCGTCGGCTCTGCTGACCCCTAGCTCGAGGAGGAGGAAGCTTGGAGCTTCCTGTCCTGGCCAGCTCAGCAGTGACACAGGCCTCTTCGAGAAAGCGGCTGGGAGCATTGGGAACACTGGGGGATGTTGCCTTGCCGAAGGCACTTGCCTGTCAGCACCGCTGAGCCTCCAAAACTAGACCTCACACCCTGCCCCACCCTCCAGGTGGTGACACATCCCAGTGAAAATCACCAGACCTCTCTGCGAATCACATTTGCTCTTGAAGTAGAACTGATTTCTTCTTCTTCTTTTTTTTTAATCCCTAGATCTGTTGGGTTTTTTTTCCTTTTTTTTAAGCTTCATTAACACTGCTCAGTCTGCCATTTCTAATTTCCATCTGCGTTTTGGGGAGCGCGTGCACATTCTCCTTGGATTGCACGTGCTCGGGGCCCGGCCGGGGCCACGCCGTGTGGGGACTTTGAGTGACTTTGGCAGAGGGAGACAGGAGCAGGGCGGATGTGGAAGCCCCGCGAACACATCGGATCGAAGGGAAAGCAGAGGCAGGACTGTCTGGGGAGTCCAGAAGCCCCGGTCCCACGTAGGGGGAGAGAGAAGCCTGGAACCAAAGAAAGTGGGGTACCTGGTCGAGCGAGGGGACGGGGGGGGGGTGGTGGAGGAGGGTCAGTGCAGGGCATGTGTGGGGTTTCGTGCTCAGGAACTAGGCTGTCCCTCAGGGACCGTGCCCCAGGTGCTGGAGGTACGTGGACACGTGAGGAACCACTCCCGGCCCACTGAGGTGGACTTAATAGGACTTGGCAACAGATCAGCTATTCAGGGCAAGAGCACGAAGGTCAAAGGAAGCCAAAATAATAAACGCTAACACTTAGTACATGTACAGTATACAAAGGAGGCATTATTGGTACCACCCCCATTTACAGATGAGGAAACTAAGGCCTGAGATGGTCGGTATTCTTGCTCAAGGCTGTGCCTCTGGGAACTGGGGGCTGGAATGTGAGCCCAGGCAGTCTGGCTTCAGAGTCTAAGCTCTTTTTTTTTTAAGTTTACTTATTTATTTATTTATTGAGAGAGAGAGAGAGAGAGAGCATGCACGGGGGTGGGGGAGCAGAGAGAGAGGGAGAGAGAGAATCCCAAGTAGTCCAGTGAGGAGCCTGATGTGGGGCTCAATCCCATCAACCCATAAACCATGAGATCATGACCTCGGCCGAGACCAAGAGTCAGACACTCAACCGACTGAGCCACCCAGGCACCCCCAGAGTCCAAGTTCTTAATCAGCTAAGTTCGTCCAAGGTCTGAAAGCCAACTGACAGGAAAAGTGATGGTGCCGTGAAACACAAGGAGATCACTCTAATGAAATCCAAAGTCTGGCCTCCAAACCTTCCTTGACCCCCTCTCACCCTGGCTCACTCCGCCCCAGTCACCCTGGCCCCCTGCCTCGGGGCCCTTGCACTTGCTGGTTTCCCATCGGGAACAGCACCCACAGGGCTCAGTCCATCCTGTCCCTCAGGTGTGCACTCCAGCATCCTCTCAGAGGCCTTCCTTGAGCTTCTAGGTGAAATAGCTTCCACATCATTCGCTTCCCCTTTCCCCCACTTCATTTCTCTTCATAGCACTTATCAACCACTTGGCCTACAATATCAAATTCCTTATTTGTTTACCGTCTCTTTTCCCCAGTAAGAGTGTAAGCTTCACAGGGGCAGGGATTTTTTTCTCCCCCCTCTGTTTTGTTCACTGCCGTGTCCTCACAACCTAAAACGGCATCTGGCCTACGATAGGCGTGCAATAAAGCTTTTTAAAGATAGCGATTAGATATACATAACATAAAATGTTACCATTTTTTTAAAGTTTTCTTGTCTTCCTTAGCAATCTTTATACCCAACGCAGGGCTCAAACTCACCACCCTGAGACTGAGTTGTGTGTTCTTCTGACCGAGCCAGGCAGGTGCCCCCATCTTGACGACCCTGTGGAACTTTTTCATCGTCTCAAACTAAAGCTGTGTACCTCTTATACAGTAGCTCCCCACCTCCTCCACGCCCCCAGCCTCTGGCAACCACCATTCTGCTTTCTGTCTCTGTGAATTGAATTTCTCTAAGTATCTCATCTAAGTCGAATCATGTAATATTCGTCCTTTGGGGACCGGTTTACTCCTCTCGGCCCAGTGTCTTCAAAGTTCGTCCACGTCGGTCCACGTGTCAGAATTCTTTTTGTTCTTTTTGAGGCCGAGTAATAGGCCGTTGGATTTATTGACCACATTCTGTCCGCGCGTACTTGGATTGCTTTGACCTTGGGGCTTTTGTGAACAATGCTGCTATGAATGTGCGTGTACAGACGTCCGTCGGTAAAGATTCAGCAGAGGAGCTTTGAATGAATGAATGAATGAATGAACGAAGCCTGGGAGAGGAGCTGTGTGCGGGGAGGGGGTGACGGCAGGCCCCTGTGAAGACTTGGCTTGTCTGAGGGGCAGGTGGGGCTCAGGGGACGGGCTGGGGGCTGGGCTCACAGATTGAGGGGCCGGCAAGATCCAGGAGGGGGAGCGGGAAGGGGAGACTTGTCCTGCTCTAAAACCATTGGTTCTGACTGTCCTGGGAGGCTGGGCAAGGCAGGCAGGGGTGCCAGGACTCAGAGCCTTTTGCTGTTCCCTCCTTCACCCAGGGGACATGGGGAATGTCTGTGCTTCCCCCCCCCGCCAGGGCGGGGCCCTGAACACAGGCCGCGCCTGGTGCCCCTCCTTCACGGATCCCCTACACCACTGTTTTGCTCGGGAAATCCCGGGACAAGGGGCCGGAGATCTGCTTCCGGTTCTGTCTTCACGTCCTCTCAGCTGTGTTAGCTTGGGGCACTTCGGCCTCCAACTCTGATGCCGGAATAATGACGCGCTGACGTCTCCCTCACAGGCTGTCGTAAGGTTCAAATGCGCCATGTGACGAATGGGCTTTAGGAAAGGCAAACGCCTTCACCATGTCAGGGTGATGATTGCGAAATCCCAGGTGCCCCGGCCCACGCTGGTCTCTGTGGGCCACGCGGGGCAGCGGAGGATACAGAGACGCCTCTTGTCGCCTCGGGGAAGAAGTGTAGTCTTGTTAAGTAATCCTAGGGCTGGAGGAGTGTGGGGCTCTGGTGAGTTCTGGAAGGACATGAGGAGCCTAATCCCTTATAAAAAGAGAATGTGTGGGCAATGGGGCCGGGGCCGCTGGGGGAGATTCACTGGCTTTGGGCCCAATGGCCATCCCAGGCTGGTCACGTTCCCAGCTGTGTGCTCTGGGACCAGGCACTTAACGTCTTTGAGCCTCAGTTTCCTTGGCTCCTTCTCCAAGATTTGAAACCTCCTTTGAAATTTAAACGAGGTAATAGATGCAAAGAGCCTGGCCCAGAAGTTCCTGAAATTCCCTGCTGGGCACTCTAGAGGTAAGCTCCCGCAGAGTTTATGGCTGAAAGCGGAGCCAAGCCATGGTCATGGACGGGGTCTGCATGGAAGGGTGTACCTGGGCATCCAGATGGTAGGGAACATGAGTGTGATGGCTCAGAGGCTGGAGTGAGTTCACCCCGTGTACCCTGGCTCTGCCACGTGCTCCACCATGAAGGGCACGTGACAGCCTTTAGCCAAAGCCTTGAACTAAGCACCAGCCACCTACGGAAGGAGCCGGCCTCAGGGAAGCTGGGCAGAGCCCCTGAAAATCCCCCTCAGGGAAGCTGGGCAGAGCCCCTGAAAATCCCCCTCAAGCTTGACATGCAAGAAAGGGCTGGAGAGGTCTCTGTAACCTCGAGGGGTATCTCTCGGTGGGCCAGGGAACCAAAGAGCAAAACTCCCTGCTCTCTCGGGTTCTGGTCCGGCAGGAGGAAGGGACGAGCCCTGTCATATCCGTCCAGGAAGAAAAGGAATAAATTGTGTTTCTCTTGTAATATGTGGCCACCTCAAAAAAGAATTAGAAAATTAATTATCTGCTGTAATTAGCGTAATGACCTACGCTATCGGAGGTTATTTACCACAGAAATAAAACTTCTCGCCATAAATGTCAGCTCATCTTCCTAAATGTAAAGTCTCACAGGAACCACCGCCAACAGGCCTGGCTGGTTTCTTCTGTCAGTTTCCTTCCCCCCCTTCCTCTCTTCCTCTCTCTATCTTCCTGGAGAACTAAAGTGCTGGTCGTGGGTAACAGGCCCTGAGGAGTATATTAGGAGAGTTGCCCTACTATGTGCCTGCTTGCTAGGCCCTCTCGGTCCTGACCCGGGTGGGTAAGATGTGGAGGACTGTTCTTGGGGACCTCAGGCCGGTGAGCTGGGCCCCACTGGGCCCTGGGTGTGCAGGTGTGGGCCCTGGAGACCGAGGGGTGCTGGGACCCTGGGACAGATGAGAAAATAAGCCCCCTCCACCCCGCACAAAGGGGGCTTGTTGGTGAAGCGCTTTAGAACCTGCCACACACTTTTACACACTTCGCTTCCTGTGGTCCTCACGACAGTAAGGCAAGCAGCATCACCACCCTCCTTTACAGATGAGGAGACTGAGGCTGGAGGGGACACATGACTGGCCCAGTGACTAAAATAGCCCTGGAGTCTCCCTAGCTGATAATGGCTCATCAATCCAACCTTGCCCCTCAACGCCAAACCAAGAAAGCATGAAGATCCTTGGATTAAGAAGAGAGAAGCACCCCCCGAAAACAGTCAGCGGTCGAAATGCCCACCACTCCCCACGAGCGTCCTGGTAATGCCGGCTGGCGTCCCGTCTGTTCGAGCAAGGGCAGTCGTCCCTGACGTGCCCTTCCCTTTGTGTAGCACTCGCACGGGACCAAGGCCACTCGGGCCGAGCAGGGGCAGATGGGCATTTGGTCGGACCCTTTGTCCAGGTCTGATGCCGGGAGAGGGGCGGGTCCCAACAGGAGGAGCCTATGTTGGACGTCACCGCCCCCCCCAAGGGGCATTTTTACCTTCTGACCTGAAGCTGGTCTCCGGCCTCTCCTGTACCCACGGCTTAGCTCCAGATCGTGGGGCAGGAGCCCGCTGGAAACCCACGGCCCACATGCTGGCCTCACAGCTGCACAGATGCTGCTTCCTCTGCCAGTGATATCCCAGTGCGACCAAGCGTGGGACGGGGGAAAGAAGAGCCTTGTAAGCAGCTGCAGCCCGTGGCTTAATTGTGTTTCTCAAAGGGGACACCGGTGGCATCTGGGGCTGCGCAGGTCTTCTGTGGGCAGCACCGGCCCATACATTACAGGGTATGGAGTGTCCCTGCACCCTGCCCACTAATGCCAGAAGCATCCACAGACATGGTTAGCAAGAAAAAAAGAAAGAAAAAATGCCCGACATATTTCCACAGGCCATTTTGGGGCAGTGCGATGTCTGATACGGGACATCTGTGGGACACGCCTCCATTTTTCACAGTCAAGGCCGTTTCCTCACCAAGTTGTGTCAAGGGTGAAGAGTACCCTCTGTGCCCACAGGCTCTACTGCTGACCTGCTGGATAGATGGCCCTGGCCAGGTCCCACTCTGGGGCCCCGTTTCTTCATTTCTAAAATGAGGGCACCCCCCCGCCCCCCGCTCTAGGTTTCCCGTTTCCACAGGCAGGCAGCATGGAGAAGCTTCTCGTCAGGCACAGCTTAGCGTGAGTGGGAGTCACTTTCTCTCCCCCCAAGGGCCCTATTGTTTTCAGCCTTATGGCTCACTGTGGAATGAAGAGGTTTGTCCGGTGAAAGGCGATTCAGGGCGTAGGGAGAAGGGGGCAGAGGTGTTTTGAAAGCCAGAGAGGGACCTTTCCGAGGGCCCCGGAATCGCTTTCTTCGCATTCAGATGGCTTTGCTGAGCTGGACTCCCCCTGCCCAGCGGTGTGTGAGGTCCCCGTAGGGACTCCCTGTGTCCCTTGGCGGGGAGAGCCTGAGGCTGGGTGTGAAGGAGGTCCCAGACCAGCGACTCACATTCGAGTCACCCGGGGGACTTTGAAACTGTCCAGAGCGGCGGCCACCCTGAGACCAATGCCATTCAGGCATTGGTGGATGTGGAAGCGCTTCAGATGATTCCAGGGTTCAGACAAGTTTGGGAACCACTGACCTGGACCCAAAAGCCAAGCCTGCCCCCCAAACTCTGCTTCTCTCTCCTCTTCCAGGCCACAAATTAATCTGTGCCCCTGCCAGAGAAATCCTTGCTAGGCTTCTCCACCCCGCAGGCTGGCTCTTGAAGCTGTGACTCTAGCCAGAGGCTGCACTTGAACCCGGGGCTCATGAAGTCTGTCCATGAGGGACGGATGGGAGTGCCCCCCTGGCCCCAGCTGGGGAGTGAATTCGAGGGCCGTGGAGTGAGTGTGAGGCTCTTCTCTGGGGGCCATCGGTGTACCTGGCAATGTCTGGTAGGATAAGGGGTTATCTTACCTAGATGTGAGTGAGCCATAAAACGAAAAGGCCAAAAGACAGAAAAGGACAAAAATGCGAGCGTAAAGGGTGCATCCTTTTTAACTTGTAAAGGGGGGCGCCTGGGTGGCGCAGTCGGTGAAGCGTCCGACTTCAGCCAGGTCACGATCTCGCGGCCCGTGAGTTCGAGCCCCGCGTCGGGCTCTGGGCTGATGGCTCGGAGCCTGGAGCCTGCTTCCGATTCTGCGTCTCCCTCTCTCTCTGCCCCTCCCCCGTTCATGCTCTGTCTCTCTCTGTCCCAAAAATAAATAAACGTTGAAAAAAAAATTAACTTGTAAAGGGATGACTTCCCACCCCCTCCCCCTCACAGCCCACTTACAGGTGGGTTTGGAACCTCCAACCTCCCCGTCCATTTGCAGGTTAAGATCACCTTGCCTTCATTCCCCTGTCGAGAGCCGCAAGGTCAAAAACGGCTCCAGTCATTCTTCAGAGACTAAATATGAGTCACCTCCTCTTTCCAGGCCTTGCTGAGGGGCCCTCCTCTGGCTGTTGCCACTGCACTGAGCCTCTGCACCTGACCCTTCTCACCCTTCCCAGGGAGCACCTTATGATGCTGTCACTTCAATTCAGCTCATTTCAATCAAGTCGAAGCTGGTGGGTGGCTTAGCGAGTTGGCTAGACTTAATCTGGAACCAACAAACGGTAAAAGGAAAGTTAATGGTTTACTGAGAGTAAGCTATTCTCTGTCTCCACTGTGCCTCCTGTACAGAGAGCCCTCTCCCCCCTGTCCTTTATGGCACCCGACACCCACCAGTATTCTCTTTGGAGTAAAGCCTTCACAGCGCCTGCGGAAATTGTAGCTACCTTTCATTCAGGGGAACAGCAAGCCATTGTCCCCCAAGAGTGATACCACTGGTGTTGGTACCAGAGAGCTGGGTTCAAATCTCACGTGTGTGATCTTGGCAAGTTACTTCATTTCTTGAGCCTCTGTTGCCTGATCTGTTGGGAAATTTAGTTAATAATAGCCAAGGTTTATTGAACATTTACCGTGTACCAGGCACTGGGCTACGTGTTTTAGAGGCATTGTCTTATTCAACTTTCCCAGCAATACAGTGAGATCCGTATCAATATTATCCTCATTTTAGAGGCAAGGAAACCGACCCTCAGGTTATTTAACCTCCCCAAGGTCCCATAGCTGGTAAGTGATGGAGCAGAGACTATTTGACCCCAGATGCCATGCCAGTGTGCTTTCCGGTGGAAGAATTTAGCATTTTAGACTAGCAGATGCCCTTTACCATCCTAGGGGTTTTATCTGATGAAAACCAGGGTTCTCATGTCCCTGAAGAGGGAAGAGGGGTGAGGATAGGGCTTTGAGATCTTGAATAATGTACGTGAGGTCCCAGAGCTGGGGTGGAACCAAGATTTGAGCTCAGACTAAGCCTACATTAAAGTCAACACTCATGGGGCGCCTGGGTGGCTCAGTCGGCTGAGCGTCTGACTTCGGCTCAGGTCATGATTTCATGGTTCATGGGTTTGAGCCCCGCATCAGGCTCTGTGCTGACAGCTCAGAGCCTGGAGCCTGCTTGGGATTCTGTGTCTCTCTCTGCCCCTCCCTTACTCATGCTCTGTCTCTGTCTCTCCCTCTCAAAAATCAATAAACATTAAAAAAGTTTTTAATTAAAAAATATAAAATCAAATTAGGTCGACACTCATGATGGCCGTGGTATTCTGCCCAGCCAAAGATCTTGGGTGTGTGTCTGTATCTTGTAGTGACTCATACCCAGTATGGACTTGGTGAATATTATTACTTCTCTATAAACATACGTCGTATATATGACTTACTGAATCTGTTGCCCACGCGATCCTGTAGAAGCGCCACGTAGGGAACGTCTTATGGGCTAACGAGGAGCCATGGTCTCCTTCCTCCGAGACCTGCAGTGGAGTGGGGGCTCCAGAACGTACACACGAAACTCCTCCATACGAGGATGAAGGGAACATTCAGCTCATTTGGTTAGGACGGCTTTCTCGGAGACCCAGGAAGTTCTATGTGTCTGCTCCACTTTGAGCTGTTAGCTGTACAGGCTCCGCATCGCTGTACGTTGTCACCGGCTCCGTGAGACCTGCAGGCCGTCCGGCGCAGGGGGAGGTGAGGGAGGGCATCTTTGTCCCAAAAGACAGATCAAAATTCACGTCTTAGAGATAGATGGTGGCTGCTCAGTTTCATCGTCCCACCCCAAAGAGGCCGTGTAGCTCCATGGCGAAGCCAGGGGACTGGCACAAAACTGCCTCCTCCATGGAGCTTCTAGGCCGCTGGCCCTTTGGGATGAGCAAAGCTAAATATGGATCTGGTAGAAAAAATCAGTGTGGTAGTGATCTGGCCAGACCTCCTCTCCTCTCGTGGGGGTCGTCATTTTGGCAAACAGCTGAGCCTGGCTTAGGCAAATGGTGAATGGTCTTTGGGTCCACCACTCGTTCATCCCGCAAACGCGGGACTGAGGGTCATCTAGGTTTCAGACCATGTGGTCTGATTGCCATACTAAGAGCGAAATATTTAAATAGCATTTCAATTTACGGAACGCTTTTTACAAAACACATGCTTTCCTTTGATCCTCAGGGTAACCTCACGATGACCCCACTTTTCCGATGGTAACACTGAGGCTCAGGAAAGATGTATGTGTTACTTTATGGGCATGCAGCTAGTAAGTGGCAGGTATTTTCCCACATTATCTCCTTTAAACTTTGAGTTTAATTCTTTGAGGTAAATATTATCTCTAGTGGGTAAATAAGGAGATGAGGCTTAGTGATGTTGATTAACTTACCAAAACCACACAGCCAACAAGTGCCAGAGCCCAGCTCCTAGTTCCTTATCTATAGTATCTTCCCCAAAGAAAGACATACAGCCCTACTCTTGGAATCCTAGAGTCCGGCTGGGCAACAAGGTATATAACATTTTCAGGAAAAATGTACCTGCTAATGTACACATGGATCCTTTTCCTGAGCCTCAGAATCCCCTGATATCTTCTTGGGAGCACTATCCTCCAGGGCCTTGACCTTTGGTTCAGATATTTCCGGGTCTACTAGAGCTGGTCTGCAGTGCCAGATTTCACAGATAGGTGTCACCACAGAGCTACCTGCAAATTACTCAACCTTGGGTTTTCAGACATCAGCAGAGGCATTGGTCCCTAACTGTGTACAAAGTTGAGCATCCACCTATCATGTTTACTTATAATTGAGTTTCCTCTGTAGTCTGAAATGTGTTCATAGGTGCTGAAAGGCATCCAATAAAAAGAACAATAAAACCTGAGTGGTTTGATCAAAGTGAGGCTTCCTAATGGAAGGAAGTTTTGAGCAGGGCTTTGAAAGGAATGCGGGTATCTCCCATTTTCAGTTGAATTGCCCCAGGTGCCATGTCCATAGACGGTGAACTATGTAGCTGGAATAAAGAAATTCTCGCAGGCTGGGAGGCTTTTCTGTCTCTGCCGCAAAGCTGAAATTCAGGCTTTAACCAGGCTGTCCTTCATGAAGCACCTACTACGTATGCCTGGTGCTGCATGAAACGTCTACATGTGCATTATTTTCCTGAGTTCTCACAATCACCCCACCCTTGTTATTATTACACCCATTTTGCGGTTCAGAAAACCAAGACCCAGAGAGGTTTAGCGACTTGCCCAAGGTCACCCAGCTAACAGGTGGTGGAGATCGAATTGGAATTCATCTGTCTGATCCCAAGTCCACTGTTTTTAGCTTTCTACACTGACTTACTTTTCTATGCATTTGGTCTCCACTTGTCCCTGTGGGGTCGGCACCCCATCCTGCCTGTCTAGGCCTAAGATGGGTTTGTAGGGGCAAGGGTGTTTCCTCCGTGACATGGAGAAGGAAAGAGAGGAGGTGTGGCAAGGTGGGGGGGCTCTAGTCCAAACTGGTGGCAAGCAGACAATCCTGTCTGAGCAGTGGCTCGGAAATCTCCCCCTCTGGAGTTAATTTCAGTCACAGTGTCTTTCCTATTAAATGGAGCAGCTGGTTGGCTATAGGTGTCAGAATGGCCTTATCAACTGGAATTCAATCTAATCTTAGTGGGGAGGGGTATACGTCAGTGTGGGGGAAGAGAAGAGAAGAGAAGAGAAGGGAGGGAGAGCGAGAGGGAGCAGGCAGTGTTTACACGTACTAGCAGGGTAAAGAGACCAATTTGTTAGCTCTCTGCTGTTAGCGGCTGCTGAAATTCAGACCTAGTTCAGGTTTGTGCAGAGAAGCTGGGTCACGTCTGCTGGTCCGAGCCGCTTCCTCGTCTACTTTAAGAGCTTCGGCCGAGGCTTTGAAGCTAGGATGCTGTTTGGGGACTGTGTGCATTTGGGACCTCAAAGTCACAAGGCGGTAATTTACCAGGATAATCTACTCAGCAGTGATCTGTTGTTTCCAGTGGGCCAGCCTTCGTGCTAAGTGCCTTGCCAAATTTGTTTTAATTTTCTCACCAAATTGACGGAGTAGGGATTACTATCACCATTTTATAGATTGGGAAACTGAGGCTCAGAGAAGTTGCCCAAAGTCACAAAGCTAATAAATGCAAGAGTCAGAATTTGAACTCGGATTTTTTTTTTTTTACATGACTCCCCCGCATCGTGCCTTTTAGTGCCCTGTCAAAAGAATTTGCCAAGGAACAGGTAACGGTACCCTATGACCTACGACCGATGACAGGCTGTGGATGTGTGGAAGCATATAAAGGTGCATCCATAAACCACGTCTCCACTAACAAAAAAAGTAAGAAAAAGAAGGGGAACCTCGCATTTCCAAAATGTTGTCCTAGTTTTAAAATCTTCGCTTATGCCCCTTGAAGTATACCAACACGAACATCTTGGAATCAAAATATGTTATCCGCAGTCACTTTGAAGTTCTTCAGTGAAAAGGAACAACAGATTTGCAAAGGGCACAATAAAAAGATTAAACGTCCTTTCCACCGTCCTGCAAATAATAATTTTTCCAAAATGTAATCTCCGCTCTGTGTGACCTACAGATTCATAACGGGTGGGACCCTCCAGCCTGAGAGGGTCATGCTCGTCTGCACTTTTCCGAGGACCTGGATCCTGACCGGGGCTGGTACCCCCCGGGGGGCCCGCCCGGGTGCTCATCAGGTGCCCTGGGGGCCAACAGAAAGGGTTCTGCTGCACCGCCACCACGCGGAAACATGGCCCTGACGTGGCAGCCGGGCTGTTTCCTAGCGACCAGGTTGGGCAGAAAAGGCCTCAGTCCAGCCACTGGGGCTGGAGGCGAGTCGCCGAGCACTGGTCCCGACTTGGCAGTCCTTGTGGGAAGCATATGGGACTGAACAGATGGGCTGGCATGGGCGCCCTGAGCTAGAACCATAAAGGCGAGAGTGGAGCTGGGGAGGGGACGGAGAGAAAGGCAAAGAAGACAGGGCAGGCATTGGCTCCCTGAGCCCGGCTGCGACGAGGCGCTTTGAGTCAGCCTTGACGGCGGGATGGTACAAAGGGGTACAACTTTGTACATGATGATGTTGTGCATCATCGCGGCCTGGCGTAGGGGTCCCGCTCCAGCGCGACACCTTCCCCAGTGAGCGCTGCTGACACTTAAAACTGTCCCAAGGGGCTGAGGGACAAGCCTGCTGGTGCCGGACTTGGGCTGCCTAAGACAGCCTTAGCTGCAAGAGATCCCGTCTCTCAACCCTGTGCTTTCCTTTACCCCGCTGACACGCCTCTCCCCTTGCCTGCGCATTTCCCCCAGCTCAAATAGTAACATCTATTTGCCTGCAAAGACCGATTCTTGTTTTGTTTTAAGCTAACCAAACCTAAGCTACTATAAAGAGATGAAGGTCACGTGAACACTGTAGACCAGGGACATGTTTTGTTTTAAGGCTGGAATTTGCTCTTCAGATGGATGGGTTCCGGAAGCTGGCTTGGAGTGATAGAAAAGGTGACAAGAATCCAGGATCCCCTGCCTATAGAAGGGAAGGCTTGGGCTGCCCGGGGGGGGACCGAGACTCAGTCAGGTGACGAAAAACTGAGACACTTGTATGAAAGAAGGAGTTCATGTATTCTCCAAAGAGCAGAACCAGCAGGTGGGAGCTCCAAGGAGATAAAACTCAGCTCCATTCATTGTACAGAAGATGATCCTCCTAAGTAGAGCTGTCTTAAAATGAAATGGATGCCTTTAGAGGGTAGCGAGCTCCCCATCAATGGAGGTGTCCCAGCAAAGACTGAACAACCACCCTGTAGAATGTTGGGGAAACCATGAAACATTGTAGCGAAGAGCTCAAATATTTGATTGGGGTAGTGTTGAATTCCGTGTTCCTTGGCAACTGTCCTTTTTGATAAAGTCATCCCGAGAAATGTGTTGTTGAGATCAAAGGCAGCACATGAGAGACAGAGGTAGACACAGAGACAGGCAGAGACTAAGAGACAGAGAAACGGAGACAGAGAGACAGAGACAAAGACACAGAGAGGCACGCAGGGGCTAGTGTAGACCTAGATTATTAGGAATCTGTGCCAGTCACTCAGAAGGCATCGTCCTGCATGGTCACCTGGGCATGGACAGCGTGTCCTTCAACAAGTGCCAGCAGGACCTGGCCCTGCCAGCCCCTCTTGGTGGCCAAGAGGGACAAAGGGGAGAAGGTGCAGGCGTGTACTGAAGTGTGACATGAGCCATTTCTCTTCGAGCATCTCAGAGAGGCCCCGCCATCCCGTGGCCTGGAAACGGGGACTTATTCTGGGTCACGAGACTGCAGGGAGTGAGTGTGCGCCCGTGTGTCGTCTTGTGTCAGTGTGTTGTAGGTTGTTGGTTTTTCCTTCCCCCTAAATGGCTTAATACGCCAATGTTTGTGGAGCATCCTTGGAATCAAAGTGTCTTTGGCGTAATTATTGTTAATTGCTCCGACTATTCTATAAACTCATCCAATTAAGAGAAAGTTATTAACTTTATAAAATATCGCAGGCATCCCACAGTGCCATGTGTAGATGGAATAACAGTTTGAGAGGCAGAGTCAGCGTGAAATATCATGCAAATGAGGAGGCTTATTTACTTCTCTTTAAAAATACGACAACATCCACACTATGGGGGTGCGTTTCCTCTCGGGTGGCCGGAACCACTCGGGCCGGTGGCCGAGGCTGGAGGGCTTCCCAGTCCGGCCCAGCTTCCCCAGAACCAGCTTGGGGGTGCATTCAGGGAGGCATCCTATGAGCTCAGGAGCTGTCAACGTGTTGGACCCCTGACAGCGGACTCTAGAACCCCAACTGTACCACTTACCGGCTGGGTGACCTTGAAATACTTACTTACCCTCTCTAGGCCTCCATTTCCTTCTCTGCGAGATGGGAATACTGACGTCCTAGTGTTGTCTTAATTATCACTGGACTTTTCCTTTTTTTTTTTGTAATTTTATTTTTTTTTTGAATCTCACTTTTTGTCAAATTGGCTCCCATTCAACACCCAGTGCTCATCCCAACAAGTGCCTTCCTCACCGCCCATCACCCACTCCCCCTCTCCCTCACCCCATATCAACCCTCAGTTTGTTCTCTGTATTTAAGAGGCTCTTATGGTTTGCCTCCCTCCCTCTCTGTTTGTAACTATTTTTTCCCTCTTCCCTTCCCCCATGGACTTCTGTTCAGTTTCTCAAGATCCACATATGAGTGAAAACATATGATATCTGTCCTTCTCTGACTTATTTCACTCCTGTTGCTAGACTTTTCACTATAACTGTAAAAGGGTCAGCATTTCCCTCAAAATTTCCTCCCTCTGTTGCACCTCAGTAACAAAGTGTAAAGTGCCCTCATGCTAGTCGTTAGAGCATGACTATTTTAAGATCAATCATGGTGGGGCCCTAATGTTGTTAAATATTGTAATAAAGAATAACATACATATGTCAAAGGGCATAGATTATAGATGTACAGCTTGATTTTTCACAAAGTAAACCTATCCGTATAATCAATTTAACTTGAGAACTAGAACATCACCAGCACCCCGGGGACCCCTTGCATTCCCCTTCAGTCATTAACATCCCCCACCCTGGAAAAAAAAAAGCATAAAATTGAATTATACAAAGGATACTCTTTAGGGCTATGACTTCTTTTGCTCAGCCTTGTATTTATGAGATACGTTCATGTGGGATTCATTCACTCAAGATTGAAACAAACTCAAACGTCCATCAGCAATAAAATAAATAGGGCTATATTCAGGGGTGCCTGGGTTGCTAAGTGGGTTGAGCGACCGACTTCGACTCAGGTCATGATCTCGCAGTTTGTGAGTTCGAGCCCCGCGTCGGGCTCGGTGCTGACAGCTCAGAGCCTGGAACCTGCTTCGGATTCTGCGTCTCCCCCTCTCTCTGCCCCTCCCCTGCCCATGCTCTGTGTCTCTCTGTCTCTCAATAACATATAAAGGTTGAACAATTTTTGTTAAATAGGGCTGTATTCATATGGTGAAATACTACACAGCAGTGAAAAGCAACACACACATATCTACTTGGGGATCTGAGGTCTACTTGTTAGGAGTGAGGGTCTTGGACCACCACGTGTGACCACCTTCCTGAGCCCCTGAGACAGCTCCAGCAGCAGGGTCACTTTCTCGGGCTCTGGCAGCGGGCCTGGTGACTTTCTGGACTTGCTGAGAGGACTGATCCGTGCCCCAACCCAAGAAGACAAGGTCTAGTGCATTTGAGTGGAAACCTAGGGAGGCAGTGAGCCTCCCATCATGAGATGCATGTTAGTAGACACTAGAAGCCTGTCCGCAAAGGAGGTTCAAGCATCGATAGGCCAGCTGAGCCGATGACAGCCCCGAAGTCCCTTCCCTCTTTGTAATTCTATTAATTGCAAGGACTGCCACGTTTGACCCCTGAGTGGTCTGTAGCCATGAGGCCTGACGGTGGGACAGAGCCTCAGCACCACAGCCTAGACGAGGTAGAAAGGGTGACTGAGACCTGGCTGCAGATCCCAGCTCTGTCCAAGCAAGCAAAAGCTTTCCAGCAAGAAGCCATTCCCCACGCCGCTCCCCTTCCTGCTCGTGGGAGTAAGATTCAGTAAATGAACACTCACTCTTGACCCCAGGGTCGTTGATGGGGACACGTTAGCCAACAGCTGCTGATTCACCGGTGCCAGGCAGATGTGTGACACTGCCTTTGTGAGGCTTTCCTTCCCGGGAAGGGGATGCTGCCTGGGGCTCAGTGAGGTCCACACCTCGATGGACTCCCTTCCCTACCACCCGGCCGGCCATATTGCCTCAGCAAGAATGGAGGACATCTGGGAAGCAGCCGCCTCTGAAGGGGGAGACACCTGCCCCACCTGTCCCTGAAACTGGCCTTGCTGACCAACAGGTC
The DNA here is from genome assembly GCF_016509475.1 of Prionailurus bengalensis. Classification (NCBI taxonomy): domain Eukaryota; kingdom Metazoa; phylum Chordata; class Mammalia; order Carnivora; family Felidae; genus Prionailurus; species Prionailurus bengalensis. The sequence goes on along the minus strand of NC_057346.1, from coordinate 15,400,689 downwards.
CACGTCACGGGAACGCCCCCCCACCCGCCCCTCTCTATACACGCCTGCTTCCATGAGATCTTTCCCAACGTCAAGAAAGCAAACTCCTTGTGGTCCAAAGGTCATGCACTGAAGATCGCCAGGAGGATTAGCTGGCTTCCCTGGCAGGCCCAGCGCCCCAGACTTCAGGATGCGATGGGCTCAGATGTGCCGGAAAAGGAAGCAGAAGCCAGCAGCTCTTCCCCGGGATGAAGGACACAGAGCAGCATTTTCTTTCCATTTTGACATCACTGTACCTGCGTTTTTTTCCCGTCACCCTCCCAGCAGCCTATGAGGAGGGCACTACTGTCCCTACTCCGGGGTGGGGGTGGGGGTGTTCTTCTGCCGCTGGGGACCTAAGTCACCCCTCCTGGATCAACAGACCTTGGTTCCACATGCACCAGAAGCACCCTGAGACGGACTGGTCCGCTGTGGGTTCTCTACCGACTTTCTCCTGTGTGCAATTAACTGACCACAGGCTGCCCTCTGTCTGTTGGCATCAGAACCATGCCAGGTCTTGCATGGCAACGGTGGCTTCTCTTTGGCCCCCTCAACTTGTCTGCCCCACTGCAAGAAATGAACTACAGTCTGTTGCAGGTCAACTTCCTGGATGTCAGGACCCTTCCCGTGGTTTCCATGGGAGCCAGGGCCGGGCACCACAAGGACCTCAGGCCTCTATCCCACCTCCGTCACCCATTAGCTGTGTGACCTCAGGCAAGTTGCTCAACTGCTCTGAGCCTGGGTTTCTTCTTAAGTCTCATGGGGAAAATCGCTGCCCCACCTACCTCAGGAGAGTGTTTTAAGAATCAGCAACGGGGTATTAAAGGAGGAGGGGGAAACAAACTGAGAGGATAAAAGCTTTTTTATTAGATAATGTAGCTTCACATTAGAATCACTTAGGGAGCTTTTAAACACCTCCCCACCCCCCCAATGCCCACGCGGCACCCCAGGCCGATCAATCAGAATGCAGGCATCCAGGTGATTCTCCCCTGAGCGCTGAGCTGAGACCAGAGGTAGAAAGTACTCCACCCACACGGGGGGGGGCCTTGGACTCACTGGTATTTGGTCTGTTAATTCACTCACCGAGGACCTCTGTACGCCAGGCACCGGGCTAGACGTGGAGGGTTGCAAAGTGAACAGACACCCGGCCCTTGTCCTCAGAGGGCTTCCGATCTCAGGGATGACAGACATCAGATGAATGACCATCCCCGTGAATGCAGAATTGCCCACTGAGCGCATGCTCTGAGGGAAAGAAATGCACATATGTGTACGTGTATATACATCTGCGGGCAGCTGGAGGGGCGCTCCTTCCCTGATTTCTTTCCTCTCCCCATTCCAGAGAAGCATGCAGGAAAAGTAATCATAAATACCCACAGCGCCCCCTCCCTCACCCGGAGAGCCCCTAAACTTCCCTCCAACCCCCGCCCCACCCCAGCAGCCAGATCAGGTGTGGCCAGTAGACCTCCGTGGCCCTCCCTCCAGACTCCCCACATTTGGGGAACGGGAGGGGCGGCCGTGGTCTGCTTGCAGCCCAAACCTCTGCCCTCTGGAGGGCCTGCTCCCCCAGTCCCCGCTGCCCTTCCCTGACTCTGACAGGACGCAGCTGGGAAGAACAGCCTCGGTCCCAGACCCCCTGGGGCGGGTTATATTTGGATGTTAAAAGTAATGACACATCTCCACGAAGTTCTCCCTCCTGCCTGCCTAACACCGTGAAGTCTCCTGGCAGGGAGGGGGCTGGCTTATATTTAGGTCTGGCATTCCCTGGTAGGCATCCTGTTCTGAAATGGAAATTCTTTTAATAGCTAGCCAGCCCTGAGCATTTAATGAGCTGGTGTTTGACTTTTTGATTTCTTGTTCTTGGTGGAGGACTGTGAGCTGCCTCAGCTAATTAGCGCCCCCCCCAACCCTGCGAAGCATCCCATTTTTCAGCACGGGGAAGAGGAGAGAGCACCCCATTATTTGTAATGCCCCCTTCACCTTTCCCTTTGAAGCTTCTGCATCACCTGAGAGTTCTGCCTCCTTATTGAAATTTACTTCTTCCAGGAAGCCTTCCCAGATTTATCCACCTGCCTCAGCTCTCTCCGTACTATTACTCTGAACGTGCCCTGGAGTCTTTTTCTGAGGCGCCCTCTGTGTGTCCCCAGCAATATCAACAGCACTGTAAGAGTACCTGTCTCCCGTTTGGAATCAAAGAATGCTAGGGCTGAGTTAACTAACCCTCTAGGGTCAAAGAGCCCTTTAAGAATCTGACATTAAAGGGCATCGGGTAGGGAGGAAACATGGACCCTCTACCCGGCGGGGGGGGTTGGGGGGAACATGCAGAATTTGAAGAGAATTTCAGGGGAACATGGGCCCTCAGAAGTGCCTCCGTGGACCTAGATTATCTAGATTATCTAGTTAAACTCCTTGACTCACAGGAGAAGCTGTGGCCAAATCAGAGACACCAAGTTACTTCCCAAGGTCACACAGCCAGTCAGTGGCAGAACTGGGACTCAGACCGTGGCCTCCTTTCTGTCCCCTCACCCCACCAGGCTTCTTCCTTCAGTGCTGACCTGCTTCTTCATAGGCTGCTCACCTACCCTCCAGGCCACTGGCCCACAGGGCCCAGGCAGGGGGCTCTGTGCCTCTCGGTGAGGACCAGTGAGTGACTTCTCTGCAAGGAGAAGCAGGCTTGCCTGGTCCTGGGCATGCCAGGCCCCTGCAGGTGCCGAGGTGTGGAAGGAGGGAGGCAGGGTGACACAAGGTGGGGAGCGTTGCACAGTGCGATCCTGCTGGTGGAAATGGCGAGGGTGTTGCTGGCCTCCTCGCTCCCGAGCATTCCAGTATAACCAGTATTGATCTCTTTATTCCCTCCTGGAAGGGCAGCTTCGTTTGTCAAGCAAAACTACCTTTGTATCTGCAACACAGGAATTGATCCATAGCAGGACCAGTGGTTGGTATGTGAGGGGTGGGGGTGGGGAGGCAGGAGACGAAAGCAGGCTGGAGAAGAGATTGATAGCCTGATGCTGATGTGGAAAATGAAAATAGAAACCTTCCAGACTGATGGGAAACATCTGCCTTGTCTAATGATATTGCCTGAATCCTGGGATGGGGAAAATGTAGTTTGAAAGTTGGCAAGCCCTGGGGTTTGGCTTGCCTGTGCTGGGGGGAAGGCGGGAGGAGGGGAAGAGGGTCTCTCGGCCTTGCCTGAGACCTCTGTCTGGAAAGCCCCTCCAAAAGTGCAAGAAGCCCAGAGGGGCCCCTTGTACATGAACGTCATTTGGTCTGATTCTGTCTGGAACCTATCGAACACCTACCGCGTGTGAGCGCTGTGCTCGGGGCATTCACAGGTGAGCGAGGATGGCTCCCTGCCCTCCTCACATCCCTCCTTCACATCCGGTGGGGGGACAGGAGATTCCATAGACGATTCCAAAACTCAGCCAAGTCAAAGGCCCTCAGGAGCTCTCGTGACTGGGCTGGGGGCGAGGTTAAATGTGACTGGGAGGGCCGGCAGGCGTTGAAAAAGATGAACTATGATCTCGAGGACGAGCAGGACTTCATCGGGCACCTGAAGGAGGACAGGGCACTTCAGGGAAGGAAATGATGTAACCAAGGGCGGAGAGGGGGAAGAGTCATTGCTGCCGTGAGGGGATTTGACCGTTGCTGGATACGGAGGGAGGAGAGAGAGGAATTGAGGAGAACTGTAGGGTTTCTTGCCAATATGCTAGATGGGTATTGATCTTTCACTGAGAAAAAGAAATGGGTGCAAGACGGGAGGTGTAGACACAGGAGGTGATGATTTCGTCGGTCTTTGGTCACCCAAGAAATACATCAGCTGCCTTCTGGAGGCCAGACACTGCACCTGCTCTTAGAATACCAAGGTGAGGGGCGCCTGGGTGGCGCAGTCGGTTAAGCGTCCGGCTTCAGCCAGGTCACGATCTCGCGGTCCGTGAGTTCGAGCCCCGCGTCGGGCTCTGGGCTGATGGCTCAGAGCCTGGAGCCTGTTTCCGATTCTGTGTCTCCCTCTCTCTCTGACCCTCCCCCGTTCATGCTCTGTCTCTCTCTGTCCCAAAAATAAATAAACGTTGAAAAAAAAAAAAAAAAAAAAAAAAGAATACCAAGGTGACTGGGGCGCCTGGGTGGCTCAGTCGGTTGAGCGTCCGACTTCGGCTCAGGTCATGATCTCATAGCTCGTGAGTTCGAGCCCCGCGTCAGGCTCTGTGCTGACAGCTCGGAGCCTGGAACCCGCTTCAGATTCTGTGCCTCCCTCTCTCTCTGCCCCAACGCACTCGCATTCTATCTCTGTCTCTCTCAAAAATAAATAAACATCAAAAAAAATTAAAAAAAAAATACCAAGGTGATCAGGAAGAGACATGGTCCCTGCCCGCATGGAGCTTAGAGTGCAGTCGAGAGACAGACCTTTGGCAAGTGATCCCATAACCACCGTAAAGAGGCCAGTGACAGGCTCAGGGATGGGCAGCATACCCTAGGAGTTAGGCCAAGGGGCTAAGTGCCGGCCCTGGAGATTCAGAGAAGGCTTCTATCTGAAGAAGGCTGAGATCTGAAGGGTAAGCAAGGGAGAAAGTAGAGGAGAAACTTCCAGGCAAGGGAATGGCATATACAAAGGCCGTGCCAACAAGGATAGGGGGAGGGGAGAACCTTGCAAAAGCTGACAAGAGGCAGGCTGGGGCCACATCATCAGGGCTTAGTTGGCCAGGTGGGGAGTTTGGGTTTTTTCTAAGTGGACTGGCCTCCTATGCTGCTGGTGGGGGCTGGTGGGGGGGGTGGCTAAGCAGGTCCACTCTACCCTGCAGGGAGGGGGAATTTGGCAGGAGATCATAACATTGGGACCATGCATACCTTCGTCTCAGCCATCCTACTTGTAGGAATTCACTCTACAGAGACGGAAGTAGCCATTAGCACGTGAGCAAAGAGACGCGTGCTCAAGTTGGGGATTTGTTGATGTTGTTTTGCAGTGTTGCTTGTCGTAGAAACCCAGAAGCAGAAGTTTCCATGCTCAGGAATGGAGACCTAGTTAAGTAAATAGACACGGTGGTGGATAATTGAATGTGAGGGACCCGTGACTTTGCGGGTACCAATAAGGAATAACCTCCGAGATATTTTAAGAAGAAAAAGAAAAGCAGAAAAGAGGAGGCCAAAGGGTATTGCAGAGGTGCGTGTCAAAAGACCTAATACCACCATTACCCCTTCACCCCAAGTCTGTCCTCGCTGTCTGCCCCCAGGAACCCTGCCACCTGCTAACCCGTGTATTGTCACTCCATGGGGGCGGGGGAGAGGAGACGTTGCCCCAAGAAAGTGACTAGAGATAGTTATTGACAAGGTCTTTGTTGACATAGCAAACCCTTAGTCGGAGGACCTGCTGAGGATCTCTCCCACTGCCCAGTGTCTTGCATACCGGGGCGCCTGAGTGTCCTGTGTGGTTGGGAGAGAGTCGTTTAGGAAGAATGTGTGGCCAGAAAATATAGTTGTAGCAACAAAAGCGGGTGGGGAGGGGACTGGTCTCTGGAGCTCCCCGTTGAGTCACAGGGAAAGAGCCGAGCAGTCGAGAGTGTCTTGTTGGCATGAAGAATGTGTACAAAGTATCCATTGGAACTGGCCTAGATTTCTCTCTCCCCAGCCGTTGGCTGGGAACAGTCTGGAAGCCCAGGTGCGGACAGCGCTGGCGCCTCCTTGAGGGGGCAGCTTACTCTGTGGTATGTGTTGGTGGTTTGTTACTCTTCCAGGGGGAGGTGGGGAAGAGATGGTTTTCAGGTCAAGAGCGACCTGCAGGGCATCCTCAGAAGTTCCTGTCAAGCAGCCTGCAGGTTTTGAAGAGTGCGGGAGACAAGGTCAGTTCCAGAAAACCTCTCCGTTTTGGCGCATTGCGGCCAGGGGCAAAGGCCAGAGTGCAAAGCCAGTCTTCCAGACTGTTCACCATCACACCTACCACACCACTTCATCCAACGAATAGTATATAACGCGAAAAGCCAGCCACACGATGAGAAAAGGCTATCTGAAACGAATATAGCAGTGGGCAACGATAAAAACCCTTAAAATACAGTGCTCTTCCAGGTTATTAAGAAAAGGCGAACATCCGGAAAGAGAACCGGGCAAAGAACACGACAGAGAACGTGTAGAAGAAAGAAAGAATAGTTGCAGAAGCCTAAAGAAGAAAACCGACCCCACTAGGAATCACAAATGGAAAGCAAAGCAAGCCTCGCGATTTGCCGCGTATTTAAAAATCTGTATCGTTTCATGTTGGCAAAGGTGAGCAGGGCACTGAGACTATTGACGGTGATAAGTGCCAACACCTGTGGCAATATGTATCCCAGAGCCTTACAAATAGGATTTCCTGTCGACCTAATAACTTCATTTCTGGGAATTTATCCTAAGAAAATAATCAGAAATACAGATAAAGATTTATAGGAGCGAAAAGTTAGAAATAGTTTAAAATACCGACGGGGGGGGGGGGGGGCTATCCCATGGGCATCCTACCTGCTGGTTCATGAAGAATGTTCAAAGATATAAACATGTTCTCAGCTGAATGTGAAACGAAATAAGCAGGAAATATAACTGCACGGTATGATCTCAACTATACCAGAACGTATGGGTGTATATGTGGGTGTGCGTTGTGGGGGTGTTTATATATACATATAAAAATAAAGAATGATGTTAAGGAAATACACCAAAATGTTAATAGAGGAAGTTGGCTTCTGGGTTTCAATTCTTTCTTTTATTCTTTTCAATATGTTTCCATTTTTTTTATAATCAGTATACTTTATTTTTATGATCAGAAAAAATTACTCAATAAAAGTTACATCTATTTGCAAGGCTGTGTTAACCATACCAGATCATCAAGTATTAATGTCATCTCCCCGTCGTAGAATTGTTATAGTTCACGATTGCATTGCTACTAAACTTTTCATTTGCTCATGCGTATCCCCTGTCTGCGTTTCCCCTGAGGTCTCATCCGCCCAGCATCACCCACAGTACTTGGCTCGATGCCCTTACCCAGGAGCTCTCGAGACACATGTCGCGAATCAAAATGTATACGCGGCCGTGCAGAAACTTCTGTTAGCTTCCATGACTGGTCTCGTTGCTTAAGAGGCGCCATGATGCAGGTGGAGAGAGAGGAAGTCTTACAATTGTCCCTTAAAGAGAACGCTGTCTCTTCCAGTTTAAAGTGGTCTGTTGGGACGTAAGGTGCAAATACGCTTGTGAGGGTCCCACTCTTCTGGGGGACTCTTTCTTCCCTACTAATAAGGCCCCTGCAGTCTTTACTACCCAAGATGGCTTCTGGGTGCCAGGGAGACAAGGGATCGGACCCCTCTGGTCTCTCTGCCATCCTCTTGTCATAAGGTCCTGCCTTCCTCACCTGTCCTGCTAAGGTCTCCACGGCTCGTGGAGGTATTGTCCTGCAAAGTCTTTTCTCTCAGCAAAGGTGAGGTGTGGGGACTGTCTTCTAGGAGCCAGGGTCCCTCTGTGTGATGCCTAGGTCCCCACTCCAGCTTTCGCTAAGGTGCTCTGGATCCACCCACACTGGCTGCACCACCCCTCTGTGGCTAGTCCCTTCCTTCAGGCCTCTGCTTGTGACGCTTTTGAGTTGAATTCTCTTTGGGGCGCCTGGGTGGCGCAGTCGGTTAAGCGCCGGACTTCGGCTCAGGTCACGATCTCGCGGTCCGGGAGTTCGAGCCCCGCGACGGGCTCTGGGCTGACGGCTGGGAGCCTGGAGCCTGCTTCCGATTCTGTGTCTCCCTCTCTCTCTGCCCCTCCCCCGTTCATGCTCTGTCTCTCTCTGTCCCCCCCAAAAATAAATAAATAAATAAACGTTGAGTTGGATTCTCTTTCCCACTGGGACCTTGGTGGCTCCCAGGTGGCCAGCGTTGGCTAGGGCGGTGAATGGCAGAAACCCAGACCAGAGCAGAGGCAGACTGGCATCGCTTTGGTTCTGCACCGATGTGTACACTCCTTTCCCCTGAGATGGATAGGCTGACCTCCCGCTCTGAATCAGTGGGCTGCCGCCCCATCTACCCCTCCTTCCCTTTCCTCCGAAGCATGTCCTGACCTAGTCTCCAAAGTAGATAGACTCAGTCACAAACATCAAGAGCCTACGCTGGGGTCAGGAAACAAGGTGGTGGGGAGCTTACCCCTGGAGTCATGGATGGCCGAATGTGCACGTCTGGAAAGAGTGGGTATCCACCTTGCCCCCTTCCTATGAAAGAGACCCTCGCTTCTGGGTAGTCTGCTCTTGGAGCCTTATGCTTACAACTCTGGTCCTAGTCGATGGTGAGCTTCCTGAGGGCAGGACCGATTTAGGCATCTCTGTATTCTGACCACTCAGCACTCTGCCTGGCATCTGGAAAGTTCTCAGTAAGTGTTGCCTGAGAAAGCAAGTTAACACTCTCCCTACACCGATTCCTATATCAAATTCCACTCTTCCTCAGTGAAACACTTCCCCAGAAGGTTTTCCTGGGTGAAGAAGCTGTAGGCTGTTTGTGGCACGTTTGAAGAAAAGGGACATTCGAATCAAATCCACATTTCCTTCCTTGGGCTACAACAACGAGCTAGCCTTAGCAAGATGAAAACTCACAGAGATAAAGAAGATCCCGAAAATCTCCCATTCAGGCAGACAAAGGGGGAACCTGGCAGACTGATGATCTTTGGAGCCAGAACAGGGTCAGGGTGGGTGGGATGGATGGGATCCATGGCAAATTAAGAATGACCTTTTTGGAAGCACTTGGGTGGCTCAGTCGGTGAAGAATGACCTTTGTGGGGCACCTGGGTGGCTCAGTTGGCTAAGCATTGGCTCAGGTCATGATCTCACAGTTCGTGAGTTCGAGCCCTGCATCAGGTCCTGTGCTGACAGCTCAGAGTCTGGAGCCTGCTTTGGATTCTGTGTGTGTGTGTGTGTGTGTGTGTGTGTGTGTGTGTGTGTGTCTGCCCCTCCCCTGCTCGTGCTCGCTCGCTCGCTCTCTCTCAAAAATAAACACTAAAAAAAAAAAAAAAAAAAAGAATGACCTTTTTAATCAGTATATCTAAGAGAAGAGAGATATTCCAGATAATTTTATAGCTGTCTCGAATACTTGAGGGGGCCACAGTACAGAAAACAGCACGTTCCTTTAAAGGTCTAGCTGTAATCTGGGTGGACCTTAGGCAAGTGGGTTTATTTATTTGTAAGGGGGTTTTAGTACTTAGAGCTGCTTACAGGTGGAGCAGGCAAGGCGTGCGGTGGTGCATTCCTGTCACAGGCAGGGCTGACACAAAGACTGAGCAACCTTCTCCAGGAGCGGCGAAGGTCGGGAGGCTCCTTCCGGCAGCCACAGAAGCCGTGGGAGGGCAAGGAGGTGTTCCCCGGTTTCCGCTGTGTTCCTCAGAATCCACTCACAGGGAGACCTCAGGAGGGGAGGGAAGAAAGGACCCCAAGAAAGTGGGATCCCCGGCCCCCTGCAAACCTGAGAGCTCCGTGAGGAGTCATCATGGCATCACTGGCCGTTTCAAGAATGATTTTCCATGTGCCCAACGGAAAAGTTCAGCCTTGCTCTCCCCGTTACACAGAACAGAAGACTGAGGCTGGGGAATGGGCAGGATAGTAACTGTTGCCCCGTTCTGCGCGCTTACCAAGCCCTGGGCTGGGTGTTGTACGAGGAAGTTGGGGTTCACTCCGGTGGATGGATGAGGAAAACTCATGCCCAAGGACATTAAGTGACTCCCCTACCCCACAATGGATCAACTAGAAAGAACCCAAGCCAGGGTCCAAATCCATGTCTGTCTGGCTTCAGCACAGCAGGACATCCCCTGGAACAGGACGTTCTCATCCAGACAGCTTGAACTAGGGCCAGAAACCCCACCTTGACCCCCTCATCTCTCCCCGGCACCCCAGACATCTCTGCCACTTGTCCAATCACCCCATCCTCAGACACCTCCCTCCTCCGCCCTTGCAGGCTACCCTGACCTACTGGAGAAATCTCATCCGACAAAGACAGACTCCATGTGCCCAGGACTAAAAGAAGCCAGGTGGTGGAGTAAATGAAAGTTGGCTGAGAGCCCCCGTTTAAGTGCTGTTCCATTCTGCCTTGTCTTTGCATTCTGGGCTGTGCTGCATTTACTGTGACTCTGCATGGTGAGAGGGCTCTGTGCCGGCTGCAGAGGGAGGCTCTCCGGGCTGGAAACGGGGGGTTGGCGCAAGGGTTGGCGCGAGGATGTGGGAGGCCTGAGCTGAGCTCTGCGAGATGAAGGCGTGGGCAGCCCCATCTTTGCCAGCCCTGCGGGTGACCCCGGGAAGTATTTGTCAGACTGCCCCCACCATTGGGTGGGGGTAGGGGTCCCGGCAAGGAGAAGGAGAAGGGCCTTGAGGACTTCAAGCCTGGGAGGGCTGGAGGGAGGCAGAGGAGAGGGAGGAGGACGCTCTCCAGCTGCCGTGGGCTCCATCTACAAGAGCCCCTCCGATCGGGTCCCTCCCCAGGCCCACAGCCAACAGACAGCCTGTGCCACAGGCCAGGTGATAGCGGTCCCCAGAGCACCTGTCTCATGTCTCCGTGGCAGGGAGCCCTGGATCCCAGACAGGCCTTGTTGCCAGGGAGGCACAGGCAGGCAGACTGGCACGGGAGCGATCTCCTTCCGTTTCCATCTCTGGCCCCTCCGTCCGGGCTCCTGGGACCATCGAGCTACTTGGCTTTTCCACCTCGTCTTCCACCGGAGCCCTCGGAGAGGAGCGAGTACCAGAAGGAAAGGGGGTGGAGAGCAGGACTCAATGAGGAAAATGATGTCTGCGGCCGGGCTTGGCCTACCCCACTGGAGCATGAATAAATAAACCCCTGCAATAATGAGCCAGCCGCCATGCCACACCGCTTCACCAGCCAAGAGAGAATGCCTTCAAAAGAACGGAGCCTGCTGTGGGTTCATTATTCATGAGCGGAGCCCTCCAAGGCGGGGCCTCTGTTGTTTGGTGTGATTTAACATGGGCCTTGGGGGTAGGAGGCGGTCCTGGGAGGAAGGGAGGGAGATCTCTGCGCAGCAGCCAAAGCCGGTAAGAGGCCAAGTTCCCAGGATTCATCTCAGAAACATGGCGGCAGCTTGTCCTCACCGGGACACTGGTCTGTGTGCCACGGCCGTGTTGGGCCACTTCCTGTCAATGGCACCTCTCCATCCCCTGGTAGTACGTGAAATGGATTTAGGCCACCAGATGTTCGATTCGCTGTCACGTGCGGGGCACGTGCCACAGGCCAGACACCGTGCAAGCGCGCGAGGGCTTCTCGAGGTGGCTGAGAGGCTCACATAACCTGCGAGGAGCCTGTGTGGTAGTAATACCTGGGCAGGGATGGCAGCCTGCTTAGGAGGAAGCCCTGGGCTCTGGGTCGGACAAGGCTGGGTTGGAATTCTGTCCCCGCCGGGGCCCAGCCCGCGGGGCCCTGGCCACCGCACCTGCCCATCTGAGTTTCCTCCGGATTAAATGGGGATAATACTGGAATATGTCACTTTGGAAATGTCGTTCTGAGGATTATGAATAAGGCATTTGGCACAATTCCTGGCACGCGGTAGATGTTCAGTGAATTAGGGCTTCTGCCTAAAGTGATATTGGACGACTGTACGACCCTCCTACAAATATCTGTCTTCAAGATCATTCAGGAAATCGCCTACGCTTTTTCCGTTTCTGTCCAGATTGCTTGACACTCCTGAGTTCCTCTTACGCTAGCCCTCCTGACCTCCAAATGACTGTGCACCGTGGCACCTTGCTGGACGAGACGAGTTGGTCTCCCGCTCTGAATTTAAAATGTTTTCCTTCAGAACGAATACGGGGGCATCACCCTGTGGTGTTAGCCGTATGCTTTAGGAAATAACAAAATTAAATGGTAAACATCTAGTGAGGGCTCACCGTGTCTCAGGTCTCGGATCCGTGTGTCATGTAATCTTCGCAGCAAGCTTTGACCTAGGTAGTTCTCTGTCACCATTTTACGGATGAAGACACCGAGGCCTGGTGGGGTTAAGCTCCCCACGGCCGGTCAGCAAGTGACGCGGCGAATACTCAAGTGTGCCCGACCCCAGAGCTCTCGGCCACCACGCTATTGCCATGTGCATTTCCTTGCACTTGGAAGCCGTGTGCAGTAACATCTGATTCAGGATAGAGGTGCCATAAAGGGGCAACGTTAGGACCGAGCGTAGCAGCGAGCCGCGGGTGAGGGTTGCAGCCCGTGAGGATTTCCAGGCCGGGCGCTGGAAGGTTCTGCCAGGTCAGTGGACTCTGCCTGCCCTTTCCCATCAGGGACCTTGAGCCGCTTTGCCCGGGTGGTAGCTGTGCGCGGGGTCTTGCCTTCCTAACCGGACGGTGATGTACTCAAGGGCAGGGGCGGGCAACCAGTCAGCTAGTACTCGTTGAGCTCCAGCCGAGCGCCTTGCCTCGGGCTGAGCACTGCAGAGGCTAAAGAGAGGCCCTTTCCCCTTCAGGAGTCACAGGCACGGGGAGAACAGTGACCCGCCCGGACAGCCAGCCACACCAGGCCACCTGTGCCCAGGGCCTGATGTGGAGCAGGTGGAGTTCTCTTGCCAGGCACCAGCTAAAAGTCCGCCCATCTTAGGGGCACAACGTAGAGGCTTGTACCCGCCTGCCAAGTGGAAGTTCCTCTTTGTCGAGATCAACAAAAGGCAGCACTTCTGGGCACAGCCAGGTAGAGTTGCTGCTTTGGAGGCGGCAACAGAGGCACGAAATGCAAAATGACTTCTTGATCCATCTGTGCCTTCGAACGAGAAACAGACCTGGGCTTTGTGGGTATGTTGCCTCAACACAGCAGCCGAGAATGTCGTGAGACTGAAAGGCGGTCCTACCAGCTCCTGCTCAGGGATTGAACACAGGGTCCTGCTGTCCCGGAAAGCCTATCTCTGGATAGACGCCACTCAGCTGGGCTGGTTTGGACCCCCGCGTGTTCAGGTCTCTCCATCCCAGGAACCCGTGAGTCAGAGCTGGTCCTGGGGGGAAAATCGGAGCAAGGCTGGGCTTCCCAACCCAGATTGTCTTGCCCTGCATTTTTCCTCCTAGTAAGACCTGCTCCCACCCATTCAAGGGCGTGATACTCTCCTGTGTCTCTCTTTTCCTTTCAAATCAATGCTTATCCTCGGAAAAGGCTATAGAAATTTATTCTTACTAAGAAGTAAATAACTGAACCCATTTTATAGTGTTCCCTCTCTCAGGGATGTTAGCATTTAAACCAGGATCAAAGGTTTAAGCAAAAGGAATAAAACATGAATAGTGGAATTTCAGGTCATAGTGGATGCTGAATAGTGTTTTGGATGGTGTGGTGCTTCTGGATCTTTCATAGTGGTACCACCTGCTCTAAATGTAGGCTGGTCCTGACTTTAGGAGGGGAGGTCTCAGCAGGACGCTCTATTGACCTCGAAAGGTTAAAGTAAATCTCCTGATGAAGAGTTCCAGCACCCCACCCCACCCCCTTTGTCCTGGGGTTAAGGTCCCTGAACCCTGGTTTCCTGATAGGCTGGGAAGGGTTGATGATCCAGGGTCAGGAATCAGTGTGAGATCCTGTGCCTTTGTGCCTTTGGTGTTTTTTTATCTCTGTGTCTGAGACCAGAAATGCTGGACCAGCATTCCCTGCCATCATAGCATTTGGATCTTACGGTGGTTTATTTCGAGCTGGGGGTATGAGAAGGGCGGAGGGAGGAGCAGTGGGTGCAGGGTGGGGGCAGGGAACAGCTGGCCTGCCTTTGAGGGAGCAGCTGCTACGGAGCCTGCTCTGTGCGTGTACAGCAAAACGGTGGCTTTTCCTAGTTTTCAAGGGATCATCTCATTTAAAATTCCAGCTGAGGAGGTGAGAACTACCCTCAGATGATTCCTGTCCTGCTTCCAATCCTCCTGCCGTGTCCTGCAGAGACCCTCCCCAGTGCCCAAGCGCAACTGGGTCCGTGGGGTCCTATCAGCTTGTCCCATGCCGCCGCCTCCTCCCGCGGTAGCCTCCGGGCCTCCTGCAGAAGCCAGCTTGGGCAAGAGAAAAGGTTCCGGGCCCTTCATCAATCACCTTCTCCCTGCCTGGCAGTGCCCAGGGGAGGGAAGCCGCCATACAGCCGCATGGCACGGTTACCAGCAATGCCAGGAGATAATGACAGGTTGAGTGTTTTCTGCCTGGTGAGGAGTTGCATGCAAATGACTCAGCTCTGAATAGGCTTAATTGTCAATGCCTGATGTGGTGGCTCAGACCAGCCCTCCTCCCTCCTCTGGTGGGGAGAAAAGGGAGTAGGGAGTGAAGGGGATCCTGTGGTGTGGGGAGGGATAGGCTCAGAATGGCCAGCGGGACCCAGAGCCCAAGGGAGAGGGAAGCTGGCATTTCCCTTCCACAGAGCCGGGCCTGCTAGTGCACAGCTGTGAGCAGAGAGTGGGGATTTACTCCCCGACATGATCCAGAGTGAGATGTGACTCTACAACCGTAAATCCCTTTACGCATCGCAGCTCAGCCGAGAGAGGCTGTCACGTGCCTGCAAGATGTTCCCGCTCGGCCAGCCAGGCCCAGGCCCAGGAGGAGAAAGGAGGGGCTGCCAAAGACAAGGCAGTGAGTGCCCTCCCTCTGTGGTGCATGAAGCGCTGCCCCAACTTACCCCCCAGGGACTCCCACGTGGGTGCTGGCAAAGCCAGACAGAGACCAGGCAACGAAAATTCAAGGGTGGTCAGTGGTAGGGAAGGCCAACACTTACGGAATGCTTCCTTCGTTTCAGGCCTTTTGGAAATCAATGCTTATTCTCAGAGGAAACTCATCCACTCCTCACCCTATCTCTGTAATGTAGGTTCTGTGAGTATTGCCCACTATGTTTGCAGAGAAGGAAGATAAGGCATAGAGAAGTTAAGTAACCTTGTTCCAGATCACACACGTAGGCAGAGCTGAGATTCAGATGCAGAACTTGGCCCTTCACTTTGTATCCTGCCATTCCCTCCCCGAGGGCAATGAGCCACGCACCCTGTGCTCTCCTGGAGTCAGGGCAACAAACAGCTGAGTCCTCGGTGCTAAGCTGGGCTTTAGTGTCTGTCTGTGAGTGACCACCACCGTTGGTCTAATGTTTGTACAGCTGTGTGTATTGTATGCGTATCTTCTGACCCAGCTGGGAATCCTTTGACCCAACAAAGGCCGGGGTCCTGCAGCCCTTACTGGGTTGAATTCTGGATTGGAGTCTATTTGGATGGAAGCACAGAGTGGTGCCAGATAACTTTTGTAGGAGGAGGAAAACACCATGTTCACAGAGACCACCTTTTTTACCCATTTTATACCTGGGGGTTCCGTGTGGGATTTCATTGGGAGAAAGGCATCCATACTCCAAAGAAAATGATCCAATACTAGAAGATTCCTAAGGGCTCATTCCATAGTTCCATGAATCTAGATAATAAGGAGCCACTGAAGACTTTTGGGGGAAACGGTTTGGAAATCCTCTTCCAGCCACTGGTATCCCAGGGTATGGGAGTAAGGACTATAATTAAACTTGGACTTCCAGTGGCTTCGGGCTGGATAATGAAGGGGAAGCAACTGCACGTTCCCAGTAGCAACCAAAATATAGGGATGGATCCGATATCACCTAGTCATGCTAGGGTCTGGGGCAAAAAAGAAGGAGGTATATACCTGTGAGGTTCTAAGAAAAGGTTCCTGGTTTTGCAGCAACCACCCAGGAGTTACCCCGAGCTGGAGCAAAATGTGTCATGTTAATTGGTCAGAAATTCTCTAATTACTGAAAGGAAATTGGTGCTGAGATCTGTATTACTATAATAACTATAATTCCACCACATTAGTGTTATTAAATGTCACTGAGTGATTGCTTTCCAGGTGTTTAAATTCTTAATGCATTTATTCTTTCAAAACTTTGGGCACCAACATCAAAAAAAGAAACCCAGCCCCAAATGAGACAGTCAGAAGGCCCTCTCAGAGATCTTACTCAGTTTAAACCCAAGCAATTTAGCCCTGATTTTGAAATCACAACAAACGTACTTGGGGTTTGTAGAACTGCATCGCCAGGATGCTATGATGAAAGTTGACCCATTGCCACACAAAGTGCCTCCCTGCTCATGTTCCCCCCTTTTCAATAGCTCACCCCCACCCCAAACTCTGAAATTATATAGACAAGGGCAAAGAAAGGTTTGGAGTTTATATTTGATGGGCCTGAATGTAGACAGAGATCAAAAAAAAAAAAAAACAGCCAGAATTTCTCCATAGAGTCAATAACTCCCAAGGTGGGGAAAAAGTATACTGAAGCCCAAACCTGTTTCAGCCTAGGGTCCTGTGCTGCCCTTTGGAAAGCTATCATCCCGTAAATCACCCTAGACACCCCAGATGATATAGCAGGATATATCTGGGATATAAGCAAACCTGAGTTCTGATTTTTCCTTTACTCTTCAGTCTTGGGCAAGTTGCTGAACTAATTCTTACCCTTAAGTTCAATGGGGTAATCAGTTTTACCCATAGGATATGGGAAAACGTTAAGGTTCTATGGAAACTACCATCATTTTTATTGTTGCCGTGTCAAAATGCATTATACCAAAGGTAATCCCCTTGGAAAATCTCAGAAAATAACCAGAATAGATACATCTGTTAGGCTGGCATTTCAGGTCTCTTAAGCTTTTACAGTGGGAGAGAGGAGAGTTGGACAGAATGTCTGGAAGTGTCGTATTTTGCTTTTTCTCATCCACCCTGTTGGGGAAAATGTTAAACAACTAAATGACCGATGAATGTTTTACTTCTTCACTCTGTGTATGTTTTTGGATTCTCCCTGCCCAGGGCTTGACCTAAGTTTATGGATAGAACTAGACATAACACGCCTTATATGCTCAATATGCCTAGACTCACCGTATCTCTGGTTGATTTTGTTTTCTTTTCAGTGATGATATTTGCAAAGATGCAAAAAAGAAAGAGGGCTTATGGATGATGATTCTAGGATTAACAATTTTCTTTTCAAGTTAAAGAAGAAACGTTTAAGTTGCAAAAAGAGGTCAGGAGAAGGCAGCACCCAAGTGAAAAATTAACAGTAATCGATAGCAGCTCCTTCTCCCGGGCTGACAGAGGCCTTGGCCTTGAACTCCGGTTGGGTCTTAACTGCTCACTGCCCTGCCCTAGCACACCTTGCTTCCAGATGCCTTCTTTGCAGAGCAGTCTTTTTGTCTAGCAAGGGGGCGGAGGCCCTTCTGGCGCTGTCCCAGGTCCTGAAATGCCACGGGTTCCTGTCTTCGTGATTAAACTGGCTCTGGAGCGTTCCCCTCCAGTCAGCTGTTGTGTGGAAGCTAATTTCCATATAATAACATTTTGTTATTTGTAATAAATCATAGCCACAGTAAGGTGACTGGGTTATGTCATTATTTGCAAACCTACAGAATGTAATTATAATATGTCCGAAAACCTCCATGCAGAACAGTGCAGTTCCAGCCACAGCACCGTCCAATAATAATAAAAATTTATATTGTGCTTTATGTGACCGCTCATCACTGTAACCGCTCTATGCCAAGGGAAAAGAAAGCCCACACCAGTGACAAATTCACGGACGTGGAAACCTTGTAAATGCCAAACTAGGTGATCCCGAAGCTAGCTACTGGGTTTCCTCCTTTCTTTTTCTATGAACCTTTTATTGTAACAGACTGGATGTCCAGGTTTGCCTCTGCATTCAGAATTATAAGCTCTTTTTGGAGTTTCCCTTTTATACATCGAATACACGTGTGTCAGCCTTGGCTAGTCTTGGTTCATAGGGATTAACTTTTTGAACAATATGCCTCTGTGTGCTCTCTTTTGCGTCTTTCTCCCCACATCTCTATCTCCCACCTCCCCTGCCTCATCATTATTTTTCTAGAATGCATGGTTCCACAGTGCTTTTTGTGAGCACCGTGAAGCAGCTTCCATAGGCAGTAATCCTATGCAGTATTCATCCTGCATCTGTTTTCTCTCATGTTGAATGTCACTCAAGCCTAGAAATATATTATTACAATTAGAAGTGGGCTTCCAATTGTCTCTCCTGCCCAACCTTCTGCTCTGTGCCCTTGGCATGCCCAGCTGGGATTTTTTCCTCATAGGAATGGCAGGTTTCTGATTAGAAGATGCTCTGAACTTCCAGGGAGGTTGGTTTCCTGGTAAGAAACCCATTAAAAGTAGAGCTTCTTGTTTCAAAAGCTCTGGACTTAGGACTAGAATTCTCCACCATCCCATGCCCGAGATCTTGTATAATTCTGGGAGGAAATTCCCCCACTTGAGCCACAGTGGTCTTACTTTTATCGCGTGCATGGTGGTGGCAGCTCTCTCAGATAATTTTGCTTAGGGCTGTGGAATTTGCCTTCAAACCTGAAATTGAATTCAATCCACTGCTTTCAGCCAGAGCGATAGCCTTGTGTGTATATCTCTTTCCCAGGTATGTTTGCAGTTATTGATGCTGAGTGTGGTCATTTATCATGGACAATACAGAACAGAAAAGAATTTATTAATAAATTTCCTGCTCCCGTATGATTTTGTCTTGGAGCTTAAGACATGACATTTCGCTCCTTAGCCACTTTTTGCTACGTATTTCCACAGCTGCTATCCTTTTTATCCTTTTACTTTGGGCGGGTTGTTGAGAAAGGTGGTCTTACGTTGGTTGTGATGGAATTAGAACTTGGAAGGTGCTTTTGTTTCTGTACATGAAGTTCCCAAAAGCCCATCTCAGGGTAGCCCCCACAGGGGTGCAGAGGGGGAGGGGGAGGGGGAGGGGACGGACCTTGGCAAGCTCTTCCTGACTGTGAAGTAAGGTAGGGAAATGCATCGTTAGGGAGAGAGGCCCATCTTCTGTCTTATGAGATTTTTGTGGAACTACTAAGCAGGGCCAACCCTAGCATCTTAGGGTTCTGGAAAACTCGGGAGGTCTATCACAGTCTATCCACACAGAGGAGTAGAGGAGAATAGTAGGTAGTCTTAAAGTGGTGCTTTCAAAGCTGGCTTACTGATACAGAAGAAAGCCCTTATTATAATATAAGGTGGGGGAAAAAAAACCAACACAGAAAATATTGCAAATAAAGCCTGATCTCATGCCCCCCCCCCACAAAAAGACTGGAAAGAAATGCACCTACAAAGTATCTGAATGTTAACTAATATCTCTTCTTGGTGGGATTGCCGCTGATTTATATTTTATTTCTGCTTTTTAAAATTTTCCAAAGTTCTTCCAATGAATATGTATCATGTTTTAATGAGAAAAAAAAGCAGATGTTTTAAAAGCTCTTCAGAGACAGTGGCTCCACTGACTTCCTTGATCCCTATTCTAATGACTCTTCCATCCGTCCCCCACCCTCACTGTGAAGAAAGCCTTCCTCATTAAAGCTCCCCTATAGCCTTCCCTCACCCTCATTTCTTCAGAGAAGTGCCTTAAGGAAATATCAAAGGGTGTGTGTGTGTGTGTATCTGATTGTGTGAGTGAAAGAGAAAGAGTAATCATTATATCAGGAAGGAGGAAACCCACCATAGAAATGCAAAACAGAACCTCCAAGAAAGGCAAGGGTGAACTAGAGAGGAGGCCCATCTTGACAAAGGTAACAATGGAGAATTAAAATGCCACCATAGAAACTGTCAGAGGGCAGGGGATTGACAGAACTGAATAATAGAGAGGGTCTATCCAGGGGGAAAAGGGGGCACACCCTTTGCCCTTCCCTTGCCCCCCTTCTCTCCCTGGGCTCCAAACCTAGGAGACTAAAGACCTCTGAGGAGAGGAATGGGGATGCCACAAACCAGGAAGGGACCTGGGGAGTCTGGCCAGGGAGAGAGGAGTAAATAGTGAGTTAGAGAATCTGGCCCCACTACAGGAGATTGTCTAGCCCACTGGGGACGTCTAGAGCACACATGTTAAGGCCGGAGCACAGCGCCCTATTTTGCAGAAGCTGATGCCCAGAGGAAGTCGTGACTCTTCCTGGAGTCTTAGAACAAGAGACCCAAGCAGGTGTGCGTGCCATGTTAGGAACATTGGCAAGTTGGAAGGGCTTCTCCGCCTGGGTGGTATCCCCATCCCCGTGGGTGTGTGAACACCCTGGGGCATGTTTGGTTGTTACAAATGACCACGGGGTGCTACTGGCATTGAGTGTGTGAAGATACCTAGACTCACAAAGGAAAGTGCTGGCCCAAAATTCCAGTACCACCCTACGTTGAGAAACAGCAGGAAATTTACTCTGGAGTTGGAGTCAAAAGCAGGGACCAACATCCATGTATGTCTCTTGGAATTCCTTGAGATTTGCCTTTGCTCCCTTCTCTTTGCTTTGGCAAAACTGACAAAGGCTGATGTCTCGCTTCCCTGTATGACCATACCAGGTGGGACCCACCTCCCATTTTAAGAAGGCCCTTAGAAATAAAGCTGGTTTGGGGGTGCCTGATTTGGTGAAGCATCCAACTCTTGATTTCAGCTCAGGTCATGATCTCACCATTTGTGAGTCTGAGCCCCACATTGGACTCTGTGCTGACAGTGCAGAGCCTGCTTGGGATTCTCTCTCTCTTTCTGTCTCTGCCCCTCCCCAGTGCACTCTCTCTCTCTCTCTCTCAAAAATAAAATAAACATGAAAGAAAGAAAGAAAGAAAGAAAGAAAGAAAGAAAGAAAGAAAGAAAGAAAGAAAGAAAGAAAGAAAGAAAAGAAAGAAAGAGGAAAGGAAAGGGGAGGGGAGGAAAGGGAAGGAGAAAGGAAAGGAGAAAGGAAAGGGAAGGGAAGGAGGAAGGGAAGAGAGGGTGCCCGGGTGGCTCAGTTGGTTCAGCATCTGACTTTGGCTCAGGTCATGATCTCACGGTTCGTGAGTTCAAGCCCCGCATCTGGCTCTGTGCTGACAGCTCAGAACCTGCCGCCTGCCTTGGATTCTATGTCTCCCTCTCTCTCTGCCCCTCCCCTGCTCGTGCTCTCTCTCTCTCTCTCTCAAAAATAAACAAACTTTAAAAAAAAAATTTTTTTTCAAAAGAAAGCTGATTTAATACAATGGTTCAAAGACAATGGGAACCCCACATCCTGTGACAGGCAGAAATCAGGTTCCGCTGCTCTGTTTCTGGAGGCCTCAAACCCATGCAGCCTTTTGTCTTCTACCAAATGACCCGGCCTCTGGGACTGGGGGGTTGTAAGAAGCCTATAAGGCAGCCCGGGGTGGTTAGGGCCGGCTTCTCTTCGGCCTAATGCTCCCCTCTGCAGGGAGCATGGGACGACTTTCATCCTCGCGTTTTGTTTGTCAGACTCTAATTAAGACGCCCGCCCAGCAGCCCTGAGGTGCTACCTAAATGACCTGCGGCCCCCCGGGTGAGGCCCACGAAGAGGCAGCTCCGCAGCTGCCAGGGGTAACCTGCCTTTTTAGGCAAGAAGTACAAGAGGTGGGGACTGGTGGAGAGGGTGGAAACAGAGCTGAGCTAAGGGGCAGAAGACGTCTGTTTTTCTCGGTAGCGAGGCCCGAGTTTGCTGACCGCCGAGCATTTCTCTGTGTAGACCGGGTTGATCAGATAACTGTCAAGGGCGAGACAGGCAAACACGGGGCCTTTAGACCATTTATCAGCGGATCGAGAGGCCGGGCCATTTCCCGCTGCCGCCTCTCTGCAGGGGCGGAGGCAGGGACGCCCTCTTGTTCCGTGACGCATAAGTACCCGGGACTGTGCTAACACTTGGGACCCTTATTCCCTCTAAGCTTCACAGTCCCCCTCTGAGGTGGCTGTTCTTAGCCCACTTGTGGGAGAGAACACCGAGGCCGGAGGCAGTCACTACACCAGGGAAACACTGCCGGAGTTCACGCCCAGAGCAGTGTGACGACAGAGCCCTTCCTCCTGAGCCCCGTCATGGCAGCAGTTTGCTGGGGCGGCTGGGAGCTCAGGCTCTGGAACCAGGCTGCCTGGATTCAAAGCCTGCTTCTACCCTTCGCTAGCTGAGTGACCCTGAGGCACAGAATCAGCCTTATGACGCCTCGGTTTTTGCATCTGAGAAATGAGGCTAATAATTATTCCCACCCCACAGGGTCACGGAAGGGACTATGTTATTGAACACTCTCAAGCGCCTCGAACATCGCCAGGCATGTGGTGGAGACTCTGTGACTGTTAGCTATTAATACAATGCCTGCTGTCCTAGGGGTCTCCAGCCTTCAATAGGGAGAGACCTTCAAAGTTAGACGTCCAGGGTGGATGGCGCTTCGTGGCCCTGTGCCAGGACACAGGGGAGACCCTAAAGATGGCAAAGGCACAGACCCAGCCCTCAGGGAGCTTCTGGGGAACGGGAGGGCCCGCACGCACGCGCACGCACCCCATGCTTCAGACACCGAGTGAGGACAGCGTGAGCTGGGGGGGGTATAAAGTGCCGAAGGGCTGCTGAGGCTCCACCCAAGCTGTGAGGCGTTCTTGGCTGGCACGGCGTCCGGGAGGAGGTGCACTCTGAGTTAGGGTACAGAGGGAGTACAGGATGACAGCCTGGAGTCTCTGATCAGGAGCCTTCAATACGGAGGGAGGCCCCGGTGAGGGCTTCGCGTGCACCAGCAGGAGAGTTCTAGAGGAAGGAGGAATCTCTTGGAGCCGCCTCCCCGGGAGCTGCTCCTCCCTTTTTCCAGAACGTGCGGCGAACGGGGCTCCCCAAGCCTTCTGTGACACCAGTCTCTGAGGGAGAGAAGTCAGACGCTGGCCCCAGGTCCGCTAAAAGCCCGACGGGGAGCAGAGGTAATTTATGAGGAGGACGCTGAAGCAATGCAGGCAGAGCAAGGGAGGCAGAGGGAGCGCAGCCCAGACACATAAATATCAAACACAGAAGCGTGGGTTCCTACCTCCCCACGTCCCGAGACATATAATATTACAGATCGCAGCTTGCACGGGCGCTCGCATATTCCTGCCGCTCTGATACAATACAGTAAATGCTTTGTGACAGTAGCTGAGTGGATTCTGTGTGCCGAACAGATGTCTTCCAGCAGACGAGGTTTCTGTGACTGTATCACATCGAGCTTTCATCAATTATACATCCCTCCTCATTACAGAAGCTGGCGCTCATGACGGCACGCAGCGGTTAAGTGAGAACCTGGCCAGGCTGAGAAGCCGGAGGCAAACTTTGAAGGTGCTTTTTGGGTGAGGGGGTTGCTGGAACCACCTCCTTTCCCCAAAGACCCCCGCCTCACCCCCCCCGACCCTGCTACCGCCTTATAGGTCTGATACCCCCTTTCTTATGCTACCTGAGCTAGGGTGATTTTTTTTTTCCATTTAAAAAAAGGACTGTTGCAAATATTTCAAATTGGGATCAATAGTGAACTTCATGTACCCATCACTCGGATTCAACAACTGTTAAGATTTGTCCACGTTAGCTTCCTGTCTCCCTGCTACTTCGTGCTGAAGTGTTTTAAATCTTTTTTAACAGTTTATTGTTTAATTTTGTTTAATGTTTGTTTATTTTTGAGAGAGAGAGACAGGTAGATTGCCAGGGACAGAGGGGCAGAGGGGCAGAGAGGGAGGGAGACGCAGAATCCGAAACAGGCTTCAGGCTGTCAGCGCAGAGCCCGACATGGAGCTCGAACCCACAGACCATGAGATCATGACCTGAGTCAAAGTCGGACGCTTAACCGACTGAGCCACCCAGGCGCCCCTGATGTTTATTTATTTTTGGGAGAGACAGAGACAGAGACAGTGGATGGGGGAGGGGCAGAAAGACAGGGAGACGCAGAATCCGAAGCAGGCTCCAGGCTCTGAGCTGTCAGCACAGAGCCAGGTGCGGGGCTTGAACTCCTGGACTGCGAGATCATGCCCTGAGCTGAAGTCGCACGCCCGACCGACCGAGCCACCCAGACGCCTCTGAACTGTTTTAAAGTGAATCCCAGCCTCTTGTAATTTCATGTCTATAAAACTCAGTAGGAATCTTTCAAAGAGGTAGGGCTATCTCCCGTAGAACCATATCATCATTAATGCTGCTTACAAAATTAGCAACGCTTCCCTGTCCTCAGCCAGTACAGGACTCTGTATTTGGGGGTCTTTGTGGCTTACGTTCTCCTCCCTGCCACTGCCCTGAACCCCACTCTGCAGGTAGAATAGCTATTAGAGCTTGCCCGGCGGTCTTTCTGCAGCAGCTCTGAAATTCGCCCGTCCCCAGACCCCAGCCAGAGCTCAGATAATATTCTGTCCTCAGCCTCCTCTTCCGGCTCGCGGGGACAGCGGGGCCATAGTTCTGAAGAGGACCCTGTGCACGCACCCTCCAGGCGGGACTTGTGTGGCAGGACAAGCAGACCCAGCAGGTATTGGGGGCGGGGTGGTGACAGGGACAACTTAGATGTGTCAGGCTGCAGCTTTTGTGCGCAAGGCCTCACTTCCCAAAATGTGGTACGCGTGCCCTTGTGGTAAAGCAGGCAATTCTAGGTGGCGCATAGACCAGCACTTAAAAGGAGAAGTTATGCACTTAATTTTTATTTTAAGAAAGTCAGAACCAGCACATCAAGCCCAGGGTTTCATGGACATGGTGATCGTCAGATGGGTTCGGCCAAAAAATGTCTGCTAATTTAAGGTCTGTTTTGAGAAGAACGTTACATAAATGATAACGCAGAGGCACTTGGAGAAGGCGGAAAAATTCCTAGGGGGACCCAAATCCCTGAAGCGTAGGAGCCCCAGTGTGGTGGAGGTCGGAGATTTGAACCAAGGTACTTTGAATTTCAGTCCTAGTTGTGCTGGTTACTGGCCAGTAACCTTGACCGGATCACTCAGTGTCTCCGGGCCTCACCCTTTCAACTATATAATGAGACTATGCCTGTCTTTCTCAGGAATGTCTAACTGGGTGTTTTCTTTCTTTTTTTTTTTTTTTTAATGTTTATTTATTTTGGAGACAGAGAGGGACAGAGCATGAACGGGGGAGGGTCAGAGAGAGGGAGACACAGAATCCGAAACAGGCTCCGGGCTCCGAGCGGTCAGCACAGAGCCCGACGCGGGGCTCGAACTCATGAACCATGAGATCGTGACCTGAGCCGAAGTTGGACGCTTCACTGACTGAGCCACCCAGGCACCCCTAACTTGGTGTTTTCAAATGGGAAAACCTACAAAGGCAAATTTTAAGATACACCCAGAAGTCCCTAGTCTCGAGCTTCCTGTAGCTCCCGTCGCCTACCCACTCCCTGGGGTTCCACGCAGCTCAGAACCTGGACCCAGCCACTCCAATCATCTCTGAGTGCTGCAGGTTGTTAAGCCTGGCCATTGTAATAAGCATCGATTATCATTATCAACATTATTATATTTACCTAAGATCCCTGGTGCATACGAAAACGCAGAGGGCCCTCGCACATCCTTTGCTTTACAAGAACGATTTGCCGTGTCTAAAAACCATTTCTAGAATTAATTTGCCTACTGCAAACAATTTATATTAATGAAAACACATTGAGTTGGGGGAAGGGAGGGCGGTTCTGCCTGCAGAATGTGTTTGCTTTGTTCACCTACAATAAAAAGACTTTGAGTGCGTGTTTGTTTTGAATAAATGAATATCTGGGTGACGGGAGCAAGGGCTGCCCCGTGCCTCTGATGCAACTTGGTCTAGCGGCCCTCTCCGAGGCGGATCGCGGCATCGGCAGCAGGCAGGCTCTGGTCGCTTGCATTTTAATACCTAGTGATGCCTGTCATCTGCATCGCTGTATTCACAGGCCCCCTCTCGGGCTCGTAGTTGATCATGGCGAAGAAAGACGCTGCCGCCCCCTTCCCCGCTCTCATCTGAGGCTTGGAATAAGCCAAAGCGGGGCGCCTCTGAGCCCCAACCCCAGTTCTCCCTGCAGGAGCCTCCCCCAACCATGCCTTGTGCTTCTTTACAGCGGCTACTCTCCCCCTGCATGTGCTTATTCTATCTATTTGGGTCGATGAGGCTCATTTTCCTCTCTACAGATGGCAGCAGGGTCCCCTGATCCTGCCCTGATGCTCCCCGCTTGTCCGAGGGCGCGGGAGATGGGAGGAGAAAGAGGAAGAGAAAAGTAAGGGGGATCCAGCGAAGTGGGGTGGCCGTGAGGATGGGGACGGGAACCCCAAGCCCACCTCACCTGCCTGCTCCCCACCCTGGACGCCGAGGTCAATGTGTGGACCTCAGCCTGGGCCACCCGCCTCACTGGATCCCCCTGTTCGGATTGCAAGCATCGCAAATGTTTAGCGCTCGACGGTCCCTTGATGATATCGTACACCAGAGCCCTCTGCGGCGCCCGGCCGAGGCTGTGGGGCGTGGAGCCTCCAGTTCTGCCTCGCTGGCGTCCAGGGCGCCTGTGTGTCTGCAAAATAACCTACAAAAAACTTCCTGCCCCTCGACGCACCTGCTCAGGGGCCCCTGGGAGAGGAGAGCTTTGTCGATGTGGCTTTGTTTGGGAGCCGTAGCCTGTGTTATCCCGGATTAATCTGCCCCTGCAGCTTGCACAGGCTACCTAAGGCCAGACGGGAAACCAGAAGTGACCAGAATGGGCCCTCTAATTAGCAAGGTGGCACGCAGGCCTCGGTGAGCGGACCCCGCGGTCCCGAAGGGGAAGGAAAGGCTACGGCAGCTGCACGTCGTGCCTTCCGAGAGGGGTCACAGACGAAGCTGGCAGAGAGGCAGTGCTGGTGGTGATATAGAGCCTGGACCCTGGTGCCAGCCTGCCGTAGTCTCCCCCTGGCCCTGCCCCCTACTAGCTCTGTGACGTTAGTGCCTCAGCCCCCCCGATCCCGAGCTGGGAGCAACTGCGAAGCCACCCAGAGTTGCCCTGGGATTCGGGGAATTCGGATCCCCGGCCTGCTCGGGATGGCGCCTGCCACACCGAAGGGCCGTGCCAGCGTCTGTGACATAAACGCGGGGAACCGTTTGTCCCCTAGCGGTGGTGGATCGTTTGTCCCCTAGCGGTGGTGACGTTTAGGATGGTAGGGTCGTCACGTCCCAGGATGGCAGACTTGAAGATCCTAGTCCCAGGCGGAGAAGGGCAGTGACTCCTTCAGGGCCACTGGGCTCTTTCGGGCGCAGGAAGGTGACCCGACCCGGCTCTCCCCGCTGCCGCCAAGGAGGGGGCTCCCTCTGCGTCTGACTCACTGTCAGGGCCGGTGGAAGGGACAAAGAAGAGGTGTGACCAGCACGAACGGCCCTAAATCCTGAAAACCGAGGGAGACTTTTTCTTTTTTTTTTTTTAAGTCGCCTTCCCTTCCCTTTTTTCCCCACTCCCAGAAGAGTCACTGCTCCGAATCAATCCTCTGCCCCTTTCGTTCATCATCTCTGCGACGGCTCTGCAAAGGCAGCTGGGGTCCCGGGCTGCAGAGAGGCATGGAGAATATTGGCCTGACTCGGCTCTGACAGGCAGTTCCTCCACCTGGGGTCCCAGGACCCCTGAAGGGGACAGGAAGAGGGAGGGAGATGTCACGAGCACTCGCAGCCCGGACCAGAGTGACAGCACTCATTGGCATGCCCCAGACCCGCCATGGGTCTGGGGAACAGAGCAGGTACTGGGAGGCACAGTCTGGGGCTGCAGGGGAGCAAGGTGGCCGGGGCAGCATGGTGGGGACATTGGGAGAAACACAGAGGGCAGTGTCACGAGCCTGCCCGGCTGGAGCCCTGGCTCCTCTATCTTCCAGCCGGTTGACCTCGGGCAAGTGACTGACCCTGCTTCACTGTCAATTCCTTCAACTCTTAAATAGCGATAACGACAGTATCTACACCGCCGGTCTTTGTGAGAGAATTAAATGAGCTAGTGCTCCTGGCACATGTTCGCTGCCTGGCATGTCAGCTGTTTCGGTTATCCAGAAGAGTGAGGGTGGTGGTGGCAGATCTTGACCTAAGAAGGCATCCCCGGGGACAACAGCAATGGGAGTGATGCCCGGCAAAAGTTGAGCGCCTCCCCCCCTGGGCCTGCCACAGCGCGTGGCCACCCAGCCAAAGGATTTGTCCAGAGAAGAGCCAAGCTGGCTGTGTGTGCGCGTGTGTGTGCGTGTGTGTGTCTGTCCTAGAAGACGGGATCCGAGGGGGCTGTGGGAGACGGTGAGGCAGCAACACACCGAACCTCACCTTGTGGTCGTCACCTTCCTCTAAAACGGTCTGCTGGGCCTTGGCACTGGGCAGTCTCTCTCCCCCAAAGCTAGGGTGCCAGGTGCAGTAAATCACTAAAACACTGGGGGCTGTGGGCCTGGGTGGGGGAAACCATTCCTCCTTGGGCAGAGCACCCCACAGTGTGAGAGCGCTTTGTGTTGCTCTGCTCTCGGGAGGGCTGGGTCCCGAAGGCTCCTCCCTGGAAATCCATCACGGAAGCGGCTCAGTTTCTCTGACCTGCCTTGCACGCTCCCAGCTCCTGTCTCTGGACTTGCTGGAGTGTTCCTGCTCTCTGCTCTGTCTCGCCTCCAATCTGGATCCGATCCCGCCCGCCCCATCGAATGGAACGGATTGAACAGCCCAGCTGAGAGCAGAGAGAGCCAGGTCAAGGGCTCAGCCCTGCAGCCTCAGTCCAGCTGTCCCCCCTTCCTGGGCCTGGGCCCCTCCACTCCGCACTCAGCTGGGAGAGGCGGTGGCTAACTTATTGCTAAGACCTTTTTCTGTTCCACCTTCCTATTAGCCAAAGTCTAGCTTAGCTATCCGGTGGGGCCCCAGCCTAATGTCTGCAAACCCTGGAAAGGGCTGCCGGTGCAAAAGGCAGGATTCCTTGGTGTCCCCACATAGCCACAGAGAACAAACCTCTGAAAGATTTTGTTCTTGCGAACCCTCCAAGATTTTCTTCTTTCTACTGGAGCTGGCCTCTGCCACGAAAACATCCCTTTTGTCCTTTCTGTCTTATTGGTGCTGCTGCTGCCATTACAACGAGGGTCTCTCAAACTCTTGCCGTAGTGACATCAGATGAGGTCCGTCCCTATTTGTTGGTGCTGTCTGACTGTGACATTCAGGAGTAGAGACGTGTTGTACAGCCCTTCCAGTCACTGCTGGCTGGGGGCTGGGGTGGGGGGGATGCCTGAAGAACAACTTTGACCAGGGAACGGTTCCGAATGGCACTTTGAATGGGCCTCCTGCTCCACCATCGCCAAGGAAACGCAGACTCGGGCTGCAAGTGGGAAAAGACGAGGCAGAAGGAAGAGGGTGGTGGGGGAGCCGCGTGGAAGGAGACGGAGTCCGGCCCTCACCGGGCTGCTTTGCCAAGGCACTTGGTTTCTAACCACCATTTCCCTGGGAAAGGCCTGTGCATGTGCTCAGTTGTTCTCCAAACCCTGCCGAGGGGGGCATCCTGGTCCCTAGCGAACGTAACTGCTGCCCAGAGAGGGCAGAGCTTGGTTGATGGGGCACAGCTAGAAAGAACAGAGCCGGGATTCCGGCATCTGTGTCCACACATTTTCCAGGATACTACACCAAGCTTCAGTTAGTTCGCCTGTAGAATAGTTCACCGGATTGCACATTGCTTTGTAAACAGTAAGGGTAAACATACATGTGGGGAGAGGAGTGGATGATGGGGGCAGATGTGACAGCTGGGCAGAGTTGAGGCCACCCTGGCCGGCAGCCCCCTCCCCAACACCGTTTAAACACCCCCCGTGCCTTAGGTGGGGGAAGGGGCACTGGAGAGAGCAAGGTCAAATCCATCACTAGTATGGACTGTCTGATCTCCCCCAAAGGTCCCAGGCTTGGACTTTCATGTCTCGTGGCAAGCTTACATCTGCGCAAACAGGCCAGTAAAATGCGCATTTGGAGCTTGGGCACGAGGTGTCTGGGAAGAGAACATCGGAGAAAGAAAGCGTCCTTGCTAGGGCTGATTTTGGATCTATAAAAGGAAGAAGCTGTCCCAGTTGGTTCTCAGGTCCCTACTCCCGGCATTCCAGTGATCTGGAAGTGGTCAGTCACCCAGGGGCATTCATGCCTTTCTCGGCGAGCATTTCCTGAGAGCCGCCCCTGCTCCAGGCACGAGCCGGATGTTCAGGACATTCCTTGAATCAGAGACCATCCTGCCCTCGGGGGGCACCTTCGGTGAAAGGCCCCTGGTATAAACGACAAATGCTCTGAGAATGCGGAAAGGTGTGATTCATTCTGACAGGAAATTGGCCAAAAAGGTTTCGTGGTGGGGGGGAAGTGACATTTCAAGCGAGCCCCCAAGGAATGGGCCGGGTCCCCGGCCTGGGGACTCCATGTCTCTGAGCTCCCCAACAAAGGCACCGGTTCTCCCACCTGCTGCCTCCTTCTGCAAGCGACAGCTCAGGGAAGATCAACAGTGGTTGCCGTAGCAAGTCGGCTGGGTGACCCCCCGAGCACTGAAAATATGCCCCGAGTACTGTTCTTATTTCTGCGCGCGTACAGATGTATTTGCAGAGGCTGTAAAACCACCATTTCAAGCAGCAGATAACCCCTCCCCAGTCATCTCCATTTGATTCGGAACATGCTTTTGGGGTAGAAAATACGAATTCCTAATTCCGTTTTGCTGAACATCGAAATGAAATGAGTCACATGGAAACGCTGAATGACTGTGAAGTCAGGAAGCCCTGAATAATCCCGAGAGAGAATACTGGCAAGGATAATCTGGACCAAAATCATCAAAATGAGGCTGCCGCAAACACCCGGGCCGTCCGTTACTCACTGGTACTATTTGCGATGGCCCTAAGTCATATTGTAATAACAGGAGCTAATATTTTTTTGAAGGCTTGCCACGTGCCAAGCACAGGTCCGGGTACTCTCCTCCTCCGACGACTCTGGGAGGTAGGTACTGCTGTGAAGCCATTTTACAGATGGGGAGACTGAGTAACCTGCCCCAAGCCTGTGCTCTTTTCCAGTGGGTTACACTCGGATATGCCACATCATCTCTGTTCACGTCTAAAGAGCAACACTCCAAGTTCCTGAAACCGGCAAAAGCGACCGCACACAACACCGGCGATGACGCGCACGTCCCATGTCTCCTGACTCTGAACACAGAGCAAATCATGGAACTTCCAGAAGCCGTCCAGGCCCCGAGAGCTTTGCTCTAAGGACTCTGAAACATCGGGAGAGCAGGGGTCTGCGTTGCTCTGAGCAAGTGACATTGGTTCCACCAGGCATCCATGGGCGCCCTCCGGATCCGGGCAAACCTGGGCGAACTGTGAGGTTCCTTGATACAGCTCTGATCAGGAGTAAACTGGCTCGGCTTTGGGATTGGTTCTTCCTCCTGAACATCCCCATCTTGGGTCGAATCTGGCTCCTGACAGCCGGCAGGACTCTGACCTGGCAGGGTGGGCGTGGGGGTGTGCCGCAGGTGATGAATCACACCGAGGGTCCCCTGCCTGAGTTTCAGACGTGAAAAGGGATCTAGAACAAAGACAGTGTTCCTGCCCCTCGGGGTTAGAGCCCAAAGTTAGAGACAGGGGAGATGGGGCCAGATGAGTCAGTCATCTAAATGCAAGGGGACAGAAGCGGAAAAGAATTTAAATGTGTTTCTATTTCCTTAGTTCCCTGAGGATCCCTCAAGGTTGCATGGGGAGGTGGGGGAGGAGGGAGTGGGGAGTAGGAAAATCTCTACAAAACAGGCCTGGCCCTTGGCAATGAGGAGTTGCCCCCACCCCCCGCCCCCACAGGGTACCGGGGAGCTCCCCCACCCGCACCCCAAAATGTCAGAGCTTTGGCTGAAAGCACTGCACCTGTCACCATGCAAATTCCTGGAGATCAGCGATGTTAGAACATGGGGGTCTTTCACACCCCTGGCTGATGAGGCCCTCGATCTTAGGGAGCGTGGGCTGGAAAGGGACTCTGAGACCTTTGGGCTCCACGGCCTCCCGTGTCGTGATTGGAGATGGGCAGAGGGCACGCTGTGCCCCAGGTCTCCGGTCAGAGGGTGGTCTGGGCCCGTGCTGTCAGGCACTCCCGAGGGACCCCCAGGCTAAAGGGGGTGCAGGGAGGCAGACTCGTACATAGAAGGAGGGGACTGCAAGGCACGGCAGAGTAATGGTGCTCCAGATAGCCATCGAAGGGGCAAAGCTGCAGGCTAGGGTAATCAGAGTCACCCCAATGAGGTGGTGCGGCAGCTGAGCCTCGAAGGGGGGCAGGCAGGGGCCTCACGGAGGGCGAGGTGACGTCAGATCACAGAAGCTGACCGAGCAGGCGCCCACGGTGCATAGAGTCCCTTAGGTAAAGGAAGCCCAGGTGTGTTGGGCAGAGGGCTGCTGAGCTGGCAGCAGCGTTCTAGAAGATTTGCCTGCTCCCAGAGTGCCCAGGAGGAACTGGAAGGGGACGGACCAGAGGCGAGGAGGCTCAGGTGTGAGGGGTCTGGTGATGGGGATGGAAGGGGCTCTAGAAACAGGGAAGAAGAAACGAGGGGTGAGGATCCCAAGACCGTCCGGTCCCCCAAAGCAGTGTGGAGAGGGGAAAGGCTGTGGTTTCATGACTGAGCAAATCACCTGGTCACTGGGTGACCTTGAGTAACTCACTTCATCTCTCTGGGCATCAGTGTTCTCATCTGCAAAATGGGAATGACCATACTAATACCACCACCCCATACGCACGCACAAAGCTGCTGTAAGAATAACATGGGATCATAGTACGACAGCTCTTCGGAAAGAGTGGAGGGCTCAGTGTTTGGTCCATCTTCCCCCATAAAAATCAATATTGGAAATTCCATCCCCATACCCTGCCCCCTGCCACCAACCACCCAGGCTCCTTTCCCTTCAACCTGTTTACTTTAAAACACAAACGGAAAGTACTTGCCAGCAACTAGGACAAACTGACCAGTCTGGTGGCAGCCAGAAGTCTGGGTCTGGGCTTTCCCAGGCCACCCCATGCTGCGGGAGCTGCCCTGGGGCTGAGGGATCAACATCCGGCGTAGACACAACCCGTTGGCCAGGGCACCAAGCTCAGCCAATCCCAGAGACAGAGGGTCCTGGCGTCGAGGCAGGGCCCTGTGGGGTTTGTCCTCTCCCTTATAGTACTCTCTTGGTTTTGCTCGGCAGGCCATCCAACCGTGAGCACCTCCCCCTCCCTCCCCACATGCTTGCCCAGGCGTCCTTAGGCATAACCATTTAATTTATTTATATTTATGAAACCTTCCAACTAGGTCAGTGCACTTTCATGCACATCTTAATAATTGTTGATATCGTGGGGGAAGGAGGGGGTCACGTGGGCTGCAGGAACCGACTCATCCCCCTCTCCTCCAGCGAGGTCATCGGGGACCCCGTGCAAGGAAAACTCTGTCGGGGTACTAATTGCTGAACCAATTTCTGCACCGCCTTCCCCAGCCCTGGCCCGCTCTTCTCCAAGGATACGGAGAATGGTTTTGTGGTTTCAGACCACATTGTACCCCCAGGTCCCCCTGGACTTGTAAGTGGATACAGAGCCCAAAATCAGCAAAGCAGCGGCTGAAATGAAATTAGACGCTGAGTCCAAAAGACACCAGGTGGTGATTCTCAAAGTCAATGGAGCCCAGCCTTTCTCTTCCGCGAAGTCCCGGATGCCCTTCTTGTCCCCTGGATTCATCCCTGTCTTCTCAAAATGCACTTGCTCTGACTCGATCCAGAAACCCACACCCCACGGTCATGGAGGTTTGTGCCTCCGTGACAACCCTCAGGGCTGTAACCTAGGGGTCACTGAGTCATGTAGAAAAGAAAGCTCATTTTGAGGAGCTAGCCATGAGCCCAGGGGACAAGAAGGGCCACTGGAAAAGGAAGTACAATCAGGGCAAACAACCGAATGTGCCCATATGGGTTTCTAGAAAAGCTATACCCGATGGGCTCGTGGAGTGCCACGGTGATAAAATCCATGGCCTTTGAGATCAGAAATCCTGGCTCTGTGATTTACTGGCCGTACGACCTTAATCGAATTAACATTTGTAGGCCTCAGTCTCTTCATCTATAAAATGGGGATAATAATAGTGTGCAAATTAGAGTTGTCCTGAGGACGAAAGGAGATAACGCGTGCACGTAAGGCTCTTCGTGCACAGATTTCACACGCATCCATCTCAATGCATTATGCTCAGATGCTTGTCCTAGGTGCAAGGAGCCCGTCTCGAGGGCTGTCTGCCGTATAATTCCACTTCTGTGACATTCCATAAAGGGCAAAACTCTAGGGACAGAAAACAGATCAGTGGTTCCCCGAAGCTGGGCGTGGGGAGAAGGTCTGATGACAAAGGGACGTGAAGGCACGTGGCAGGTGATGGAGCAGCTCTGTATGTTGACGACGGTGGCGGTTATAAGAGTCCGCGTGTATGTCACACCTTGCAGAACTAGGTAGAAGGGTGAGCCTTACTGAGGGCAAATTGGACCTCAGTAAACTGACCCCCCCCCCAGAGAAAAAGACCGTGCATCGTGTCAAATCCTTAACACACGGTGCTCACTAGAGGTGAGTAGGTGATACGTGTCAGCCTGTATTACTCTCGCCATGGGGGGGGGGGGGGCCGCCTTCTCGCCTCCAAGTGCACGTGGGTGTGGCACATTCTTCAGAGGGGCCAGGGGCTGGGGTTGTCTGCAGTCCTTCTCAAAGAAGGCGGCTTTGCTCCGTGACCTGCCTTGGTCCTTTCCAGTCTGCGACATTTGTCGAAGATACTGCACCTTTTTGGCTCACCAAGTCGTTTTGCCTAAGAGTGACTGCAGGGTTTTGAGTCCTGGTTTGAATGCCCTGGCAGGCTGGCAGGCCTGGGCCCCAGCCTCAGAGCTTAATAGCCACTTTCCCAATGATTTCATTGTTCTGTAATCTGTATAATTTTAGGACCCTGTTCGGCACCTTCTCCATGCTCATGGTTCCCATTAATAATCATGATCAGCACTTACCTAGGTGCTTTTCATTTTCAAAGCCCATTAATTAACACTAATTAATCCACACAGCGGTGCTGGAAGGAAGGGGAGCTATCATTATCCCGGTGGCAAAAAAAAAAAAAAAAAAAAGAGGAAGAAGGCTCCAGGTGACTTGCCCATGGCTGCAAAGCAGAGAGGGAGAAGGAAATCTAGGCAAAGGACCCTGGTACCCCAGATCCCAGCTCAAGGCCACAAGTATTCACGATCGTTATAATGGCCAACGTTTACTGAGCAATTACTGCGTGCAAAGCACCTCGCAAAGAGCTTTCCATGCATTTCTCATTGAATCACCACCGCAATCTTGTAAGGACCTGAAGCTGGGATGCATTCCTTTTTATGAATCAAGAAGTGGAGGCAAAGAGAGACGTAGGATCTGCCCAAGGTCACACAGCCAATGCGCTGTCCACACATCACTCTGGCCTCACTACCCCTAACCCTAACGCTCACCCTGACCACCTCTGCCCCTTAGAGCTCAACTGGCGCCGTGTCCCTCCAGCCGACGCCTAGTGGAAAAGCTGCTGATGGCTTTGCCTTGTTCCCCTCACACAAGGAAGGAACCAAAGCGGCTCCGGAGGCAGCACCAGCCCAGAAGGTAGAGAACAAAGTTGAGCCCTGGGATCGACACGGGAGCTGTAGGCATCATGACCCCCGAGCACATTTCCTCCCTATTCTCTGCCTCAGTTTCCTTCCTTAGCTCACAAAAAGACCATCCATTCGTTCTCACAAACATTGATGGACCTCAGCGCAACCCTGAGCTCCTGGGGACCCTTGAACGTGAGTAAGGCATGTCCCTGTCTTCCCAGAATTCACTGTGTCCCCGAGAAGCAAAGCTTGGACGCCTGAGGCCTCCAGACAACTAAACCGCTATGGCACGCAGTGCACTATTTAATTGATTACCTTCCAAACCGCATTCTCGGGCTCCTCAAAACTTTTCCCTGGAATAACATAATTCATCATTAAATATTCCAATTGTGTCCTGTACCCCTAGACCTGGATGGGAGCTTACATCTATTCACTTATTCACAAATATGTGTTGGGTACCTACAGAGTGCTAAGCGGCTCTAGGCACTAGGAATACAGTGGTAAGCAAAACAAATGAAGTCTCTGACCTCGCGGATTTTACGATCTGTGGGAGACGGTCAACAAACGAGAAAAACGGCACCAACTATTAAACATCAGACAGCGGTACGTGCTGGGCAGGGAACAGAAACCGACAAAACCATAAGGGGGCGCTCCATTTCGACAGTGGTCTGGGGCGGTGACATTTAGCGGAGGCCTAAGTGACAGGAAGAGCCCGCTGGGTGATGGTCAGGGACAAAGCTTCCCAGCAGGGGGGCAGCTGGTGCAAAGGTCCAAGGTGGAAATGGTCTTGTACTCAAGCGGCCAGAGTGGTGTCCCAGGCAGAGAGCCGCAGAGATGGGGCCAGGCTATGTATGGAAGGCTTTAGGTCCCAGTAGGGAGTTTGGATTTTACATTAAGTGTCCTGGCAAGCTATTGGAGGAGATGCGTGTTTTTTAAAAGCAGCACTTTGGCTGCTGAGTACATGGGTTGCAAAAGTGGAAGCAAAGGGAACAACCTGTGGTGAGCAGGTGGAGGATGAGAAGCCTTAGACCGGGCCGTGGCAGTGCACGTGGAGAGATGGGGCTGGGGTGCATTTGGACATCAAGCCAAGAAGACTTCTTTAAAAAAATTTTTTTTAATTTATTTTTGAGAGAGAGAGAGACAGAGCACGAGAGAAGATGGGAGGAGATGGCAGAGAGAGAGGGAGACACAGAATCCAAAGCAGGCTCCAGCTCTGAGCTGTCAGCACAGAGCCCGACATGGGGCTCAGACTCACGAACCGTGAGATGGTGACCTGAGCCCAAGTCGGACACTCAACCGACTGAGCCACCCGGGTGTCCCAAGCCCACAAGACTTCTGATGATCAAGTGAGGGCGGAAAAGATAAAGGAAGAAGTGTGGATAACTCCTGTAGTTTTGGATTAGCATCTAGTATGGATTGGAGTCCAGTGTGGAGACCGGGAAGATGAGAGAAACAGGTTGGAGGGCAAAGGTGGAACTCAGCTGTTTGGGGCACTGGAAGGACCACTAGACATCCAGGTGGAGGCGAACGGTAAGCATTTCTGGAAAAAAAAAAAATCAGGGCTATAGATTCACACCTGGAAAGCCATTGGCATAGGGGTGGGTTTAAAGCCCCGGGAGTAGATGAAAAGCCCAGGAAGAGTCTCAACAGAGAAGGGGATTCCGGACCTCAGGGCACATCACACTGAGATGTGGAACAGAAGAATCAAGAAAGGGGGTTGAGACAGTGTGGCAGTGAGGGGATAGGGCCAGGTTCTGAGAGCCACGAAGCTAGTCCAGCTCCTGGCCCAGAGACCAGAGAGACCGAAGACCCAGCGCTAACACCAGTACCAGGGGATCCTACGACTAGAGCACAGGCTGCCTGATGTGGTGCTTTGTTCATGATGCTGTGTTGCTGCTCCAGTTCGGGGCAGACAGGATTTGCCACGCGGAAATGACTTGCAGAGTAAATTTGACTCTGATTCAGGGATTCAGTTTTGCGATGAAGCTCGAGCCACGTGGAAAGCGTGGTACCTCCGTGTAAGATGCCTAGAATGTTCAAATCAGTGGTAATTAGCCTCTGAAGGCCACCGATGCTCTGACTCCAGCCCGGTTCTCAATTCTCCGCCCTTGGATTATCCACTTGCACTGACGAAAATGTTGACTGTGCCGCTGATTATTCCCTGACACTCAGCACACAGCCGGATCCTTCTCTCCAGCTGCCTTTGCACGCCCAGGAACTGAAAACTAAAAGGGTTTGGGGGCTAGCAGGACAAAAGAACTGTCGCAAACGAAAAGGCTTCACTGGTGCTGTCTGGGGCTTGGGGACTTGGAGGGGAGACTCCCGTTTCTCGAGGACGCCTCACGGGCCAGGCGCTGTGTTAGGAGCTTCCCGTATTGTATACTCTGCCCTCATACGTACAATATCTTAGTTCTCTTATTCATTTGTATTGACTGAAGTAGACACTGGAAGCTGGGGGGAGGGGTGCAGGAAATGTTGGCAGTCAACTGAGGGGGGCTGGGTAGAAGGCCAGCAGACAGATGTGAGGGGAGCCCGCTGTTGCAAAGTCATCTCCTCACCCATGCAACGGGGAGGGGCGAGGCTGGGCCCACTGGGTGAGCCAGGTCCGTCCTCATGCTCTGTGGTGGCCCCCTGCCTCACATCTAGGAATGGTTGTTACCCTCTCCCCACAGACGGGAACCCCCTCACCGCTCAGTATGGAGTCAGTAAAGCCAAGAGTGAAGTTCTGACCCCAGGCCAACTGGCCCTCCCAAGGCAGGCTCCTCAACATGGCCTGGTTTTAAGTGGGAGCAGGTGGGTTTGGGTGAGGTCATGGCTGTCTCAGCACCGCGGCCATCAGAGGGGGCCCGTGAGGATCGGTGCAGAGCCGGCGTTCTGATGGAGGACAGGAGCGTCACTGGACAAAGGGTGGTCTCTATCGAGGCCGAGTTTCAGCATGTGGGCCTCTGGGCGTCCCATCCGTGGCCCAGATCGCCCGGGGGCCAGCCACCCTCTCTCTGATCTGCGGTGCAGGTGGGCGGCCCCCCCCCCAGTGGTGTGGGCACGCGCCATGTGGCATGCCCCCCCGCCGTGTGGGGCGGAGACCTCTTCTTGTTTCAGAGACCGTGATTCACAGCAGCTCATTGCAGGCGGGGGGGGGGGGGGGGGGGGGCGGTGAGGGCAAGCTGTGGGTGCTCCGGCCATGCAGCAGGATCCCCAGGAGAAGTGTGATAAAAGCAGATGTCAGGACCTCCCCGCAACCTACAAAATCCGAACCTTCACAGTTGGGCTCTAGGCTTCTGCACGTTGGAGAGCGGTCCCAGGATGCATCAAAGGTGGGGAACCGCTGATCTAAACTCGGCTCTCGGATCCCCTGCAAGACTTTCCTCTCCCAGAGCTTTTCTGAAAACCACATTGGCTCCTGACCCTGCAGTTTTAGGACATGGCCAGCTCGCTGGGGGCGAGGTCTCCCTTCCTGGGCCTGGGCCTCTTTCCATGGAGTCTGGTGGGTGCTGGTGCCCAGGGGCTTCTGCGGTTTGCCGTAGGCCCCGCAGCAGGCAGGGGGCGGAGCCCAGAGGGCCTGGTGCCCCGCTGCTCACCTAGTCCTGGACCCGAACCTGCCCTTGGGAGGTGGAGGAGAGCAGCCTCAGGGGCCCACGTACAGCTAGCCTCAGAAGAGAGATGGTGACGGAGGCCCCATGCGGATGCTATAGGTTCATAGAGTTCATGTCCTGTGGCCTAAAGAGTCCACAGGTTGGGGGAAAGGCCAGTCCACAGCTGTCTGGCAGAGGCCTAAGAGCGGAGGGCAAGTAATTTGCAGAAAGGACAAGGGCCTCCAAGGCAGTGCAGACCATGAGAGCTCAGCTTCCGGATAATCACAGCAGGCAACCCCTCACATCTGTGCCCCTCACATCTTCTCCTCACAGTGGAGGAGACTAGGGGGGCTTTTAAGACCAGAGGAGACACCCTCAACACCAGACCTCTGTGGGACCAGCCAGAAACTCAGAATTCACTGTTCCTTCCCCAGCTCCTAAATGAATGGGTTTCCTCTAAGGATACAGTGCCCAGTTTTTCTTCTGCACCATTGGATCCTAAAACTGAGACCCAGGACCAGAAAGTAGCCCTTCAAGAGTGGTCCAGCAGCCAGGGTCAGAGGGTTGGCAGGCACTGTAACCTCCCTCCCAGCCCATCCACCTCCTAAAATGCGGGGTTTGGTACTCCCTGGTTCTCAGCTCCAGAAAGCCATGGAATGTTAGCGCTGGAGGAACTCAGAAACAGGAAGGGAACGAACACCTGCCCACCTGAGAGCTGCTTTGGACCCGGCCCTTCACTGCAGGGAGGAAGAAACTTTGCCAGAACAGGGCTCACATAAAGCTGGAGCTTGGAGATGGTCCTGGGATACAGCTTGACTCCTCCCGGGGCTCATGCCACCACTGCCCTGGGGACACCTCGGGTCACAGCTGTCCCGGAGGGATGAGGAGGACCCAGGATCCAGAGAGCTGTGGCCAAGGTAAAGACCCAAGGGCTCTGGCTTCCCAGCCTCTGCTCTGACACCAACCACAGCGTCCTCACCCCAAAGGGCAGTCCCACCTGAAGGTCAGACTTGTAAAGGTCTGCCTTTGAAAGTCAGGCTTGTAGTAGCAACCGCCTGAAGAGGGAATTAGCTGATCCTGAGACCGCTAGAATGTTCGCCAATGCCTGCAGACAGGCGTTTGCTCCAGCTGTGCCTCCACTCTGCTGCCCAAGTCCCTCATCGCCTTAGAGCCTGAGTGCCGGTGCTGACCAGAGCTGGAGCTGCCTTGGCTGCCTGTGCACCTGCACTCTCTCTCCTCTGACCTCGGTACTCACTCCCTCATTTCGGGCATGTTTAGTGGAGTCTGGCTGAACACCCTGCCACCTGTGTCTGCCCCATCTCCCCCACTACGCTGCACGCTTCCTGAGGGCAGGGGCCGTAAAAGGTGCTTCTTTGCATCGTTTTCTCCTTGCCCTGCATGCACAGGACGCAGCCGAGCACATCTCGTGTGTGTGTGTGTGTGTGTGTGTGTGTGTGTGTGTGTGTGTAAGTTGGGGTGGGCCAGCCTGCGCTAACACACATCGTCAAAAGTATAATGGCTCAAACACAGTAGAAGTTTATGTCCAAGGCAACGGCCTTGTCGGTAGGTAACTCTTTAGGCAGTGGGACTTTTCCTGTCTTTTCTCCTCCACCGCTAGAGCATGGGCGGGGCGGGGGGGGGGGGTGCGTGTGGAATAGAACCTGGGAATCCTCAGCTTCCAATAAGTCCCAAGACAGCACCCCGGGGGCTGGGAGGTGAGGTCTATCTGTGTGCCCAGGAAGAGGGGGACGTGGGTGCTGCTGAATAATTATCAGTGCCACCACACCCAAGACAGGATGCTCGGCCTGAGTCATAAGGTTTGGGGCTGAACCAACCCACCAGGGGGTCTCCCCTCTCTGGCCCTCAGTTTCTTTGTGAGTGAATGAGCCTTAAGCACCTGGCCTTCCCGCCCTCCAGGGCGGTGATGAGGGCCAAAGTTGTAACAGCTCCTACAAGGATCTCATCCCCCCCGAGTACTGGACAAGTGAGTACTTTCATACTATTCCCAACTGTTGCTGCCGCGGACAGGCCCTACCTCCTGTGTGGCTCCTGGTCTCCAGCAGCCTCTGGCTCTTGAATGTTCCATCAAGTTCAAAAGACCCGCCACAGCAGAGGAAGGTCGGGGTAGCTGGCGGGCGCTGGGCCTTGTCCTTCAGCTGTGTTGGGGTTCCCAGAGGATGCGATGGGCTGGCTGGGAGGAAGAGGGTGGCTACGTCCCCCTTCCCACGATCTCCTTAGGACTCTGTCCTTCTGCTCTTGCCTGAGGAGGTTTAAAGGAGAACTTGGCATTTAGGACTTAGCACCACCAGGGGATCCGAACGGGTTCTGCTTTACTGATGTAATGCCAGCGGGGTGGGCAGCAGGGGCCCAAGAGGGAAAAGGCTGTGGCATCACTGGGAGCTGAGTCTCGGCAGGACCCTGCTGTACCTCTGGGGTGGTGACTCAGGGCTCCCACCCTGGGGGATCAGCTGGGGCCGGCAGGGCACAGGGGTGAGGCCGCCCAGGGCCTGGGACTCTGGGGTCAGGGGAAGGTTCTGGATGGAATGGAAGATAGGCTCCTCTAACCTCCCTGCAGCTGCCAGGGGCTGACAGAGGTAGTCCAGCCTGAGCGGGGTCTTGCAAGATTCCTCCAGACCAGCATCTGATTGATCAGCCCCTGTGTCTGGACACCTAGACCCATAAGTAAGGATGGGAGGCTCTGGAAACCTGGCTGTGGGCACAAGCTAGCAGAGGGCATATGGACAGGCCACTCTGGGCACAATCTGCCGACAGTAGGGGATCAGGTTTGGAATGTTCGGATCAGCTCCGACTGCTTCAGGACCCGCATGAGCTTTGAGGGCTGACCCGTGCCACTCGGGAATAGCAGCCTGAACTTGAGCCGGCCCTTAACCTCACGTTGCCCATTTGGGAAAGGGATGCTAGAACAATAGCTCTCTCACAGGCCAGGTAACAACGTGCAGGAAAGCGCTGGGCTTCCCGGGCTGACACCTGGGATCGCTATGGTTACCACTGTGACCTTGAAGGCTGAAAGGGACCACTGTGTGAAGGTTACTTTTCTCTTCCCTCTGTCCACGGGGCAGACCCCATGCTCTGAGGGGCCAGGGACTCTCAGGCCTTCTGGCCTGTGCTTGATCCGACGAACAGGGTGTGGCAGAGAACCATCGAAATTTGGCAAGGATTGTTTTGCTCGCTTTCACTCAACTGAATTTTGAGGACCAGCTCTTTGCAAGGCACATTCACTCAGCTATTGGCTTTCCTAATAAGTAATTACTGAGCATCTTAAGAGCCCATAATTGGTGTTAGATCAGAAACAGAGCTAGTGTTGCCTGAGTGCATACCCCAGGATGAAATGGGGAGGTGGGGGGGGGGGGGGGAGGCAGGAAGATCCCGGCAGAAGAACAGGGTCTTGGGAAGGGCAATGAAATGCCAGATCCAGAATCAGGAATCTTCACTTCTTAAGTCTTCTTCACCTCTGGCTGGGTGACCTGGGGACAAGTCCCAGCGCCCTGCTCACCTTCACCCCCCCTCAGCTCCGAAGACCGGGCTGGAAATCCAGCGAGGCCACAGCCAAAGTGAGCCCTTCTTCTCACTTCTTCTGCCCTGTGAGAGCTGTCCCTTACTTGAAGAGGAAGGTCAGAGCGCACAGT
Source organism: Prionailurus bengalensis (assembly GCF_016509475.1). Lineage (NCBI taxonomy): Eukaryota > Metazoa > Chordata > Mammalia > Carnivora > Felidae > Prionailurus > Prionailurus bengalensis. The sequence goes on along the minus strand of NC_057346.1, from coordinate 15,358,250 downwards.
GTGGGCGGGGAGAGCAGACAGTGAGGACTTTCCTCTTCCACCTTGCTCTCAAATAGCCGCTCTGAACGCGACGGCAGAGAAACTGGGTCCCAGAGCCAAGCCTTCACCTGGGAATGCCCGGAATCACAGCAGCACAGAATGACAGAGGCTAGGGCTCCAGGAGGCCGCGGAGAATGGAGGAAAGAGCACTGGGCAGGGAGTCCAAAGACTGGATTCCTCCTCCCAGTCTGGCCACTCACTTAGTCCAGGAACTTGGGAAAGTTAACCCCTCTCCCCCCTCTCCCTCTCCCTCCTCTCCCTCTTCCCCTCCCCCTCTTCCCCTCCCCCTCTTCCCCTCTCCCTCTCCCCCTCTCCCTCTCCCCCTCTCCCCCTCTCTTCCCCCCCTCCCCCTCTCTCTCCCTCTCTCTCTCCCCCCTCTTTCCCCCCTCTTTCCCCCTCCCCCCTCTCCCCCCAACTCTCCCTCTCCCCCTCTCCCTCCTCCCTCTCCTCCTCTCCCCCTCCTTCTCCCCCTCCCCCTCTTCCCCTCTCCCTCTCCCCCTCTCCCTCTCCCCCTCTTTCCCCCTCTCCCCCTCTCTCTCTCCCCCTCTCTCTCTCTCCCCCCTCTTTCCCCCCTCTCTCCCCCTCCCCCTCCCTCTCCCCCCCAACTCTCCCTCTCCCCCTCTCTCTCCCCCCCTCACTCTCTCTCCCTCTTCCCATCCCCCTCTCTCTCCCTTTTCCTCTCCCATTCCCTCTTCCCTGAGCTCCAGTGTCCTCATCTGTAAAATATCATTAATAATACCTACCTCTAGGGTTGTGGAGGGGACTCTGCCAGTGTCTGGTACATAGTAACTGCTCAATTAATGGTTGCAATGACAAGGGTGACCTCCCAGGTCCTCTCCCGCTCTCCAGACCTCTGGTCCCCAGCCAGAAGTATCTCTCAGCCCCCTACAAAACTACTTATGCCAGAGCAAAGAGACCTGGGCCCAGCCGTGCATCCTCTAGAGTTCTTGTCTCCCCATACCTTGCCCACCAGGGCTCAGTTCGCCGGGTCCTGCTGCTTCCCCATAATCAGGCTTGGATTTCATTATCTCATTTGTCCGGGGCTCCTGGCGCCCCACTGAAGATCACCTGACGTGGGAGCTGTGTTCTGCACGGGGCCTGTATTAATCCTTGAAGGTTAGCATCTACCCTCAACTGCCATGTGTGGAAAGCTGGCCTTGCAGCTGGCATGGAGCCAGGCTGGCGGGGAGCAGGAGACCTAATCCTGCTTTGAGCCCTCCAGGGAGCAAGGCTTCAGCCTCAGCACCAGGTTCCAGCTGTCGTGGCCAGCGGCTTCCTTGTGCTTTAGCCGAGCCTCCCCGCCTCCAACGCCATGAGGGGTCATGGCCCTCAGCGGCCCCTGGAGTAGGTAGGCACAGTCAGCAAAAAGCTCTACCGTCTGCCACTGGCCACCAGAGCAACATTTACAAAGTGTGATAGTCAAGGGGAATATTAATAGGTCTTGCACACAGAGTAAGCCAGTTCCTTTACTGCAGGACTTCTCAGAGCCTTTGATTGCTCAGTTACCCAAAATGCATTGAACACCTGTTAGGTGCTTGGTACTCGTCTAGCTGCTGGGAAAAGGTGGTGAGTAAGACAAGATTTATGCTCTCGTGGGGCTTATATCCTTGCACAGGGATCAAATACATTTGTAAGTAACCAAGGGAGCTTCAAATCATGGTGGGCACTAAGAAGAAAGTACACCAGTAAAGGCACAGAGAGGGATTGAGGTGTTAATGTGCACTCTCCAAGGGTAAGCAGAACCACGTGTTCTCTGGACTGGAATTCCTGGAAGGATCCTGAGGAAACACAGCACTAGAATGATCCTTCCAGAGTTCATATTAGATGTGTCAGCCTTCGGCATAAAATCCCCAGAGGCACCCCCCCCCGCCCCCCATCATCTCCAGGACAGCATTTAAGGCTTTCATCCTCTGGCCCCGACCCCTTTGGCTCTTCTTCCACTGCCCCTCTATAAAGTCTGGCAGCTTGAGTTTCCTCTGTCACATGCTACAAATTTGCTCAAGGTGTTTGGGCTTCTCAGAAAGTCCTTCCCTGCTTTCCTTGCCTTGCAAACATGTCCTCATCCTCCGAGGCTGTATTAGCAGTAATAAATCTGCTGGAACAAACAGCTCCAGAGTCTCAATGACTCAGTACCTCACAAGTTTATTTCTCACGTCACATCCCTCAAGTCAGTTGGAGACAGAGCTCTCTTTCTCCCGGGGTCTCGGAGCCCTCCAAGGGGGTTCCATGTATCTGGCCGGCAAGGGGAGAAGAGGGAGGGTGGAGGAACAGGAGGAACGTCATAGGAGCCCAGTCTGGAGGGGGTGTGTCACTTCAGCCCAGGTCCCATTGGCCAGTCTTACACCCCCATCTGGCTGCAGGGAAAGCTGGGAAATGTAGTTTCACTTTTAGTCCACAGGAAGAGAAAACTTGGCTAAAGGCCTTGTCTGGGCCACCAAGATCCAGTTCAAATGTTACCATTTCTGTGAAGCCTTCTAACCTTCCCCTTAGCAAAGGCAGTAGGGGATAAACGAGGGGCATAACAGAAGGGGTGTAGGACGGGGATCAAGGGACCCGGGCTCATGTTCTGTCTCTGCCGTCTGTGAGCCGGGACAGAGGGGAGCCTGACTTCTGACTCCTTCACGTCACCACCTCTGTGCATTTGTACACGTGGCTCCAGAGGCCTGGAGTCCCTTATCTGTCACAAAGAGATGATGATGATGATGCTAACAATGACCTGGGAGGATTGTGGGGAGGATCAAATGAGTCCAGGCACATGAAGTGCCTGACCCACAGTGAGGACTCAGAAATGTTGTCATCAGCCAGGTCAGGCCATCAGTCCTCACACCCCAACTTGGTCATGAGGGTGACAGTGAGGGGGTAAAAGAGAGTTCTCCAAGAGCTGTCTGCCCCTATCACAGGATGCACCTGCTTTTCTGCAGCTTTCAGCTCCAGCATGCGGGGGACAGGGTCTGCCCTGTCCCCAGTCTGGCCACACTCCAACTCGGGCTTCCAGCTGCCCAGCCCCGAGTGAGTGTGCCTGGTTGTGCCCCCACCGTCCCCAGAGGGCAGGCAGTGTGGCCTGGCACGCCTAGGCCAAGAGACAGGAAGGCCAAGGGCAAGGGCAGAAGGCCTGAGGGCCACCAGCAAGGTGATATATTGGACGTAAGCCCGGGGGATATGAGCATGATGGAGTCGTTTCATTCCATACGTACCGGGCCCCTTCTATGTGGTAGAGACTGATCCAGGATCTTAGGACAGATCAGCGAATATAACTGAGATCCCCACCCTCGCGGGACATTCTAGTAGGAGGAGACAAGGCAAGCAACATAGGAAATCAGCACTTCCTGTGTAGATAGTGCTGAGGTCGTGTGCAGCGAGAAGGTAGATTACGGAAAGGGGGGTGGGGAGGAGAAGGGGAGGCAGGACGTGGAACAGAGCCTCACTGAGAAGGTGGGATGTGAGCAAAGACTTGAAGGAGGTAAGAAATGGGCGACATAACCTGTGGCCAAGAGCTTCCTGGGCAGAGGAACAGCCACGGCGAAGGCCCGAGGCAAGAGTGTGCCGGCTTCCACGCCAATGACGGTGGGAATACCGCCGGGGCCCGCGAGGCCCGTTGACTGAGAGATGATTCTGGAGCAGAGAAGCATCTTATTGGCCTCAAGAGGCATATGTTCTCAGGTGAACAAAAACAATTATAGCTAGTAACTGCCTTCCCAAAGTATTCAAAGAACAAAGTGATTTCTGAACAAAGTAGATTTCTCTGTTCCCGCACATGGGTTCTCTTGGCAAAGGCTGTGAGCCCGCCCGTTGAGTCTAAGTCCAAAGTGACAAGGACGGGGTGACGTTGCGTTCCCCGGGTACGTTTCCACGAAGCAGGAGCACGCGTCCGTTCTTTGAAGCCTTAAAACCAGACGACTCTTTTCCATCTTGCGGATGTGATATTATCGGGCTTCTTTTTCCCCAAACAGACTTGTCTGGCAGACTTTGAAAGCCTCCTGGGGCAGGTAACCCTGCGCCTTGCTCGTCCCCACCAGTGCCCCGGGAGCTCCTACGCGTCAGCACTGGCCGCCTGGCCGCCTCCTTGTGATGTTGGGTGGACCCCCATGGGCCCCAAGTCTGTAGGCCCGCCCTCGGCTCGTTGCCAGTGTTCTGCCTCCGAGCCCCTCGTTCGCCGATGGCGAACGGCACACAGAGCACGCTTTCCATTCATCTGGTATTTCTTCTTGCCGCTTGCTTCTATCGCCAGGCCGCCTGGCCTGGCCCCTCTCACTCCGTGGCCAGTGAATTCTCTGCCCTCAGAACGGTCCCTGCTGTCACATGCTCCATCCTGACACAAGCAGGGCAACGTGTGCCACCGTCTCTGCCCTTCTTGCTTCTTTTTTCATGTTTGGTTATTTTGAGACGGGGGGGAGGGGCAGAGAGAGAGAGGGAGAGAGAGAATCCCAAGCAGGCCCCGAGCTGTGACCATGGAGCCCGATGCGGGGCTTGAACCCACAAGCTATGAGATCATGACCTGAGCCCAAATCAAGAGTCAAATGCTCAACTGACTGAGCCACCTAGACGCCCCGGCCCTGCACGTCTCACTTTTAAAATTACCCTCACTCTTGGGGCACCTGTGTGGCTCAGTCCATTGAGCGTCCGACTTCGGCTCAGGTCACGATCTCACGGTCCGTGAGTTTGAGCCCCGTGTCGGGCTCTGTGCTGACAGCTCAGAGCCTGGAGCCTGCTTCGGATTCTGTGTCTCCCTTTCTCGCTGCCCCTCCCCTGTTCACACTCTATCTCTCTCACTGTCAAAAATGAATAAATGTTAAAAAAGTTTGTTAAAATTACCCTCACTCTGGAGTCCATTGGAATAACCTTCCCATTGTTCCCAACACATCCTGCTTTTATGTTTTCCAAACGGGAAGGAGTTGACATAGCGGTCCCCAGGCTCCTCAAAGCTGAGCACAAAGTCCGCGAACACGCGAGTGACAAACAGTGGGGCAGAGGAGGCCCGTGTGAGGCAGGCGGGCGTCAGGAGCCTCAGCGCCGCCGATGAGACTTGATTTCCCTCTGGCACCTGACTTCGTTCACATTCGTGCAAGTTTGGAAGTAGAGAGCTCACAAGAGGAAGAACTTTTATTGGCTTTTTAAGTTTATTTATTTATTTTGAGAGAGAGAAAGAGAGAGGAGGGGCAGAGAGAGAGAGGGAGAGAGAGAATCCCAAGCAGGCTCTATGCTCTCAGTATGGAGCCCGATTCAGGGCTCCGTCCCACAAACCATGAGATTGTGACCTGAGCTGAAATCAAAAGTCAGATGCTTAACCGACTGAGCCTCCCAAGTGCCCTATTGCTTGTTTTTAAAATGCAGCTGGCCCCGTCCCTCCTTCCCAGCCCATCTGGTTTGCACCTCAGCTTGGGGTTCAGTATTTAACAAGCTTCTAGAAGCTGGGAAACCAGAAGGCCCAGCTGCTCTGCCTCAGCACCAGCGTGCTCCTGTGCCCTCCGTCTTGTATGGCGCTGATCGGCTCTTTGGGTTTGGGTTTTTTCCCTCTTTCTTTTATTCTGAATCTCTTGACTTTCGCCCTATACACAAGAAATAAGCATGCTAAAATAAAGTGGCCAACTGCCCCCAAGTTAACTGCAAGCAGCCTCCACTCCAGGACTGGCTTTGGGGTGGGCAGCACACCATCAGGAAACGGGCTTGGCCTTGGTAACCGCTCTTGACTTTGACCTCATTTCAGTAATGAGGTGAAAGGGAGGGCTGGGCTGGACGGGGTGCGTGGATGAGTAACAATAATAGAAACCTTTGTTTTCTGTGTCAGACCCCTCCGTGTAGTTTCTGCCGGCCTCTATCCCCGTGATACAGATACGATAATCCCCATTTTAGGAAGAAGGAACCGGAGTTTAGAAAAATGAAGCACCTTCATTCATTCATTCATTCATTCATTCATTCACAAAGGGTCTAGGCTGTGCCGGCTACTGGCTAGGAGCTGACATTGAAGCCCGAGTTTGCTGGATTTCCCCTAACTCGTGCTTCCTTGACATCGGGCCTCAGAGAACCTGCCTTCCAGCCAGGCAGACCACATGGCAACATTTTGCTGCGACTCGCATAGCGATGTGAAACGCGTACCCCGTGCTGTGGGAACTCAGAGGGGGAAACGGATCCAGGGGATCCGGGAACCACCCAGAAGAAGTGGCATTTGCACGGGCGTTGGTACGCACACCCTGGTGAGGAGCCCTGGAGTCCAGGCACAAGGGGGACAGAAGTTGCAATGGGTTCAGGGAGCGGCATATTCTGGGTGCGGAGCATATATGGGGCTCAGGGGCCACCAGGGGAATCATGATGTGCCACTAACGGGAGCTGGGGCCCTTCAAGCCCTGCCTGGCAGGACGGCATCTTAGAGGGCCACTGCCATGCCCCTGGTAGCTGGGTCAGACCCAGAGCCCCAGAAACCCTGCCCTTCTGAGCCAAGGCCGCAGGCAGAAGGACCCTCATCCTCCGTGTCTGTGATACCCCTTCTCTCTCCGGTCTGTCTCTCCCGTTCTCCTCTCTCCGGCTACTCTAGCTGCCTCCTCGCCCTCACCCTTCCCTCACCCCTGCCCCCACCCTGCAATACGTTCCTCCTGGGCTTCTGTGCCCATGAAATCACTGTATGCAATCATTTATTCATTCCACATCTACCAAGCGATACTATGCAAGGCCCTGGGGATACACCCAGGGTCAAAACAGACATGGCCCCATCCTGAGGGAGCACATACTTAACAGGGCAAGGCCTACATAAAAGGACGTTGCAGGGTGGTGGTATGCAGAAAGCCAGGTGCCCTGGGGGCGGGTACGAGGGCCCGCAGCCCTTACTGATGGTCCTGGAGGGGTTTGCGGTGAAAGCTGAACTACAGCCTGCAGATAAGATGTCAATGGAGGGGCTGGGTGGGGGTGGGAAACAGAGACCCAGACCAGCGTAGGCGGGAGAACAGCATGTGCAAAGGCCCGGAGGAAAGGGAAAGAGAACCGGGAGGAACTGTTAGTGGTTCTGGGCAGGTGGAGTAAGGTGAGGGGCAGGGGATGGCGGAAGACGTGGCTGGAGGGGTGGGCAGTAGCCTTATCACAAAAAGCCCCACTGAATTATGGACGGGAGTTGCCCACAACAGCAGCACGGAGCCACTGCCGGGGTTTAGGAGGAGGAGTGACAGGATCAGAGTGCTCTAGCTGGGCGAGGTCTGGAAAGTCCTGTGGCACAACTCCTATGTTGCCCAGTAAAACTAAAGGAGAGGAGAGGGGAGGAGAGGAGAAGCGAGGGGGCCGGGATCACACCAGAGAATTGGTTCGGATGCGGGACTCCTAGCCCAGTCAGTGCCCGCCGCCCTGGGCCACAGGCTGACTTCCCATTAGGGAGGGATCCGGGGGTGCACAGGGAGAGGACCCGTGCAGTGGGAGCTTTCCTGCCCCCCTGCTGGACGGTGGCTGTGCCCAGGGGCCCCAGTGCCCACCCTCCATCTCTAGCCCCGGGCAGCCCTGGAGGCCAGCCGTCGGGACAGCTCTCCGGCCAGGCCAGACGGGACTGAGGAGTTCGAGCTTTGTTAAGTCTTCCCCACCACCGCCTCGTGAGTCTTTTAGTAAATGAGGATGAATTTTACAACGAGAAGTAAATCCTCTGAGGGAATGGGCAGGAGGGGAGAGGGGGGCGCCGGCGTGCCCTGGACGAAAGCCCTTGCCCCGGAAGCAGGGGTGCCGGGCAGGATATTTTGCCAGGTTGCTGATACTCCGTGCCCATGGGGCCTCTCCTAGATCCAGTACACCGAGTGGGGAGATGCCTCCGGTAAGTCGCACAGGAGCTAGATCAGTGCCACCCTCATGAAGAGGCAGGGGCAGAAGCAGGGCAGGAAGGCTTGCCCTCTCCATGTTCTAGAGGGTTCTAGGAAGAGCCTTGGCTAGGAGTCAAGAGGCGGAGTTCTGGTTCTGGCTTTGCCATAATTAACTGGGTGTCCTCTGTTTTCTTGGACGTAAACTAGATCATTGCTCCTTGCCCGGCCTACTTTGTGGGGCAGCGTGCTAATCAATGAGAAGTAGATTTGGAAGCCCCGCTAGATAAGGCACGGTGAGAATATGACAGCAGAGAAGGGACTGTGGTGGCAACAGGCCTGTTTCTACACAGCTTGGGACATCACTCCTTGGGCTTCGTGGCATGCGGCGTGGGGTTGCTGTGCTGATTAAATGAGATACGACATTAAGAATACCTAACTGGGGCACCTGGGTGGCTCGGTCGGCGGAGCACCTGACTTGATTTCGGCTCAGGTCGTGATCCCAGGGTCGTGAGATCGAGCCCTGTGTCAGTCTCCAGGCGGAGCATGGAGCCTGCTTAAGAGTCTCTCTGTCTCCATCTGCCCTTCTCCTCCCATCCCTCTCTCTCTCTCTCTGTCTCTCTCTCAAAATAAGAACACTTAACTGGCAGCTGTATTAGCTATGTACGTGATCCTCGTTATCACAATAAGATACAGTCCTTTCCAGTCCTTGATTTCTTGGGTATGTCCCGGCTCAGAATGATCCCTCTTCCCTTCTTTTTTTAAATTTTTTTTTTTAATTTTTTTTCAACGTTTATTTATTTTTGGGACAGAGAGAGACAGAGCATGAACGGGGGAGGGGCAGAGAGAGAGGGAGACACAGAATCGGAAACAGGCTCCAGGCTCTGAGCCGTCAGCCCAGAGCCGGACGCGGGGCTCGAACTCCTGGACCGCGAGATCGTGACCTGAGCTGAAGTCGGACGCTTAACCGACTGCGCCACCCAGGCGCCCCTTTAAAATTTTTTTAACGTTTATTTATTTTTGAGACAGAGAGAGACAGAGCATGAACGGGGGAGGGGCAGAGAGAGAGGGAGACACAGAATCAGAAGCAGGCTCCAGGCTCTGAGCCGTCAGCCCAGAGCCCGACGCGGGGCTCGAACTCACGGACCGTGAGATCGTGACCTGAGCTGAAGTCGGATGCTTAACCGACTGCGCCGCCCAGGCGCCCCCCCTCTTCCCTTCTAAAGAAGGGGCCTGCCTTCTCTCTGGGGCCCTCACCACCTTCCATCCTGCCTGCACCCCTCCCAAAACCTGCCCAAGGAACTCACCTGGGGCTGGAGCTTCTCCGGGCCTGGGGAACGCCTTTTCAGGGGCTTCCTCCCCGCCCCCCACCCCGGGCCCCAGCTCCCCTTTAACCTGGCCGTGACTCACCACAGCCAACCCGCACATCTCTGCCCCTGAAAGCGCCCCTCCTGTGACTTCTGTCCCTGCCCAGGGTCTCCCTGTGTTCCCCTTTTCCTCTTTGCGCACCGTGGAGCTCCCTGTCCCCTTCCGCAGCCCGGCCACCTGCCATCTGACCAGTGCCACTGTCCCCAAGGCGCCTGGACCCGAGGCAGCCGCTCCGCCTCGGAGAGCCAGCCGCCGCTCCTTCCGTCTGCTCCGCAGCAGCCAGCGCGGCCCTGTGCCTGCCAGACACTGCCGAGAGCTGATGCCCGTCCCTCTCCTTTCTGGCTTTCTCCTCTTTCCCCTGATTCCCCCCCAGTCTGGGTTTCTCAGCCTCAGCGCCGTTGGCATTTCGGACCTGATCCTCCTGTGTTGGGGGCTGTCTTGTGCTGGTAGGGTTTCTAGCAGCATCCCAGGCCTCTGCCACTGGATGCCAGCTCCCCCCACCCAGTGTGACAAGCGACAACGTCTCCAGATGCTGCCGAGTAGCTTCGCGGGGGTCCCAACCACCCCTACTTGAGAAGCGCTACCCTACGCCTGTACCCTTTTGGCCTTGAACGCCCTGTGGGATCCTTTCCCTCTCCCCGCCCCTCTCCTCATCCCAGAGCAATGTCCCTCCCACCACCACCACCACCACCACTCTGCAGCCCAAACTGGACTAAGCGCCTTCTCTGGCTGGAGCCGCTGGTGTTCCTCCTGGCTGCCCAAAGCCAGGGCCCCTCAAGATGGAGACGGAAAGTAATGCAAATTGCACATGCGCCGAAACGCTTTGCTAGTGCCTGGGGCTCCCCCTTGTTTTCTGCTCCGATGAAAAGCAGGGAGAGGGGCTGAGCTGAGTGAGGCAGGCTGGGGCTCCGGGGAAGCCACAGCTACACCCCCTCCAGGCCCCACTGCACCCTGGCCCTCGATGAGGCCAAGTACGTCCGGGCGGGAGGGCAGGAGGAGTGGGCTGGGGCTGGCCTGGAGGAGGCCTGGTTCCCCAGGATAGGGAGCCTGAGCGAGGTCTGTGCTCTACCGAGGTAGAGAAGGCAGGTAGGAGCGGGATGGAGCCTCTTCTCTGGAAAGCGGGCATCTTGAGGCCCACGTCTGTTCCAGGGTAGCACCCGGGCTGGTACTAAGCACTTGCCCAGAAGGTCACCTTCCGCCTCCCGTCAGGGCCTCTGCTGCTAAACTCGGCCCTTGTGCTTGCTTCCGCAAGCCTCCACACCCTTGACCTCCCATCCATGGATACTTGACTCTCGCTAGAGGATCTTGGGCACATTTTCAGTTCCTCCAGCATCTTCACATAGAGCTCAGAAGACACCCTCATGCCCGTTTTAAAGATACTTCACCCAACATCTAGTCCGGCTCCTATCCTGCGGGGGCCCTGTCGGGCCTGGCCCTTCCCTGCACCATCTCCGGGAAAGGCACGACTCCCCTCTCACTTGGAAGATGCCAACCCACACCCCTTTAACTAGCACCCTCTTCCCCACTAGACCAGCTCAACCCAACCAAAATGGGTTAGCACACAGCCGAGAAGATGTAGGCATATAGGCTCTCGGGCTCTAGACGAACCGCTGTCAGAGGATTGCAACCCTTCCCCGGTGCGTACAAAGTCCCGCTGGACGAGCTGGCTTATCCAGGCCCTTGCCCTTCACCTGAGAGTTGAGGACACCTGTCTCTTTGGCTCACGGTGTTCACGCAGGCTGCGTGGGTGCGTGGCTGCAGCGCCAGGCAGAGTCCCCAGCCCCGGCACCCTGGAGTCAGGGGGATCCCATGCAGGGCATGTTGATAGTGTGTGTCTTGTCTCCAGCTTTTGCTCATGTCCCCGGCACCTACTTCCTCTTGGGACCCCCTAGTAGAGCCAAGTTGGAAGATGAGGGAAATTGGGAGGGACTTGGGTTGATGGAGCTGAGCCTGAACAGGAACAAGTCCGATTCTCCCTTCCGCCCTCCCTGCCTCTCTCCGTCTCTCCCTCCCTGCCCTAAAAGCAGAGTCCTGTTCACCTTCCTAAAGCCCTCCCCCTGTCCCGCATGCCAGCACCCAGTAACCTTCAGTGGCCCTGCACGGCTCATCAGATGCTACCCAGCTCCTCACGTCGGCATTCAGACCCTCTGCCCTCCAGGCCTCCCCTCTCAACTGCCTGGACCTCCCGTAGCCCCCAGCATAGCCCTCAGCTCCAGTCACAGGTTTCACTGTCTCTGAACATCCCACAGGGACCAAGGATGTCCCCTCGCCCCCATCGTCCCTCAGGGCCACTGAGCACTTGCTATGTGCCAGGCCTCACTCTCATCGCTTTGTGATGGTTTGTCTCATGTCATTCATATGCCACAACTGTGAGATCGGTGCTGTGATGAACCCCCTTCTTCAGACATGGAAACTGGGACACAGAGGATCGAGAACTGGCCCAAAGTGACATCAGTAAGTGACAGAGCCGGGTCTTGGCCCTAGACAGCGTGACTTCAGTCTCCCCCTTCTGCACGCCACATTCTCCTCTCCCCCTCCCCTCCCCCCATCCTGCACCAGGACGCCTGCAGAAGATTCCTCCTGGTTCCCGCCCCCTCCGCACCCACCAGGGAGCTTTTCAGGAATCCAAGCTGGTTACATTGGTTGAGAGCCGACTGTGCGCCTGGCTCCGGGACCTGAGCCGTGACCCGTGACACTCTCTCCCCTCCCCAAAGCCCTCAGCAGTGACCTCCCATGCACAGGCTAAGAGGGAGGCTCTTCACACTCTGGCCTCATCATGTCCAAACTCATCGCCCCCCAAAACCCTGCTATTCTTCTGCCCTGTGCAGCCCCTGCTTCCTAAGGCTCCTTGCTCTGTCGTGACACATGGCGTCCCCTTCGCCTCATCCCCACACGGGGAGGCAGACACACAGGTGTCCTTTGGGCCCCCCGCTCAACTTGACTTTCTCTGTGATGGAGTCATCATTCAGTCCTCTGGGCCGCTCCTCTCGGGGAGTCCTTTCTGGGGGTGAATCCTCCTCCCCAAATTGTGAGGCCCTGCAAGTCAGAAGAATTCTCGGCGACCTGTCCCTACTGAGCGCCTGCCATGTGCCTGACACCCACATAGGCCCCGGGGGTCCAGACCTGAACAAGACCTTGACCTTCAAGGACCTCGCCGTCTAGAGGGAAGATAGCATGAAAATGTCCAATTTAGAAAAAAGTGGTAAATACCATGAGGGTGGTGGGCATGGGGTGGGTGCTAGGGGAGCCCGAACAAGGGGTAATGCACCCAACCAGGGCAATGCCCAACCTGAATGCAGAAGGCTGCAGAGGAAGCTGTCAGGCCAAAACAGGAAGTCGCCCCAACGGAAGAGGGCCCTCTGCGGCAGCCAGAGGCACAGAGCGTGGTGTTTCCAAGGGGTAGGAGGTTCCAGCATGCCCGAGAAGCTTGAGCAGGAACACGGAAGCGCTGGAGGTGAGAAGAGTAGGCGGCCAGAGGTGATGAGCTTTGGGTGCGGTCTCCGTGGCGACCGCATGTGGCTGCCTGTATACAAGTCCTGAGCAGCGACTCGGCCAAATTGGAGAGGTGTGTTTGTTCATATAACAGGGAGCCTGGGAGCGGGCAGTTCAGGGCTGGTCCAATGGCTAAGAAAGCAGGCTCCTTTCCCCTTCCTGCGCTGGCCCCCTCATGACCACAAGACAGCCACTGCGCCCCGAGCCTCGCGTCCATCTATACAGCGAGAAAAAAGGAGGAAGGGCACAGGCTAAAAGGTCTGTGCAGATAGAATCTACCTTTGTATTGTTTGTTTAAATTATGCTAGGATAGGGGCCCCTGGGTGGCTTAGTCGGTTAAGCGTCCGACTTCGGCTCAGGTCATGATCTCGTGGTTCCTGGGTTCGAGCCCTGCCGCCGGCTCTGTGCGGACAGCTCAGAGCCTGGAGCCTGCTTCGGATTCTGTGTCTCCCCCTCTCTCTGCCTCTCCCCACTCTTGTGCTCTGTCTCTGTCTCTCTCAAAAATAAACAAACATTTAAAAAATGTAATGAAATAAGTTATGCCAAGATACCTACAACAAAAGTTGACGGTCGTAAGCATTTTCAAGCGTATGGCATTAAGTACCATCACGCTGCTGTGAAATCCTCACCACCATCCATCTCTGGACAGGAGTGTTTAAGTTCACTTTCATCTTGCAAAACTGAAACTCTGTCCCCGTGAAACAAGTGCCCGTCTCCCCCTCCCCCTGCCCCTGGCAACCCGTGTTCTACTTTCTGCTTCTATGAAGTTGACCGCTCAAGGTACCTCGTGTAAGCGGAATCATCCAATATGTGTCCTTTTGTGACTGGCTTATTTCACTTAACCTACTGCCCTCAAGGTTTATGCATGCTGTGGCACATGCCGGAGGTTTCTTCCTTTTCGGGGCTGACTAGTATTCCATGGTGTGACCACATTTTGTTCACCCCCCTCCCCATCGGTCAGTGGGCACTCGGGTTGCACTCACTTTGGGGTTACTGTGCACAGCATTGCTGCGAACATGGGTGTGTAAGTACATTTTAGAGTCCCTGCTTCCGACTCCCTGGGGTCTGAAGTGGATTTGCTGGATCGCGTGCTCTAGTGCTGTTTTGGACTTCGGCGGGACCACCTGCTTTCCGTGGTGCCGCACGGCGTTGCCTTCTGTCCCGCACGACTCCAGGCTTTTGTTTTTCCGCATACTCGCCAACGCTTGCCGAGAGGCTGGACTTGACCACTAACAGGTTTTAAGCATCTTTGTGTACGTCCCTAACGTAGCACGGCTCCAGGTATGTAATAAATGCTCCCTAAATGTTTGTTGAGTGTTTATCTGACTCCTCCTTTATCTGCCCAAACCCCACACATCCTTAAGCCTCACGGAGGGTCCTGACTCCTCTGTGGAACCCTCCCTCCGGGTGCCGGTCCAGTGGTCTTCGCCCTTGTAAGGCTGCCATGGCCTTAGTCCCACGCGTTTGAGTGTTTCGGGCGACAGGGGAGGGACCCCGGCTTGAACTCTTATCACTCCGTGGATCTGACTCCTCCTCCCCGAGTGGATGATAAGCTTCTTGAGGATCAGGACTTTGTCTCCGACCTCAGCGGTTTCCCCAGGCCAGCTAGGAGAATACTGAGTGTCACAAACGGATTCTCAGGTTGGTGCCAGTTGAATTGCCTCGTGACTGCCTGGCCAAAGACAAGGCAGTGGAGTGACTTTGTGGCAGCAGAAACGACCCTGGATTTCACGCTAAAGCTTGCCGCTTCCTCTTTGTTACCTGCGACAGGACACGTATCCTGTTACCTCCGCTCCAGAGTGGCTGTGGCAGTCAGTCCCCTTGATGGAAATGTCTCACAGATTGTGAGGCCCTCTGGCGTGCATTATCCTTTCGAATCCCGGCAAGGACCCCGTGAAGTGGGCAGGGCTGAATTTATTTAACCTGTTTTCAAGATGAGAAAACGATGATTCAGAGAGGTTAAGTGATTGGCCCAAATCGCTCAGCTGGGAAGGGCCCGAACGGGCCCTCTGACTCCCCAGCTCTGTCATCCCCTCCCCGTCGGTCCAGCTCACGGGACAGCGGGGCTGCGAGGAATCTGTGAGAGTCTGGACGGGAAAGTGCCTCATGGGCACCGGGGTGCCTTCTGCTCCGCAACGCCTGCGCGGGTTGGGGATGGTCCTGGCTGATGCGCGGGAGATGGGATCAGATGGGGTTTGGGTCAAAGAAGGAGGGTGGAAGGAAGGTTCTGCTTCTCTCCCGGGCACCTGAGGGTTCAGACAGCTGTCAGGGCAGGGAGGACGTTTGCACAGCCGAGCCGGGAGGCGGCTCTCAGGGAGAGTGTTCACCCCTGTCCCCCTTTTGAGGGGAGCAGGGACAGACAGGCAGGCGCTGTTCCTCCAGACGCCTGCCGGCCACGCACCTGCTCCCCTGGAACCCGCGGGCTCCGGTGCCACGTGTTCCCTGCCTCTCTCCTTCCTTCTCCAGGGCTAGCCCCCTCGCCCTCTCCCCCCCCACCTCCTCTTCCCCCTCGTGCTCCCTCCTTTCACGAGTATAATGAGCTTGATAAGAAATTGTCTCGTTAACAGGATTAGCCACGGAAATCTCTTGTCCCCTCCCATTCACTCTGTAATGCTCCCGTCTCGTGTCCTGTAATTTTCTGCTCGTATCAGAGGCTGCGGACCACCTCAGGGATATTAATTCCTACTTGTTCTTTGATGGTGTGACTGCTGATATGCCGGGATGCCCCCCACAGCTGCCGGGCCCCAGGGCCTTGTGGGTAAATCACACCGAGGCCCTGGCAGGCTGTCTCCTGCCAGCGTCAGCTGCTCCCCGGTTTTCTGCTGCCATCACCCCCCCCCGCCCCCTCCCCTGTTCCTCCTCAGCTTCCAGTTCTGGGGGCAGTGACTGCTTCTAACTTATAGGCCAAGGAGGCAGAGCTCAAGCTGGAGCCTAGGCGGCAGAAGAATGATAAAAATGATAGATGCATGCCCCCAGTGTGCTCCTTTCCTTCCCTCTCAACCCCTTCCCCTCCCCACCCCCACACGTGTCCCTCAGAAGACTCTAGAGAGGGGACATGCGGAGGTAGCTCGGCCCAGGCGGATAAGAGCGTCGAGCTTTGGGCCCGGGTTCACTTCCTGGGTCTGTGCCGCAGACAACACCTTGTCCAACCTCTCTGAGCCTCAGTTTTGTCATCTGTACATTGGGGATGATAATACCCATCTGGCAAGGTGGCGGTAATGCACTAAATATAGTACCTGACACATAGTAAGTGCTCAACTAATGCTATTTTCCTCCTCTGCTCTCTCCAAGACTGGAATTTGGTGGGAGTGGGGAATACAGTTCCTAGAACTTACCGAGATATTGTTTCAACCCTAAGTTGTATCCCAAACTCTTTCCTTGCACCGACGTGCTCTGACCTTTGCCCTTCCAAATTTCTTTCTCTTTATACATCTTTAGGGACTTTTGCAGAGGGACCTTATGACCCCCTCAACCCAGAATGCTAATTACAAGAAAGCTCAGCATAGAGGATGAATCCCAACAAGGGGTAGCAGGCAAACAAGGGTCCTGCCTGTCCTGTGCCCCTCCACTAGGGATGAGGGCAGAGCAAAGAGGCATCCTGAGAAAGGGACCAAGTCTAGAATAGTCCATGACCGGGGGCAAGAGGGTCGTGCTGGGCGGAAGCCCAGGCTCTGGGTCAGCAGGGCATGTTCAGGGAGAGGCAGAGATGCAGGGAGGCCAGAGGCTGGAGGAGGTCACCTCCCTCAGCTAGGAAATTGCTAGAGTCAAAAGAGGGGAGACCAGAGCAAAATCTGGGTAGATTTGGAAGCAGTTGTGTGATGCATTACCCAGAACGCATCAGAGAGTGAGAGGTGGGACATTGTACCTGTCTGGTGAGGGGGCTCAGCATCCCAAGTGCTGGGGCCACTCTGCACAAGGTGAGGGAGCAGCACGGGCCCAGGGACCTGGCGGGGCCAGAGCTGTGCTCCGAGGACACTGGTCAGCGTCACCGCTGGGAACGGCACATGCACAAAGAGCCTAGCGCGTGTCATCAGTAAGTCCTCAGCGTGTACCCCAGGAAGCCTAGGGTAGTCTTCATCTATGCTTCTCATTTAATGTCTGTCCACCCTGAAAGATGGCCATCGTCCACAGCTAATGTCAGTAAACACACCTTGGGCTCGCAGGCCAGGCCCGTGGAAATCCCACGGGGCAATCTGAGGCTTCTGGCCTCAAGGAGTTGTGGAGTCAGACAATCTGGGTTCATATCCCAATTGCGTTGTTTTCTAGCTGTGTGGCCTTGGGCAGGTATCTTATCTCCCTGAACCCGGTTGCCAGAGCTCTAAGATGGGGATGATCTTGCCTGCCCCCCAGGATTACGATGAGGCAATGCGTGTGAAGCATCTGCCTGGCAGTCATGGAAATCCGTAAATGAGACGCACCACCCCCCACGCTCCCCCTCTCCGTCCCCTGCGCACTGTCACCAAGGAAGACAAGCCACTAACGCATCGCAGGTATGCTTGCGCATGAGCAGGGTAGGGGCCGAGGGAGAGAGGGAGAGAGAGACTCTTATGCAGGCTCCAGGCCCAGCATGGAACCCAACTCAGGGCTCAATGAGATCAGGACCTGAGCCAGAATCAAGAGTCGGATGCTTAACCGACTGAGCCACCTTGCATTTCTAAGATGAATGGCAAAAAGTGAGTGTGTCATGAAAGCCTAGCAAGGGGTACAGATACCACAGGTTAGGGGAGCAAGAGAGGGCAGGAGGCCTGGGTGGGGAGAGGGGAGGCTCCCAACAGGTAGGATGTAATTTAGAGCTTAGAGGTGCTGCAATTGCACAGCGTTGGGGAGAAGCGTGTGGACCGGTACAGCTGGGGCAGAGTGCTGGTGCGTTTCATCATTTCAATAAGACAGACTCACTTCGAGGGCCGATAAAATGCAAACGGTGATGGGACTGTGCGCGTTTCTCCCTTTCCTGACGAGCTCCCCGGCTGGCATCCCTGGCGTGCCATACAGCCAGGATGATTAGCCTGCAAACAAAAAAGGTAGGTGTTCAGAATAACGGGATAGCCTCTGCTATTTGAGCAACGTCAGAGGATTTTCAGGGGCTCTAGCAAGAGGGAAACGGGATGCGGGAATAACCCAGATCCACCTACACGAGCGGTCACTCCAAGTTCCCGAGTAGCTAGAAGTCAGCGTTAGGTAGATTCTTCTCTCCCCAGAAGCGGTGTAGTAATAACAACGAGAGCTGTCGTCTGTTGAACAATTACTGGCAGGCACTGGGCCAGGCAGTTTAATTTTTGCGACAGATCCAGCCCTGAGATTGGTATAGATGAGGAAACTGAGTCGCAGAGGCAGAAGACCACACCGTGGAGCCAAGATCTGTCTGACTTCAGAGCCCAAGGACTTAACCACAGAGGTGAAAGGGCTGAGATCCATGTACTCATTCATTCATTCATTCATTCATTCATTCATTCGACAAATATCATTGAGCACCACTGTATGCAGATGTTGAACCCGAAACTGAGCCCAGAGTCATGGGCAGGCAAGTAGCCCAAGCGTCATGGAGGTCACGGTCTCATTCACTGGCACGCACTTGGCCTTTAGCAAGTGCCCTATGGTATGGGCCATACCAGGACCTGGGAGGCAGAGGTGCTGCCAGCTGCTCTTGGCCTTCAGGGATTCTGACCATTCATCATAGGAGCTTCCTCTCCCTGCAGCGTGTGGACGTTGGAGGCCTCTGAACCAAGCAGGCCCCTGGAGTGGAGGGTGGTGAGTCAGGAGGCAAACGTGGGAAGGACAGAGGGATGGTCTCCACTGCCATCCCAGTGCCCTCGGAGCCACATCAGAGGGCTTCAAGAGGTCACAGTATGATGCCCCTCGCAGCCAGACCTCCTCCTGGGACACTGTAGGACCAGCTTCCTCATCCTCTGTCTCTACCCACCCAGTGGTCGCCAGACAGTCCGGAGGAAGGACAGGGACAGAGAAGGGAAGCGTCCTTGAGGTGCTGCTTCTGAGGCAGCTCACTGAGACCCCACCAGAGATGAGGAGCCTGGGGCTGAGGCTTCCTCTCCAAGACCTGCATCCAGGTCGCACAACTTCCACAAGGGGCAGCGCCTGCGTTCCCAGCCCTGGCCCCGATGTCCCAGGTGATCGGAAGAGTGGCATACAGTATCTTTAAGGAAAGTGCATTCGATCCGGGAATACCAGAATGGCTCCTATGGGCCAGTAGGGAAACAGTCTAAATGTGAGACCTGAGGCCCCCCTGGGTCCCAGGGTGTGGCCCCACAGTAGGTGCCGTGCACCGTCTGGAAAAGGAGAGAAAGTCTACATTAGATGGGCTTTCCAAGAGGACTTCCAGAAGAAAGAAGTTTCCAGAAGGGCCTTGTTGGGGTTCAAGGAGGCTGGTGGCCTTCTCTATGGGCAGGAGCTGGTGGGAATGTCCAGGGCAGTGCAGGGCACAAGGAAGTGGCATAGCAAAGCAAGGCTTTGGATTTGGACAGCCCCCGCTCATTGATTTGGGGCGAATTAGAGGAGAGGGAAAAACCTCTATCTCAGTAAGGCCGTAGCAAGGATTAAATGAGACAGCATATCAGGAAGAGCCCCTAGCATGGTGTCTAGCATCGGTCCCATTGGTCTGAGCCTCCACCTGTTCTGAGCCAGGGCTGGGCCTACAGGGGTGGCCGGGACCCTCAAGGAGCCTGCCAGGCCTCTGGGCTTCTAGTGACTCAGCACACATTCCATCACAGCTGTGACCATGTGCAGGGAATCAGGACATGGGACACTCATGGGGAAGGTCATCTTGAGGAAGGGAAAGTGAGCCGAGCTCTGACAGGGGGGTGGCCAGAGTGAACTCTAGGAAGGAAGGGGGCAGGTGTCCCAAGTAGCCAGGCTTGGAGGAGGAAGGAGGTGGGACTTCTGGAGGAGCAGAGGAAGGCCAGTGTGGCTGCAGTTAGAACCAAGATGGCCCTACGTGGGGTCAGGGGAAGGATGCTGGGTTCTGGCTGCCCTGTTAAGGATTTTAGTCTTTATCCTGAGAGACATAGGAAGCCTCGGTGGGATCAGATGTCCGTGGCTGTAGCAAGGTGCGTGAATTAGATGAGGCCACACGCAGGTATGGACATATAGTAGGGGGCCGGGATGGAGAGGCGGCCCGTCATGGTACACGCACTTGCAGCGAGTGCTCGCTGGGGAGGTGGGTGGGGCCCGATCGAGGCCTCCAAGGACCAGGGGGTCAGAACGGGTCTCCTACTCCGCCCATGACCGCAGAGTCACCCAGGGTACAAGGAAAACCCCAGCTATTCAGTGGCCCATGGGGGTTCGAGATGCAGCGTGGTCACAGAGGGGAGGGTGGAGAGCAGGAGGTGGGAGCCACACCTTCGAGGCGAGACCTGGGTGGGGGGGGGGGCATCCCCATCCACCTCCCCCAGGTCCAAGCACCCAGGGTCCCCCTCCCTGC
Source organism: Prionailurus bengalensis (assembly GCF_016509475.1). Classification (NCBI taxonomy): domain Eukaryota; kingdom Metazoa; phylum Chordata; class Mammalia; order Carnivora; family Felidae; genus Prionailurus; species Prionailurus bengalensis. Next base: position 15,338,153 of record NC_057346.1, on the reverse strand, counting down.
CGGCCGCCTGGTGACCGGGGTTCTGTAGAAGCAAGGCCGCTTTCCCAAATCGTAATAATAGTTATTTCCATTACGCCATGAGCATCTGACACATGGAGCGGTGAGGAGCTATGAAGCCCCCCCAGTGGGTAACATAAAAGTGGGGGTGGGGGCTTCCGGGAGGCTGGGAGGCCGCCTCTCGGGCTGGGCTCTGCCATGTGCAGCCGGAGGAGGACGGGGAAGAAAGAGGCTTATTTCAGCACCCTGTGATTATGGCATCTTGTTTTTGTGGTTTGTTCAACAGACCTCTCTCCCTCTCCCTCCTCCCCCCTCGCCTCTCTCTTTTTCATCTTCCTCTCTCAGCAAATCCATTTAAATGCGATGCTATTCTTAAAGCGCCCCTCTCATGCATGTCTAATGAATGTCAGGAAAATGCTATTACAATGGGGCTGAGGAGGATCCGATCGGCACTGTGTGTACAAGTCATTTGAAAGGAAGCCGGGGAGTGCTCCAGTTTTATTACAGCATAATTAGAAATAAAATCTTGTTGCAATAGGAGAATGAGAGATGTGTGCTAATCCTGGGGTAGAGAAGGAGAGAGCTGTATTTGGAGAAAAGGACTCAGGGAGAGAGGAAGCCGGCCACTGCTCTCTGTCTCCCTCCACCCGGGCTCCCCGGCTCGTTCCCCTTCCCCGAGTCCTTTCATCCTTGTGCCCCCTGTGAGCTGCAGGTCCCTGGGGGCGCTCCAGTGACAGTGCTGACGCCCTTCTAGGTCTCAGCGGCCCAGAGCAGTCAATCTGCTCCCCCGGGGCCCCAGGGAGCCGAGCCTGGTCCCTCCCTGGGATCCCTGGGAACCCACACCCTCCTGCCTGCTTAGGAGGCCAGCCTGTGGGCAGCTGGAGGTGGTGGGAGTGGTCAGAGCCCCCTGCGCTTGGAGGCTGAGGCCCAGGTCAGGCGGTGAGTGCCCCCAACCCCGCCGCTACGACAGTTGTATATTTGTTTATTCATTAACTCATTCCGTTCTTCAGTAACTTCCAACTGACTCCTTGCACAGCAGGTATCGCACTGGGTGTATTCACTGACCCATCTCATTCTCACAGGAGGTAGGCTCAAAGAGGTCCAATGGCTCCCCCAGCACCTTCAGCAAGGAAGGGAAACTTTCGAATCCGAGCCCTTCTGAATCCAGACGGGGCCTTTTCTGCTCCATCATGCCGTCACCTTCCTTGGTCCTCGTGAGACCTCAGGTTCCTGTGCCTCCAGTGACCCCGTCTCCTGTAGAGGCCACAGGCAGGGAAAAAGATCGGGGACCTGGCTAATCTCCCTTACAGGGCAGAAATGGGGAGTCCTGGGTGGTAGCAGCTTGGCATGATCAGGCTAGGGCGACGGCGGGGGTCAGGGGCTGCTGTATCCGTGTAGATGACTCTGGCCCTGGAGGGTTGAGTCCGTACTGTCTCTTGCGCTCAGCACCCCTCAGAGCTCTGACCAAGGTGGGGTTAAAAAGAGAGACACCCACCCTTGTCCAGCCGAGTGGAGGGAAATCGTAGAATCACAAGGAAAGTGAGGCTTGGGAAGTATCTTCAAGACCAAATGGTTCCATCCCCCTGTTCATCATTTAGGGAAACGGGCCCAGAGGGGCACCGCAACTTGTCACAAGTCACCCAGCAAGTTCAAAACCAGGTTTCTCCTCTCCCAGCCCCACCAGGCCTGCCTCTGCATAAGTGTTTCCGGAAGAGAGACTCCCCTAGATGACATTTCTAGGCCATGGTAGCCTTCCGAGCAACGTCTCATCCCTTCTTGGAAGACCATGGCCGGGTGGAGGTATGAGGCGTGGAGATGAGGAGACCGCCTCAGTGCGCCTAGTTCAAAGTCAGCCACGTGCTGGAGCTAAGCCTGGCCCGTGGCTCGACTCAGCCTAGGGAAAAAATGACCCCTGTGGGCAGCTCTGGGACCCTCCCGCCTTGCGGGAGAAACTGAGTCGGAGCCACACCCCGTGAGAATAGGATAAGGTCGGCACCCCTCCAGAGAGTCCCATGCCCTCCGCTCTGACACTCACCCTCTCACCTACGGGGGTAGTGGTGGAGACAGAATGGCATAGACCTGTCCCCAGGGCCCCTGGGAACACGTGTGGTACATGGTGCCACCCGGGAGCCCGACATGCCAAGCCCAGCCCAGCCTGGCATCAGATTTGGGGGCCATGGTGCCTTCCCCAGCACCTGGGAGCCCTTGCGCCAGGAAGCAGGCTCTGGCTTAGCTGCCCACTGGAGCCCTCGCCTGAGTATTCCCTTGTGCCTCCTGCCAGCTGGAGACAGGGCAAAGTTTCTGGCTCGACGTACCCCATGCAAGCTTCACGGCAGAAGTCCTACCGCCCGTCCCTCTAAGTCCCCCTCGCAACCCAGAGGTGCGTGCCCTGCCCGACTTCCGTTCCGTGGGGAAAGGGCAGCGGGCCCGGACGAGCTGTGGGACCCTCTGTGCCTCGCTCCATGCAGTGGGTCCATTGGGTGGATCAGATTTGGATGTTTGATACCAAGTGCAGACGAGGCCGTCCCTGGGACCCAAGGCCCACGCCCAGGGCCGGTTCCCCGCCCACGTCATCGCTGCTTCTGACACCCAATGCCCACTGAGGGGGTCTTGGCTCAGTCCCCGCCCCTCATGCTCTCACTGTCTACACCCAACCTGTGTGGCACGCCCGACGACCTTCAGGACCAGCTCGCCTCTGTCCTCCTCCCCGTTCCTACCCTAAAGTCCTCACCCCGCTATCTTCACACGGCAGATCCCGACTCGAGAATCTTAGCGCTGGAAGGGCCCTCAGAGAACAGCATGTCTGGAGGAGGGGTGTATTCGTTTTCTGGCGCTTCCGTAACAAAATGACCGGAGTGGCGGGTTTGGTTTCTCCTGAGCCCTCTCTTCTTGCCTTGCAGATGGCTGCCCTGTCACTGTGTCCCCGCCGCGGTCTTCCCTCTGTGCGCATCCGTCCCTGGCATCTCCCCCTCTATTTATAAGGACACCATCATATTGGATTAGAGCCCCACCCTTATGATCTCACTCAGCCTTAATTACCTCTTTAAAGGCCCTATCTCCCAATACAACCACACTGGGGATTAAGGCTTCATATAGGAGTTTTGTGGGGACACCATTCAGCCCATAACAGGGAGAATCTAGGACTTAGAGCCAGCCAGCACTAGCGGTCGGGACCTGGATCCAAATTCCTGACTCAAATGCCATGTGCCGTCCACCTTGCTGCAAATCTCTCCTGGGATCTTGGGGTGGGGGGCTTATAATGCTGGGAGGCCAGAGTCCGAGGCAGAATGGGCCTTGGCTTCCCTGGGGCTTTTCAAACCCAGGCTGGCAGGTACCCCCAGGGTCTCACCATCAGCAGGAGACACAGGAAGGAATAAAAGGAAGCAGCTGGGCAGAGCTGGCCCTAATAGCTTCCTGCAGGGGAGCCTGGTGCCGGACCCCCAGGCAGGGCTAATTCTACCAGCCAGAAGCATCAACCACCCCCACCCACCCTGCCCCGAGGGGAAGACAGCCCGGGAGGGAAGAGCTTGCCTGTGGTTGGGCTGTGTTGCTCACCTCTGAGCTGCAGGCTGACCACATCGTCGCTGTAAATCTGTATTGGATGGAGCTGTAACTCATAACCTGTATTGATCGCAATTACTCTTGTGGAATTGGGACGGCCCTGGGGGCCGAGAGAGGCCCTTCAAGGCTCTGGCATCCTGAGGCTGCCCCAGAAACAAACTTGGGCCTTGGCAGGCTAAGTGTGTCTTCTTTTCCAGGGCACGATGAAGGATTTTTCTAACCCTAGCCAAGTCCCGCTCTCGGTGCAAAGCCGCGCGCATTTCTTCCCACCTCCCTCCGTCCCCAACTCCATATCCCTGTTGTGGATTGAGACCTTCCTTGGAGGGGTGAGGGGTGTGGGCAAGGTTGAAAACCCCTCCCTCAGCTTCTGGGTTTCTTGCTTCGGGAAGGAAGCAGCAGCTTCTCTAACTCCAGCAGCTGAGAGGCATCGTCCCAGAAGCATCTCTACAGCCAGGATTCGCTCATTCAACGCGATACCTGCAAAAATACCTGTGCTCCACATGTATGTCATAATCACGCATGCATTTGTGATACTTCATATTTGCACACTTGCGTCTGCTATTTGCATACTTCGTATTACGGTAGTAATCCTTTACACACGTATAGTGTGGTATATGCCACAGCACCCTCTCGTAGACATTGTCACGTGGACCTTGCAAAAGAATGCTGTGAGCCGAGCACGCCGGGGGTCAGTATCCCCGGTTAGGGGATGAGACAGCCGAAGCCCAGAAAGGTGAAGGGATTTTCCTAAAGCGACACGGTTGGTAGGAGGCAGGTCTCAAACCTCCCATTTCTGACCCCAAGTATGCACTTCCCCGAGCTGCCATCCCCTTCTCTGGCCCCTGCGATGCCCCACCGGCCTGTGTCAGCGCACCTGACGTTGTGCACGTGACAGGACACGCGCTCTATTCTGTCACAGACACATGCAGCCACCAGCCCCCGATCACGCCTTCCTGCTGTCACAGGGCACCCCGACATGGCAGGGCGTCTTTGCTGCCTAGGTCTGAGGCCTCCGCTGCCGGATGCCCCTGACCTCTTACGTCACTGCCCAGCAGCCTCCTGGGGGACACAGTGCGTCCGTTCTTGCAGTCGGGACTGTAATGCCTTCTGGTGCTGGGATCATCTCATCCCTCACCTCCCTGCTCGCCCACCACGCTGGTCCCGGCCAGGGACAGGGCAGCCGCCTCTGGAAGAAGCCAGAAGGGTTGGAGAAGTCCACCTCCTGGCTCTGGCCAGCCCCCTCCAGATTACAGTACACACCCTCCTGGCAGCTGGGCTTCGGGACAGCGGTTCTGGGTTGGTTCAGGAGACCCGGGTGGGAATCCTGCCTCTTCCACTCACTAGATGCGTCACTTGAACTTGGGCCCCGCCTGAGCCACAGTTTCCCCATCCTTAAAACAAGAGGAGTAGCTCGTGCTGCTGGTGATGGGCTGCGGATGACGCTTAAGAGAGGGGCCATGTGGGAACGCGCTTGGCACATGGGTGCTCACTGATTCATGCACTTTGGGGTGTCTTTCTTGCTGAGTTTATAAAATGATTTAAGACGCTTTACCAGCTAGGCCTGGATTTGTCTCCCAGCCCGAGCAGACCCCACCCATGAGGGATGCCCAAAAGGGCCCAAGAGGGGAAGCTCACCGCTACGGGTTCCTGGACACGGGTCGCCTTCCTCAAAGGCCCCAGCCGTGGGAACCTCTAGCATCTGGAGGCAGGGAGAGATGGCCCCGCCCACGGCAGCTCAGTTCTGCTGCTGCCCACAGAGGGGCGAAGCGCCTCTCGGCCTTCACCACTGCATTGCATACCTCTGGTCTCAGAGCTGGTCCGGGGACCCTAATGGGGTTCCATCCTGGAACCAGTGACCTCTGTTGTTAGTGGTCTCTCCTCCAGGCGAGGGTAGTATTTCCCCTCCAATCAGCTAAGGGAGAGGTAGGTCCTGGGTCGGGGAAGGGCAGTGGAAGGCCAGCCTCAGGCACGCTTCAGAGGGGCTGTTTCTGTCCCTTCTTCTCCCTGGGCCGGCTGCCCTGGGTCTCCATGTGCTTGAGTAGTTCCTGGGAAGGTGAGGTCACTCCCTGCAGGGGCCACCCTCTGAAGATGAGTCAGCCAGAGTTTATTCTCCAGATTGCCCAGCCACGTCCTTGTCTGTTTACATCCCTGTGTTAGCTCCAAACCATCATCAGTCTTGCTTTAATGTCCCGCCTGGACTCAGCTGAGCTGGGGAACCTAAGGGGGGAGCAGTGGCCCAAGCCATGACAGTATGGCAGCCATGGGTAAGAGGGGAGAGACCCCAGGGTGTGGGGGACCTCGGGACAGGACTCCAGGCTGGAGCCTGATGTCTCACTCCATGGGCGGGGCCTCCTCTCCTACCGGGGTCCCTCCATTCCCTCCGCGTGCACTGAATATCTTCTATGTGCCAGCCATGTTCTGGAGCGGGGATACTAAAATAACTCCTTGCTGTCAGCGAGAAACACCACGTGCTCCGAAGACAAACAGGCAGGGTAAGGAATTGGGCAGGGACGCGGAGCACAGTCTAATTTTGATAGAGGGGGTCAGGCAAGGCTTCTCCAACGAGCTGGCACTTGAACTGAGAGACCTGAACGGGGCCGGGGGTGAGTCAAGGAAAAAGCATTTCAGGCACGGAGGAATAACCACAGCCAGAGTCCTGGGGTGGCGACGAGCACATGTACCCTGATTTAAAAACCACTGTAGCAGCTGATCTCCAAGAAGTCTCGCAGCTCTGCCGTTCTCTAAGCTAGGAATTTATACATATCTGGGAAGGGAGGGACCTTAAAGACGACCCAATTTGTTTCTCTTATTCAATGCTTAAATCCTCTGTGCTGTATCTCAGCCAAGTGTCTCTTCAGCCTCTCCTTAAATACACCTGGTGACCGGACACTCACTGCTTCGTAAAGACACTCATCCCAATTCTTTATCATCTTGACTTTAATTTTTTTTTTTTTTTTTATTTTAGGGGCACCTGGGTGGCTCAGTCAGTTAAGCAGCAGACTCTCTTTTTTCTTAATTTTTTTTAATGTTTCTTTATTTTGAGAGAGAGACAGAGAGACAGAGTGTGAGTTGGGGAGGGGCAGAGAGAGAGGGAGACACAGAATCTGAAGAGGCTCCAGGCTCTGAGCTGTCAGCACAGGGCCCGATGCGGGGCTCGAACCCACGAACCGTGAGATCATGACCTGAGCCAAAGTCGGCCACTCAACCGACCTAGCCACCCAGGCACCCCCGGCGTTGGATTCTCTTGATCTCAGCTCAGATCTTGATCTCAGGGTTGTGAGTTCAAGCCCTATGTTGGCTCCATGCCAGGCATGGAGTCTATTAAAAAAAATAGCAATACCATTTTTTTTTATTTTAATTGTGGTAGAGTACACATAATATAAAATTTACCATCTTAATCAGTTTTAAGTGTTGAGTTTGAATGTCAGGAGAATTTCAGCCCAGCCTAAAGTCCAGTCGTGTTTAAGGGCAGCTGTATCTCGCAAAACTGAAACTCGGTGCCCGTGGAACATCCACTCTCCATTTCTCCCAGCCCCTGGCATCTGTGATTCTACTTTCTGTCTGTGTGAAGCTGCTCCAGGTAGTTCATATCAGTGAAATCAGACAGTATTTCTTTTTTGCGACTGCCTTATTTCACTTAGCACAGGGTAGTCAGGGTTCATCTATACGGTAGCCTGCGTCAGAATTTCCTTCCCTTTTAAGGCTAAGTAATATTCTATCGTTTGTCTCTACTATCTTCTCTCTGTCACTCATCCATCAGGGGACACTTGGGTTGTTTTTGTCTCTTGACTCCAGCGAATAATGCTATGGGCATGGGTGAGAGAACATCCTTTTAAGAACCTGCTTTCAATTCTTCCGGGTATATACCCAGACGTAGAATTACTGGATCACGTGGTAATTCTATTTATATTATCTCAAGGAACCACCATGCTGCTTCATCTTGACTTTTGAATCCTCAAAAGTAATCCTTTTTAAACATCTGGTTGAATACAGCAGGAACAGGGATGAGCAGTGCAAGAGGTTTGCCAGATGTAGAAACACTCAGAAATGGGAGTGGGCTAATCTGGGAAGGCTTCCTGGAGGAGGTAGAATTATCTGACTTCTCTGAGCGGCCATCTCCTTGTGAGTGGAATGGGGATAAAACTACCTTAGAGTTTGGGCAAGTTTCATGCATTCATTCATTCATTCTTTCATTCACTCTAGAAAGGTTTATTTCTAGGGCATCTATTTGGCCATCAGCACTGAGTGAAACGAGAAACTATTGGAGGGTTTGGGGCAAAGGAGCCACATAATCCGACTTGGGTTATAGAGCATCACTCTGGCTGCGGGTTGGGCACGGTTGGAGGAGGGGCCAGTTCGGCAGCTGCTGTCCCTGTGGCATTCGGAGTAGGCCTGAGTAGGACCCGTCCAGCTCACACCTTCCCGAAAAACCCTCGGTCCTTCCTCCTCCTCTGCCCGGCACCCTCTCCCCACCAAACTTCCCCTCACACTTGCCTCTGAGAGCAGAGAGAGGCCGTGCCTCTGCAGAGGGCAGCTGTTCCCCCTCACAGCCCTCTGGAGCCACCAGGAGCCCTGAGGTTTCTATCATCCTCTCTCCGAGGCTCCTGCAGCTCTCAGGAGTCTCTGAGGCCCGGCTCTCTGACCTTTTAGAAAAAGAGAAGATGCTGTTGGCTCCCTTAGCAACTGTGTGCGGGGCCTCCAAATTGCAGAGGAGGGTCCCCTTTATTCCCAAGCTCCTGGGGAAGAAGGCAGGGGGGAAATCTGCAGGAAGCCTGGCCACGGGGACTGAGAGCCCCTCACCTCCTTGAGGTGGGGCTGTTCGTGCTGGGGACCCTCGCATGCTGTATTTCGTCTGACTCTCCCAACAGCTCTGGGACACAAGTCCCGTTTATTAAGTCGTTTTTCCTGAAGGAGAAGTGAGACTCCAAAGTTTGGTGCCATCATAGAGACATCAGTTGTCAGAGCAAAGGGGCCCCAGGAGTTTATCTCACCCAGTGGTTCTGTGCCCTGGCTGCACATTACATGACCCGAAAAGCTTTTTTTTTTTTTTTTTTTTTTTTTTTGGATACCGGTTTCCAGGCCACACGCCCAGAGATTCTGAGTTTAATTTAAAAGCTCCTTAGATGATTCTAACGTATAGGCATGCTTAAAGACACACACCGGATCCACCTTCTTCCTCTTTTTGCAGACGGGACACCTGAGGGCCTGGGAGATGACCAGACTCCCCTCAGGTCACCCTGTGTCGGTTGCCCGGGTCTCCCGTAGCAAATTGCAACAACCAGACGGCTTAACCCAGGGAGATTTACTGCCTCACAGTCCTGGAGGCCAGAAGTCCCGAATCAGGGTGTGGGCGGAACCTGCTCCCTCCTCAGGCTCTGGAGGAGGGTCTTCCTCGACTCTTGCCTAGCTTCTGGGGTTGCTGGCAATGCCTGCATCTGTTGGCTTACAGACGCATCGCTCCAATCTCTGCCTCTGTCTTCCCATGGCCTTCTCCCCGTGTTCGTGTGCCTGTGTTCAAGTTTCCCTGTTCCTAGAAGAACACACTGGATTCGGGGCCCACGCTCATCCAGTATGACCTCACCTTAACTTGATTGTGTTGGCCAAGATCTTATTTCCAATAAGGTCCCATTCACAAGCTCTGAGTAGACATTAATTTGGCGGGGGCGGGGGGGGGGGGCATGGGGTAGATACTCTTCAACCCAGTACACACCCCACCATTAGTGGCAGAGCCCGGACTCCAATCCAGTCTCTGAAATCCAGTCCCGGGCTCGGCCAACCACACCAGCTAGCTTGGCCCCTCTTAATCTTCCTCTTCTCGCCAATGGCCTCCGTTGAATCCCCTCCCCACCCTTCAGCAGCCCCCAAACGGGCCCCTTCCTGGCGGTAGGACATTGTCTTCTAACTGTGGAATCCCAAAGAGCAGAGACTAGGTCCAAGACCTCTCCAGGGAACCCAGTCCAGGACTGAGGGGTGCCCCGGAAAGACTTGATAAATCAAGCCAAACTGAACTGAACGGATGAGCGTTCCTTTGTAAGGTAGTGACCACCCCACTGACAGAAGCGGCCAAGCAGAGGCTGGCTGACCATACGTTCCTATGAGAGGTGCTGCTCTTCTAGGAGACTCAGTCGACACCGAGACTTGGAAGAGCGTAAGAAGCAGACTAACGATCTGGGCTCTGCCGCTTATTAGCTGTGTGACTATGGATGGGTTATTTAACCTCGCTGTGCTTTGGTTAGTAAAAATAACAGTATCCATTGCAAAGGGTTGTGGGGATTGAATAAGATAGTGTGTATAAAATCCTTGCCCTGACATGTATTAGGTACTTGGTAAATATGCAGCTTTAAAAAAAGGAGAGGCCTGCTCCAGATCACCTGGAAGAAGGAGGTGAAGCGGGTGGAGTATTTTTAGTAATAGTAAAAAGAAGAGGGACGCCTGGATGGCTCAGTCGATTGGGCGTCCGACTTCGGCTCAGGTCATGATCTTTGGTTGACGAGTTCGAGCCCCGCATCGGGCTGTGTGCCAACAGCTCGGAGCCCGGAGCCTGCTTCGGATTCTGCGTCTCCCTCTCTCTCTGCCCCTCCCCGAATCATGCTCTGTCTCGCTCCCCTTCAAAAATAAATAAACATTAAAAAAAAATTTTTTAAAAAGAAAGGTTTCCTTAACCACACGCAGCACTTTCCTGGTCATGGCCCCGTTCACAGATGAGCCACGGCCTTTGACATGTGACACACAAGCAGCATCAATGGCAGAGTCCACGTTTAGACACAGTCCTTTTTTTCTGGCGCTTAATTATTTAGTTTGAGAGACAGAGACGGAGCACGAGCAGGGGAGGGGCAGCGAGAGAGGGAGACAGAGAATCCCAAGGAGGCTCCTGGCTGTCAGCACAGAGCCCGATGCAGGGCTCGACCCCACGACCGCGAGATCATGACCTGAGCTGAAATCGCGAGTCGGATGCTGAACCAACTGAGCCACCGGGGCGCCCCTGCACACGGTCTCATGTCCCAAGCTTGGCACCTAAGGGAAAGTGATCTTGCAGCGTAAACCCATATGGACACTACTGGCATTTGGGGTCGGACAGTATTTATTACCCAAGATATCCAGCACTGCTGGCCCCTGACCACGAAATGCCATTCGTACCTCCCCATCTTGGTGTCGACCAAACAAGACCCCAGACACGCATTCCCACGTGGCCTCAGGATGCAAGCTGGACCCAGTGGTCCCGGCTGCCACTCTGTCCTTCCTCCGGCTGGACCCAGCCTACCCCCTGGCGGAAGGGGCCAGGGTATAGGATAGGTGCTCCTTTACCCATTCCAGGGATGGCTGGTCCCATTTGGAGTGCAGGGTGGGGGCTGCCCGACTGCCAGGGCACCCCATCGGAGAGCCAGCCGTTTTGTGGGGCCCCGGCCCCTCTGAACCCCCCACCAGCTGGCTGTGCCCCCCCCCCCCCCCCCCCGCCCAACGCCGCCTGCCGCTCACTCCACAGGCCTCTTGCTGCTTCCCTTCCCCAGCAGGGCCCGTCATCTGATTCTCATCAAACATGCAGAACTGATGTTGCACAAGCCCCCCCCCCCCCCGCCCCCAGGGGGGATTAACATAATACCCTGATTTCTCCGTCCCCTCTCTCCAGCACTGTGCATCCCCCTGGCTGCGGCCGGCCCGCCTTTGTTTCAGGAGGAACGATACACTGTGTCTGGAAACGTTACTGCAATTAAATATGCACAAGAAGGGGGGAAGGGAGGGGGGAAATGAGGACAATGAAGGATGTGAAACATCAGATGCAGCAGCTGCTTGTTGCTATAGAAACCCCAGCTCCCCACCACATCACCGCAGCACCCCTTCCCAGCTTCGAATTCCAGTAGGACCAAATGCACCGTCTTCCTGGGGTGCGGGGAGCTGCGAGGTCACGGGGGCCAAGCTGCTGGTGCCGGATCGGGGGTCCTTCCTGTTTTTCCTCACCCTGCCACCACGCCCCCGGCCGGGTACTTCTGATCAGCAGCACCCTCCCATACTTCTGTATTCCAGTCCCAGTTACATAATAAATCACGGGAGAGCTTCCGCATTTGACTTTGGGATGTCACAACATGGAGACAAAACGGCACGTTCAGAGTCTGGCGGGGAAGCCAGGCTTTCTCTGTGCTTCCCCCGGGTCCTCTCCGACTGCCGACAGCAGGGCTGGGCTCCCTCCCACTTTCCTCCATGTCTCTTAACCCACAGCACTGAGCGGGGGTCTGTGAGGTGTGGTCCGTGTGCCGGAGGGGCACGGCGGGGGTCCAGAGGACTGGCATCCTGCCACATGGCCAAGCATGCACCCGGGGGGGGGGGGGGGGGGCAGCAACACGTCACTCACCGGAGGAACCATGTGACGTCCCAGGTGTGGGCCCACAACAGCCAGGTGTCCGAGGGTGGAGAGACGGCAGGTGTCCTCACAGCGGTTCACAGACACAAGACCAGGGCGCTGGCTGAGTGCCAGTCGAGTGTGAGACCATGGCGTGATGGGGCTGCCTTCTACTCCCGTTCTGTCCCCTGTAGGAAGCAAACCATGTTGGGCTGGGGGGGTTGGCAGTCCAGCCCTCTCCTGCGCTGGTCACGCGAGGCCAGTTGCTAGGTCCCGGCCACTTGGCCAAGTGGTGGCACATAGTAGGTCTAGTCCTATACAACGGTGTATGGGAGAGCAGGAAGATTAGGAGATGTGCAGATAAACCAAAGTTTATTAAGAAACAAGAGGTCACCCAGATGGACGAAGTTATTTGAAACCATCTTAAATAAATACTAAAACACAAACCCCTACGCTGCTTAGGCTGCAGAAACATTGAAGGGCACGACAGCTCCCTTCCAGTGTGTGTGGCAGTGTGGCAGTGACCCGGGCTCAGGATAGCTCTGTGGGGCTCTCATGAGTAGAACCAGGACCCGTGGAGGGAGCCTCGAGGAGACCAACTGTGACCCAGGAAGATCTCTCTAAAAGTCAGAGCTCTCCACTTTGGGAGGGGCTGCTGAAGCCACAGATCCTCCGAGGAAGGCTGGAGAACCTTGTCAAAGCTGTGGTAGACACTTTAAGCTTCTCAGCCCTACGTACAACATGCCTTGTCACAAAGCGTCACCGGTGAGATCCCCGTCCCCCGGTACTGAGGCTTGTGCTTGGTGGGTGGGGCGTCACGGAATATTCCTTTTTTTAAAAAAAATATATATGTATGTATTTGGGGGAGAGCACAAGCAGAGGGGCACAGCCAGGGGGACAGAGGATCCAAAGCAGGCTCTGCGCTGACAGCAGTGAGCCCGACGCGGGGCTCGAACCCACAAACCGCGAGATCATGACCTGAGCCCAAGCCGGATGCTCAACCAACTGAGCCACCCAGCATATTTCTAATAGAGTGAGCCAGTATCAGAGCTCTTATCAGGGGTTGAGGGGGAGGGGGGTGTCACTCAGCACCCAGGCGGGAGGAAGCAGCCTAGCCCCCAGAGAGCAGGCAGAGGCACCCAAACTTAGCTCCTCAATCCCAGTTTGGCTGGCTCTTGGGTGGGAGGGCCCTGCCATGAGCTTACGGGAGTCTGAAGCTGAATGCAAGCCCCCCCGCAACTGTCAAGTCCACATTCTCCCCTTTTAAAATCAGCGCTCACTAGCTCAAATTCAAGGTCTGCCCCAGGACCTTGGAAACCCATTCCATCTCTAAGTGGAGTCATATGTCACCATCAGCAAAATGGGTGTCTTACTGCCTGTCCTTCTGGCTTCCCTGCCGAGTCCTGACAGTAGGACCTGGAAAAGCAAAGCACAGTGCCTGCACCTGCGCCTTGCACAAAACGAGCATTCGAGAACTGTGTGTTGAATTAGTACTGTGTATCTGGATCTCTATATCCCCACTACTGGCAGAGCTTGGCCTCAGTAACTGTTTGATGAGTGAATATACGATTGAAATCGAGAGAAAGGGATTTACGCTTGTGTTTGGTTTAGTACACAGAGCTGGGAACCAGAAGGCTGAGTTCTGCTCTCCTTACTGGCTGTGTGACCTGAAAATGGAGAGGACGCACAAACGGTTGTAAGGACAAATGAGCGATGGACGTGAAAGAGCTTTGCAAGCTTTTGCACAGACATAGGAGAGATGAGGACTGACATTCACCGGGTGACGCTGACCCTCACTTGCTATGTGCCACTTTATTATTATTTTTAATCCTTATATCCACCCCGCGAGGTGTTATTTGCACCCTGTTGTACAGATAGGGCTCAGAGAAGTGAAGTAAGTTTTCCGAGATCACACAGCTGATAAGTGGACAAGTCAGTTTGGAACCCAGGTCTCGGTCTGACCCTAAAGCCTACTATACTTCTATAAAACTCTGAAGCATCTAACACTGAAAGGAATAACGGTTCTGGGAGAAAGGCCGGCCGCCGGCCTGAGTTGCTTCTGGTGGTGTGCCCAGCCAAGGGAGTAATGGATTATATCTTGATTCTGTCTCCAGAAAACAGGTTTTTTATTACTCACCACGGCGGGCTGTACATCTCTGACGTGCAGAAAGAGGACGCCCTCTCCACCTACCGCTGCATCACCAAGCACAAATATAGCGGGGAGACCCGGCAGAGCAATGGGGCCCGCCTCTCTGTGACAGGTAGGTGAGGGGGTTGCAGCGGGCACTAGCCCAGCCCTGGGGTGGGCACGTCCGCACCAGGGACCGGGAAGGCTGCTGTGTATCTAGGCAGTCGGGAGCCTCGGAGAAGGAGCTTAAGGAACACAAACATAGGACCTCCTGGGGCAGAAGTCGTCCAGCTTGGTGTGGAGGGCCCTTCATGTAAGAACTTCAGAGTCTGTACCTAAGGAAGCGAGCTCATCTGAAGAACTGATGTGTTGCCATTTATCAGATAATGAGGGTTAATGGAATCCATCTTCTGTTTCCTTTTTTTGCCTTTGCTGCCAGGAAGCTCCTAAATAGAACCTGATATTCAAACATAGTTAACGATTAGGTGAAATTAGATCAGATAGGGGAAGGTTTTTTTCCTTCGTGTCTCTAAATGTATCTTAAGATTCTATTTGACCTATTTCTGGGTGCATGTGTCTCTTTTGTTATAGCTTAAAAGTAGGCAGAATAGAATTCAGAAGCAAAACTATTTGTAAATTAAATAAAGGATGCTTATTCTGGAATGATCATCACTTTAAAAAAATTTAATGTTTATTTTATTTATTTTATTTTTTTTTTTTTGAGAGACAGAGACGGAGCGTGAGCAGGGAGGGACAGAGAGAGAGAGAGAGACACAGAATCTGAAGCAGGCTCCAGGCTCTGAGCCCTCGGCACAAAGCCTGATGCGGGGCTTGAACTCACAACCCATGAGATCATGACAGTGGGAGGCAAAGCCAGGACTCACACTCTGCATCCAGAGTGTGGACACCCCCATGGGAGGGGTCAGTTGAACACCCCATTCATGCCCCAGTCACAGAGTAAAGGAGGACACATGGTACCCCTCAAGGAACAGTGCCTTTCTGGAACTGTAGTTTTTCAAACTCTTTTGACTGCGATCTACAGATAGACATTTTTATCCTAACCTGTGCCAGGCACTCTGGTATTTCCTACCATGTGCATTTAAATGCACTCTGATATTTTCTATTCGATGCTGTCCAATTTTGATTTACTTAAATGCTGGTCGCAACTTACCAAATGGAGTTCACAAGTTCCTCGCGGTTTGTGACCTGCAATTTGACCATCTCTGCTGTTCGAGGAGGTGGGATTGGAGTGGCTTTTGGAGGGAGGGTGAACGGATAGAGCAGTGGTGTTGGAGGTTAGGCTCACCCAATCACGTGACCTCTTGGGGACCCCAGAGAAGTAGCTGGACTAGATGACCACTCTGATTCTGTCTGACTCTGACCTTCTGGGGTTTGGTGAGGACCCAGATGAACTCTAGCCCAGACCCCTCTCTCATTTGCCCGGCACGTTTGGAGACAAGAACAGGAGAGTGGGAGCCAGCAGGGCAGGGGTGGGGCTCTCCGATTCTCCCCTGTGTCTCCAGCACCTGGGCCTAGGCCTGGCACGTAGTAGGTGCTGAGTAAACATTTGTGGAATTAACCAATGCCAGGGGAAACTGTCACGCGGGAAGGCAAGGCGACTGTACTAAGAGGCCCTATCTTCGTGGCTGGACTTCAGAATCTGCAGCCCGGCTCCCAAATGTGTTGGAGTGCTTCCCTTCCAAATTATGGGGACTTGTCTACATGCTGTTTTGCATCTCATCTGCATGCTTCTCCTAAAACGTGGGCACAGTGCAGACATCCCCCTCCTGCAGGCCGGCTTCTTTCTCCAGCACACATACTTGGCCCCTTCATCCTGCCAATCTCACCTCCACTTCTGGGGGGGAGCGTGGGCAGGTGTCTCTCAAAAAAGACACTCTTTAGACTGGAGGTTATGCCAGCCGTTCTCCTGCTGGTCTCCATTCCCCACCGGCGGTGAGGAGAAGCGGGGGAGGTAGAAAGAGAATAAGAGACGTACCAGAGACGAAGAGACACGGGAGTAAAGATAGGGAGGCCCCCGGCCAGACGAGGGGAGAGGCGCAGGTACAGAGTAGACCCGGGACAGGGAGAAAATGGAAGAAAACCTACGCAGAGAGACAAAGGCAGAGGGGAAGACAAGAGTGAACGAGATCTGAGAGGAGCAGGAGGGACCTGGGGGGAAGGAAGCAGAGGGAGCCAAGGGGAAGGGGCCCCGCCGGTGACACGGCCCTGATGTGATGTGATGTGACAAGGCCATCTGCAAGCTGCTTGTCTCGGCAAAAACGCAAGTGATACGGGAGCAAGGCGGCGCAGAGGGGGTGCGAGGGGGGCACGTCGGGGAGCTCGGGGCCTCGGCCTCCGACCCCACACGCCGCAGATCCTCTCCGGCTTGAGGCGGGGCTCCGTCAGTCCCGAACGAGAGAGGCTGGCCGTGGTCTCCGCCGAGACGGTTCACTCTGTAGTGGCCCGCACCCCCGAGGGCTCCCCGCCTGGTGGCCGGGAAGGGTGCGGCCCCTCTCTAGCCAGAAGCTCCGGGTCAGCAGATGGAGAGGTGGCACCGGGGCGGGGGGGGGAGGGGGTCTGAGCCCGCGCACCCCAAGGGACGGCTGCCCCTGTCTGCCCAGGCCCTGAGGCGAGAGGAAGGAGCAGAAGGACCCAGGTGGCAGAGTGTCTCTGATGGTCATCGGACGAGGGCCTCCACCATACCCTTCGGTCCTCGCAGAGCTGGATACAGAGGGCGGGGAGGAAGGACTCTGAATCCAGCCCAAGGTTTAGGCTTAGCCTCACCACGTGCAAGTTGGCCCAAACGAAGGGACGTCCCAAACCTCAGCTTCCTCGTCTGTAAAATGGGAGCGACAAAACATACCCCGCCCCCCAGGGGTTGCTGGGAAGAATAGATACCAGATGGAAAAGGCTTAGTCTGGGCTCTGCCCCGCAGGGAGCGCTGTTTTGGCAGTGGCCTTTTGTTGCTGCGTTAGTATTCCTCCTCCCTTCCAAAGTGCCTGTGTTGGGGAAGGGGAGGAGAGCCATTTTTCTGTATTGTCCAAGGTGAAGGAGGCAGTGACAAGAGTAGCCCGAGCCCCCTATAACGCACCCCCGAAACAACCATTCTGTGCATGTACGTGCTTGTTTAGCGTTTACCAGGAGCTTCCGCGAGCATTAACTCCGTGGAATAGACATTATCTGCATTTATAAAGAGGAAACCAGTGACCAGAGAGGCTGGCGGACTAGCCCAGGGCGCCCCAGCTCGGGGAGTGCAAAGTCAGGTGCAGAAGCCGTGTTCAGGGTGCCTCTCCGGGGCAGCGCTGCTCGTCCGACCGGGGGGAGGTCCCAGCAGCCTCCCCGGGGCGCCCCCAGCCCCCCAGCCCCAGCAACGCCCCCAGAGATTTCTCGGGGCCCAGCCATCTGTCTCCCCCAGCCCCGCACCAGCCCCGGCAGCGCCCGATCCCCCCGGGCTGTCGCCCGTACACGCCGCAGCATTTTACTTCTGCTCCGGAGTAATGAAAGAGGTTTCTTTCCCTCAGAATTTAATTTCACGCCTGAGACTCGGTGATTAATTCCCTCCCCCCGCCCCTTCCTCCACCGCCCCGTCGGCCCCTCCGCTTGTAAATTCTGCGCTGTGCCACGGAATTTGTGTATTTTGCATCAATTAAGTGTCACATTGAGTAATTCTTGCCTGGCACCGGGTTTGTTTATCCCGACCGTTCCCACAGGGTTGTGTGGGGAAGAGGCCGCAGACGCTGGTGGGGAGGGAGGGCGGGTGCCAAACAGTAATTGCCGGGCACATCTGCATAGTGGTTTTGCTCGGCCAAGCTCTTTGGCGCTGGGACACAACAGGACTCACCCACGGTCACACAGTTTATCCGTGACCCGCACCCGCACTGCGCTGTCCTGATCCTCAGCCCAGGCTCCCTCGGAAGAGCTACGAACGGTAGGGAGGGAGTAGAGAGTCTTCGAGAAAGTCTTTCCCCCAGAGAGCCTTCCTAGGCCAACCCTTCTCCAAGGGAGATGCGCCGATGACGGAAGAAATTTGCCATCAGTCAAGGAGGGGCCGGGGTGGGGGGCGTCTGCCGCTCTCACCATTCGCTCTGGAGCAAAAGTCCGTATTAGATTATTCCGTCTCGGCCTCCATTTTCTCAGCAAGGGTCAGGGACACCATGGCCGGTGATCTTGGCTCTGCAGTGTGATCCTGGATAGGTCACCGCGCCTCTCTGGTCTCAGGGTCCTCCCCTGTCTGTGGTCTCCAAGACTGCTAAGCCAGCTCTCCTAGTCTACGAGCCTATAAAAACTCTGCGAGCTGGCAAATCAGCCCACTGGCCCGCCCTGTGCCCGAGTGCCCCATTCGTCCTCTTCCCGACGTCCGTGGTTCAACAGCCACGGCCCTGCTCTCTGCAGGCACGGGAGATACAATGGATCACCACTGTCTCAAGATGCTGGCGGTCTCCTGCAGAAGACAGATGCGTGGCCCGGTGCTAACCGCTGTTGCAAAGGGCCCCGGGCAAAGCGGCAACAGTGGGGGCCTCTGGGGAGGGAGATGAGGTGGCTGAGGGCAGGGGCGAGGGAGCCTCCCTCTCACACTCATGCCCTCATGCCTCTCTCTCCTTTCTGAAGTTTTGCCGTGTGCGTGTGTTACATTTTTTCGCCCTTTCATTACAACAAGAAAAGGTTGTTTGAAAATAAAAGAGGAAGAAAGTCTATGGGGACGCAATGAGAGTGGCGGGGGGGGAGGAGGGCATCCAGAAGGGGCGACATGGAAGCTGGTTTGTGAAAGATGAAGAGGCATCGGCCGAGCAGAGCGGGAGGCTGGGCATCCGGCGGGGAGGGCAGTGTGGGGACACAGCATGACACCAGTGGGAAACCACTGCCACGAGGAGGTAGGTGAGGGCAGCCTAGGCCAGGGACCTGGCCGGGACCGGACCCCACATCATAGCAGGCCCAACTCAGGATAAGAAGTGTGAGTTGTATCATGGAGGTAGAGGGGAGCCTATGCAGGTTTTATAGCAGGAGGAGGTCCCCCAAGGCAGAAAACTCGGGGAGGCCTCTGAGGGTAAGAACGAGGCTGTGAGCAGCCAGATCACCACTCAGAAATGTCACAGCATCACACACAGAACCCTGCCAGCCAGGGGCCCGGGTCTTCTGCGGTTCCGGGCCACGGGTCCGGCAGCCACTGGTTTTTTGGTATGCGAATGGAAAATAGAGAATCGTTCGGGGTGGCAGGTGTGGTTTGCAGAAGGCTTAACTTCTGGATCCTTCTGGGTGCAGAGGGAAATGCACGGCCCTCTCTGAGTTTGCCAGGATTGCGGGTGGGAGGAGACAGGACAGGGCAGATTGTTCCCCGCATCCCTGAAGGGCACCCCCCAGTCCAGTCTGAGGCCCAGAGCAAGACTTGACAAGAATCGCAAATTCGAGAAGTCCTGATTCTCGTGTCACAGGGTACGTATGACTGCTCCTGGGTCTGGGCCAGACTCCAGGCACTGTTTCTGTGAAGGGAGCTCTCACACACACCCTCTCCTTCTCTGCACCTCTCGCTGTTTCCGTGGTTCCATCTGTCTGTCTGTCACTCTAGCCTAGTCTGCCCTCCCCAGCCTCTTCCCCCACAAGCCCCTGCTTCCAGTCATGGTTCTCAGGACCTATGTCCGGCCCGAGTAGGAGAGCTTGGGCCAGAGTCCGAGGCCCAGGGGACATCAGGAGGTCTTGTCCACACCGGGCCATCCGGGGGTAGCAGGTGCCTGTTTGGGGGCTTGCCTCCCCACCCCCACCCCCAATTCATCCTGTTCAGGCCTCGCCAGGGCCACTGATGCTCTCTGCCTTCCAGACCCTGCCGAGTCGATCCCCACCATCCTGGACGGCTTCCATTCCCAGGAAGTGTGGGCCGGTCACACCGTGGAGCTGCCCTGCACGGCCTCCGGCTACCCCATCCCTGCCATCCGCTGGCTCAAGGACGGCCGCCCCCTCCCGGCCGACAGCCGCTGGACCAAACGCATCACAGGGTTGACCATCAGTGACCTGCGGACTGAGGACAGCGGCACCTACATTTGTGAGGTCACCAACACCTTTGGCTCAGCAGAGGCCACAGGCACCCTCACAGTCATTGGTGAGTGGGAGAAGCCCCTGTTCCAGCCCCAGTAACCTTTGAGAGCACTGCAGTGTGACAGGGAGGGACCGCACCTGCCTCTGGCCGGCCCCAGGGGATAATCCCCTGGTTTGGGAAGACAGTTTCACATCCCAGAAAACTCTGGGCTTGAAATCAGAAGGTCTGCTTTTGGCTCTGGTATTAATTTTTTTTAATGTTTATTTATTTTTGAGAGAGACAGACAGAGCATGCGTGGGGGGTGGGGGGAGGTGCTGAGAGAGAGACACACACAGAAGCAGGCTCCAGGCTCTGAGCTGTCAGCACAGAGCTTGACGTGGGGCTCGAACTCACGAGCCATGAGATCATGACCCGAGCCGCAGTCAGACACTTAATCGACTGAGCCACCCAGGCGCCCCCGGTTCTGGTTTTATCAGAGAGCAATCGACTTTGGGCAAGTCACATAACGGTGATCACCACACAGTGTCCTCTTCCGCAAAATGGGATAATGATCCCGGGAGCTTCCTGCCTCCTGAGGTCACGAGGGTAAGAAGGAACCATGAGGGTGACAGTGACGTAGTGAGCTCACAGCGCTTCCTGGCCTGTTGGGAGAAGGGAGTGTCTGAACTAGTCTAAACAGTGCTGATGTTAATCCAGTAGAGAGGATGTATGTATCCCATCAGAGACAATATTCAGAATATTTAGCAATAATTGAGCGGGGCACTGATCAATCAGATCAGACACAGGCATAACTGACCAAGGCAACTTTCCCAGGACCTACCAGCGGGGCATCAGCTCTGGTCCTGCCTGTTCCTTCCCCAATCCCAGATCCCCGGGCCTCCTGGGGTCCAGCGAGCCCCTGGGGAGAGTGGAAAGCCTTAGCAGACCCCTGCTGCTGCTGAGCCCCCAGGTGGGCAGAGGGGCCGGTGCCAGAGAACCCCTCCCCACCCCCGCCTCGTGTGACCTGGCCTGGGGCTCCCCGTCGGCAAAGTGGAGAGGCCCCTTCCAGCCCTGGAATCCAGAGGCCTACTCTCTGAGTTGCCTGCTGTCTGGGCTGCAGGAAGGGCGTGGGCAGTAGGTTGCCTGGGATTTGGAGACCCTTGGGGAATCTCACTCCTGCAGAGCAACAGCACAGCCTGAGGCCCTGAATGTTGTACTGAACGGCATCGTGAGGGTCACTCAACCTGGGCAGTGGGAGGAGGCCGTGCAGAGAGGATCCAGCTCCCATCCTGCAGAGAAGTTCCCTCCATCATAAAGATTCAGTAGGGAAGCCCTCCCGCCCCACCCCCACCCCCACCCATGTCAAGAGCATAGAGCTGCAGGTCTGCAGACCCCCGGATGTTCTCCCCGCCGGGCTGGCCTCCCGGGCCTGGTCTCCTGTCATCCTCAGCCCAGATGTGACCCCGTCTCCTTCCCATAGACGAGGGCATCTTGACAGTCGGGGTACGTTTATCATCTGCATGCAGTGCTGGGAAGAAGTCCCCCCACATGTGAACACATGTGAAGCGGGAAGAGCAGGAGCCTCAGGAAACACTGTGGGAGTGACGGTGCATGATGCAGATGCTTGGGTTAGAGCCCCGTTTCAGGGGACGGGGGCTCCTCACGTGCTAACGCGCCCCAGCCAGCACGGCAGACAGGGGGAGGGACCAGGGCTGATACCCCACTCCTTGCCCTAAGTACTGTCCCAAATCATTCAATATGCTTTCCCCCCTGTTCCCCACCCTCCTGCTACACACACACACACACACACACACACACACACACACACTCTCTCTCTCTCTCTCTCTCTCTCTCTCTCTCTCTGTCTCTCTCTCTCATCTCATGCTCACATACATACACACACGCTGTCTCGGGGCACAGGTCAGGAGGGCGGCACACCCCTGAGTCCTCGGAAAATTAGCAAGCCTGACTCTGGGTAATGTGGTGTTCACAGCTCCCGCCTCAGGACACACAGGCGAGCAGATACTCACATACACACGTAGACACACGCACATGTACACACACGTTCAGGCAGGTGGGTTGAAAGTTCACATGCCCGTTTCTCCGTACGTACATGCCCACGTATACCGTACCCATACACAGCACACAGGCACCCGTGCTACCTGACAACATGCTCACATCCGGGCACACGCGCCCGGACGTACGAGTGGCCGCCCCCAGCCATGGGCACACCCCAGCTGGCTTGTACATGTAGGTGCACCTCATTCCCCCTCTGACCCTCAGCTGCCCATCTTCCTCCCACACTGGGCTCAGCTGGACAGCCAGGGTCAAGGGAAAGTGACATAACTTTTCTCTGCCTTCCGTCCTCTCTGACTGCCCCTCTCTGCCGGGGCCATAGACAGGAAAGCATGCTTTTCACACACACACCCCCATTCTGCCCCCCAAGCCTCTGCCCATCTTGTCTCCAAGTGTGCAGGGCAGGAAGGTGGGAGCCCCAGCTGGGGACTGGGACGCACGGGATGCTACCTGCCTCGTGTGCACTGGCGGCTCCAGGGCGGGGACTCGGGGAGAGCCGGAGAACTCAGCGTGAGCAGACTCCTGTGCGCTTTGACTACACCCCGCCCAGCCAGGCTGGGGTCCCCTATCCTCCAGGCTCCGTCACGGGGGGGTCCTGTATAGGGTTCTCCTATAGGGAACCCCAAGCCCGCGGGGCTCTGGGGAGAGAGGCCAGCCTGGGGCAGAGATGGAAGGTGACAGACGTTGTTCTGTCCTCAAGTGCTCACCACCCAGAGGGAGAGACAGACACAGAGAAGTGATTAAGAGACCACGTGCTTCGTGTGGTCCTAGTTACACACAGGGAGGCCCAGAAGAGGGGTCCTGACCCAGCCTGGGACGCGGGTGGTATCTAGGAAGTCTTCCTGGCAGAGATGTCCTGAGCGCAGTGTGAAAGATGAGTAGGCCTTAGGCAAAGGGGGACAAAGAATGCTCTAGGTGGAGGCTCTGGGGCAAGAAATAGCCCAGGGTGCCCAGACAGGGCACTGCTGCTCGAGGAGTGTGGAGCTGAGAAGGGGGGGCAGGTCCTCAGGGGCCCCGGTGGCCTTGAATGCCACACGGAGTTGTTGGGCACCATGGCCATTCCAAGCGGGACAGTGGCCAGCCACAGCACAGAGAACGGATGGAGGGACGCAGGGAGGGAGGAGGATGGTTGCGGGCTGGGGGCTGGGGGCCTGCAGCGGGGCAGGGGAGGTGGGGGTGAAGAGCAGAGTCCTGGTGCGTGTAAATTGGTTACCTGTATGGGTGTGAGAGACAGGTGGCGGGGCCCCGGGGGCCTCCCTGGTTTCTGGGGTGGGGGTCAGGGGAGATGATGAGCCAGCCAATCTCCCGTCCTCCTTATGAGCTGAAGGGTGCTCCCCGCCCCCCCCCCCCCCCACCGACGTGCACATTGAGAAAGTGCAGGCCGTCATCACAAGAGGTACAGAGCGATCTCCCGGCCTGACGCTGGCATTTGACAGACGGGTAAACTGAGGTCTAGAGAGGGAATTCACTCGGCCCGGTCCCCCTCACCAGGAGTCTAGAGACAGAACCAGGGCCTCCCCCAGCCCACCCCCAGCCACACTGCTCCACGGTAAGCCCCTTCTCTTTTCTTTTCCTCCCCCCACCTTTCCCCCTCCCCCCTCCCCTGCTGGCTTGGCCCAGACCCCCTTCACGTGACCCTGACACCAAAGAAGCTGAAGACCGGCATTGGCAGCACGGTCATCCTGTCCTGTGCCCTGCTGGGCTCCCCGGAGTTCACCATCCGCTGGTACCGCAACACTGAGCTGGTGCTGCCCGACGAGGCCGTCTCCATCCGCGGGCTCAGCAACGAGACGCTGCTCATCACCTCGGCCCAGAAGAGCCACTCCGGGGCCTACCAGTGCTTCGCCACCCGCAAGGCCCAGACCGCACAGGACTTCGCCATCATTGTGCTGGAGGGTGAGCTGGGGCAGCCAGCACAGGGGTGGGTTCAGGACCCCCGGGGCCTGGCCGGGAGGTGCCCTGCCCCAGGCTGCCTCCCTCCCCTCCTGATAGCAGACATCCGTCCAGGCAGGTGCCTGGCTTAGTTCCTCCTCCCACGGGCCCTGTGGGGAGATGCTTTTTTTTTTTAAGTTCCCTATTTTTATAGTTGAGGAAACTGAGGCTTCAGTCATTTGCCCGAGGTCATTCAGCTCTGCCAAGAGTCAAGAGTTGGGATCTTAACTCAAGTCTCTTAACCACCGGGCCATCTTGCCCCTGCCCTCCGAAATCGCCAGAATCTTACTATTAAAGGAGTGTTCTTTAGGATCTCAAAGGCTTTCAGTCTCACCAAGGCCCCGGGACTGCCCACCAGGAGTCACTGCCTTTGGCCCCTCCTCTGCCTTCTTCCCTGAGCCCTCTTTTTCTAGCTGTCCTTCTCTCCCCATTCTCTGCCTTTCTTGCCAGCCTCATGGGTTTTTGAATCCTCTCCATGACCGAGACCTCTTCACAGCAGGCTCTGTTTCTTATCACAGACCTGGGTTTTCACATGCTTCTCTCTCCCTGTAAAGCTACTTACTACCACCCAGGGTTCCTCACCTGGCACATATGTATGGTTGTCCAGGTTGTTCACTGCACAAAGCGCCCAACCCAGAGGGCCGGACCAAGAGTAAGGACTGAAATCCAGCTTGAATCCCACTTGCCAAGCCGTGAGCCCTGGCACCAGGCTGTGACCACACAGAGGAGGCATCTTTTTCTTATCTGCACAAAGAAGAAAGATACAGTGTGGGTTAGCAGAGACCCTATCCTTACCAATAAATTTAGTGGTTTCCGGGCTCCTTTGTTGCTACAAAAGCAACAACAACAACAAAAACCCCTCAATCCTATTGCTTCCAAGGATTTTTCACTGTAGTAACAAAGGCCCCAAACCCAGGCAAGCTCCACAGGTCTACCTGTCACAGCCTGTGGGTCCTCATTCCTAGCCGTGGGACTAGGCACCCCCTTATCCCTCACCCTAGGACAGTGCCCAGTAAAGTGCCGTCCTCCCTCAGCCCCTGCCTCTTCTTGTCCAGCCAGATCCTGGCCTCTCTTCCTCACGAGGAAGCACAGAAGGCAGGCACAGAGCAGTTCAAGATGGGCCTCTTACATCTCTGGGGACTCCCTGACTAACTGACTCCCCACACCGCGCATTTTCTCAGAGGAGGCCATTGATGGCCGGTCCGGAGTAGGGATGTGGGAAATGAGGCTGGTGGGAAGGGCAGGGAGTGGGGAGGGAGGGGCAGCCAGAAAGGGAGAGAGCTCAGGAAAGGAAGTGGGGGGGGGGGTTGCGACGGCTGTGACCCCTAGTGCGGAGTCCCAGGCTCTGCCAGGCACCAGGCTCTTTCCGTATTTTAGGTAAAAGTCTCCCCCAGAAATGGAGCTGGGGACTGGCAGACCAGATTAACGTCAGCATCTTAGTGTGAAACGTGGGTGGGATGTAAAACACCATGTTACATTTGCCTTACCTTCTTCTAAATGTTTGTTTCGGTTTTTACTTGCTAAAGTGCATAACACGTACTTTAATCCTTTACAACGAGCCTGTGTGGCAGGATGGCCAGGGTCAGGAATTACATGCCTCCTGTTCCATGGAGGAAGGTAGGGCGGCAGGGTTGATTGTCCTGTCCAGGGTTACTGAGCTAGCCGAGACTTAAGTTCCAGCCACACACATGCACCAGTGCCTCTGGGCAACGGCTAAGCCTCAAACTTCAGGCTCTTTGCTAACAGGACCACAGCACCCCAGCTCCCACCTGCTGGAATGAGGGCTGGAATCAGACTCTGCGGGTCTGGCCCAGTCAGGTCCTGGTTCCACACGGGGTTCTTGAGCCCCGTCGTCTTTACTAACGCAGGGAGGCGAGAGGCAGAAAAAGAAAAGGCGACAGGAGCTGACATTCACTGAGCGCTTACAAAAGCGCCCTGCAAAGCATCTTTAACGCAGTCGTCCGTTTCGAACTCCCAGCATCAGTATGAGGAGGGTAGAGTGGCTGTCCCCAATATCTCCATCCTCCACAGATAAGAAATGGGAAGATTCAGAGAAGTTGAGCAGCTTCCCCAAAGACACAGAGCTCACGAGTGGCTGCAGGAGGATTCAAATCCGGGAGTCCTGAATCATGGGCGTGTACCCTGAATCGTGGGTAGTAATGGGCGCGTCACAGGGCTGTGTGGATAGCACATGAGTCGGTGTCCATGGGAGCTCTGTCGTGATCATTGTCGTCAGCGTCCGCTTTGTCTCCTCCCCTTCTGCCAGGGCGGGGTGGCCTGGCTGGCGGTCTCTCTGTGGCTCCGTGACCCTCAGCGGGGGGGCTCCTCTCTCCCTGCAGATGGCACGCCCCGCATTGTCTCGTCCTTCAGCGAGAAGGTGGTCAACCCCGGGGAGCAGTTCTCGCTGATGTGTGCGGCCAAGGGCGCCCCGCCCCCCACCGTCACCTGGGCCCTGGACGACGAGCCCATCGTGCGGGACGGGAGCCACCGCACCAACCAGCACACCATGTCCGACGGCACCACCATCAGCCACATGAACGTCACGGGCCCCCAGATCCGCGACGGGGGCGTATACCGGTGCACGGCGCGGAACTCGGTGGGCAGTGCTGAATATCAGGCGCGAATAAACGTAAGAGGTGCCTGTCTACATTTAAATATCAGAATAGGCTTTTGAGTTCCTTTGCCATCTCTGTGGTTACCATCATTCTTGTGGTGATTAGTACTTATTATTAACTGTCATTTTGATTTTAGTAGAGGTCTCTCTCCTCTCTTTCTCCCCTCTTCCCCGCCCTCCACAACCCCATCATCCGTGTGTGTGTGTGTGTGTGTGTGTGTGTGTGTGTGCGCGCGCGTGCACGCGGTACGGTCACCCCCACCCTTTGCATTCTTGTCCCCTCCTCCTCCCCCTTCTCCTCCTCCAGTGGGACCTGTCCCCTACCCCAACCCTCCCCATCAAGACTCTCTGGCCCCGGGTACGACACACCCCACACCCCATAGCAACCACCAGCCCTACCAGGGCCTTGTAAGGACAAGGACAAGGATGGGGCAGTGGGGCCAGGCTTGACCTTTGATGGGGGTGTCCATCAGAGCTGTGCTCCCAGCGTCCTCCCACCGAGCCGGCCCTTGAATGCTGCAGGAGGCGTAAGCAGCCGGGAGCAAGCACACTGTCTTCCCCCCAGTTTGCCGTCCCCTCTTCCCCACCGAGGCCCAAGCCATCAAGAGCGGGAGGCTCAGGCTGGGCGGGGGTGCCCCGTGGCAGACACCCCCAGGAGTGGGGGAAGCAGTCCTCAGATGATCATCCCCATATCTCAGCTCTCCAAGTCACTGTGGTGACAAGGGCCCCCTCAGAAGCTTTGCAGCCCTGTGGGTGAGACGGTCCTCATCTGGCCCCTCCAGGGACTCCTAACCCAAGGGCACAGGAGGAGGAGGAGGGAGGGGCACGGGTGGCTGCCATGGGCACAGGAAGGAGAGCAGCGGTTCCCACTAAATTCACCTGTGTCAGGTCTCCAGCCCCCACATGAGAAAGGTGGGCTCCCATTGGCCACCCTCCTGCCTTCTTCACATGGGAAGGCTTAGAGCTACAGGGTCCCGGGATCCCGTGGTCCAGTCCCTCGTCTTCTCAGGAGGCACCTGAAGCCTGGAGTTTCTTGTACCCACTCCAGCACTGACCCTGCCTGGTGGCCTCTGAGCCCTCTTTACCACTCCCACATTGCCACCTGCCTGGCAACCCAGCTGAAGACACCCCCTCCCCATAGTCAGTGCGATCAGAGCCCCTCATTTAAGGCCCCTTCTCAGGGACCCACAAAATGCGCTTAACCTGTTTGGAAAAAAGTCATCGGCTCATCCAACAAAGACCTTCCTACTGTCCTTTAAATATATAACGTATACAAGATCCTTTTTGGTTCCAGACCATGATGAGCCAGTTGAATGAAAATAGCCAAATCTCCACATGTCCACCGGGACCCCCAAATCGGAATCTTGTAAATGAGGACCCGTCCTCCCGAGTCCCGGTCACTTCCTGCCGAGGCTTCCCTTGGCTCACACACCCCGTCCCATCAGAGGGATGGATTCCGGCCCCAGGCACGAATGGAGCGTGTCTGTTTGCACCTCTTTGAAGCTAGTCACGGGGAGTCCTGGAGGGACCAAGACTGCCCCTGCCCCGGTCCAGCCTCTGCCTTGAGCCTTGCAGTAAAGGCCCCCCTCCCTCCTCCACAAATTTCCATCCCCTGATAGTTTCAGAGCCAAGCAACTGAGAAGAGAGTCCCAGGGCAGCTTCCGGCTGTCCCTGGCTAACCACACCCCCTGTCCCTCCTGACTCCTGCCCAGGCCCCCCCAGCATCCGGGCGATGAAGAACATCACAGCTGTCGCCGGGCGGGACACCCTTATCAACTGCAGGGTCATCGGCTACCCCTACTACTCCATCAAGTGGTATAAGGACACCCTACTGCTGCCCGACAACCACCGCCAGGTGGTGTTCGAGAACGGGACCCTGAAGCTGACCGATGTTCAGAAGGGCATGGACGAGGGCGAGTACCTGTGCAGCGTTCTCATCCAGCCCCAGCTGTCCATCAGCCAGAGTGTCCACGTGGCCGTCAAAGGTAGGCCCCCTCCCCAGACCCAGACACCACGTGGTCACCCAGGACTGTGGGTGCCTCCCTGGCTGGGTGCTCAGGCAGTCCTGAGTCAGTGGAAGGTGGAGGAAGAGAGAGTCCCGACCGGGCGTGTGGGAGAAAGGGGGCAGCGTGGAAGATTGGAGGGAGACAGAGAAGGTCAGGAGTACCTGTGCACCTAGGATCCCTCCGCAGTCTACGGGACAATGCGGGTCTGATCCATGAGGCATGAGGGGCGGGGGGGGGACAGTGACGCACAGAGAGGGGCCTGGTCACCGTCTGGACGAGAGGCCCTGGGCAGAGATGGTGGGCAATGGGGAGCCGCATGACGTCAGCAGGGAGCCAGCGAGAACTCAGTCCAACAAGAGGGGGCGAGAGGCAGGAGCCAGGAGAGCAGAAGCGGCAGGACGCTGGTGGAGGGGACACATAGTGGGTGCCCTGGCTCCCTCCTGGGGCACAGCTTGGCCAGCTCAGGCTGCTTTTACGGGACCGGCCGGTAGCTTCCACCTGCTAACGCCGCTTGAGGTCTACAAAGCACCGCCTGGGACTTTGGAAACCTCCTCCAGCCCAGGCCCTTCTTTCTCACTTGGTTGGGATACGTTTTATGCAAGGGTACTCAGCACAGTGTCTGGTCCCTGGTGGCCGTTCAGTAAATGCCTGTGGAGTAAGTGAACGGATGAACCAAACTAAGGAAACGAAGGAACGTGTGAGTAACTGACGACTGTCCCCTTGGCTCTGGGGCCGTGTGGGTGTGTGGACGAAGCGCCCTCCCAGATACGTTCTTTGGAACTCCCAGGCCTGGAGACTTTCTGGGCAGTGAGTGGGAGCAGGGGGGCCTGGTTGCTCGGGGACAGGATAGGGAAGTGGGTCCTGCCAGGCCTGGCTGTGGAGGGGTCTGGAAAAGCCAGGCGGCTGGGCTGGGAGGACAGAGTTGGTGATTGGCTGAAATGGTTAAGGGTCAAGGTGAGTTCGAGCACTGGGAGAGCCTGAGGCTCTGGGAGCACAGAGGTGTCACCTGGGGCTCCACGTGGGAGGCAGGAGAGAAGCGCTATGGTCTCCAGGCCACCATCCGGGTCTCCAGCCCCAGACGGCAATCTTGGTCGTAATAAGACAGCTATCACTGTGGGGGACCCACCGCACCCCAGTCACTGTGGCCGGATGCCCTCCTTGCTCTGTTTCGTTTAACCCCACCCCTGCCCACTTGTCTAAGGCAGGTACCATCTTATCCCCAATTCCCAAGGCAGAAAAGGCCGACGGGCGCCAAGAAGTACGTAAACTGTCATCTGGAACCAAAATTTTGCCCAGGCCTGTGTAACTCCAGGCCCCGGGCTCTCACCCAGAGCTGGGGGGAGGGCAGACGGGGAGGAGGGAACATTGGCCCCACTCCACCTCAGGAATAAAGAAAGAGGACTTCTGGGACCCCGAGAGGAAGTCTGAAAGAGAGAGGAGGTCCCTGAGGGTGCTGAGAGCCCCTGTCACCTGGGCATCTGTGTCACCCCAGGGCAGCAGGGAGGGGAGGCCCCCTCTGTATCCCATGGGACACATGAACCAGGAGAGGAAAGCTGGTGTGGCTCCCGGGGCCCATTGGCAGGAAGAAATGGCAGGGGGGGTGGGTCCCGGCCTAAGGAGGGACCCGGGCACAGGGGAAGGCCGCAGTGGGTCCCAGACTTCTGGAGCGAGATCGAATAAAGGCTTTGTCGACAGGAAGAGGGAAGTCTGGGCGAAAGAAGAATCTGGGGAGACAGACACGTTAGGCTGTGACCCCTTCCAGAATCGGTGGTAATGGCAGATCTGGGTGGAAATGTCCGGTGGACAGCCAGAAAACTGAACAGTAGCAGCAAAAGGCGTGGTCAATACCTCTCTCCCTCGCTCCTTGTCACCGGGGCTCATGCTCGCCAATGCACAGGGACCGTGTCACATACATCCTTGTGCACCCACCACCTGTCACAGTGCCAGACGGTGAGCATTTCCCCAACGGCGACGGAGACAGTAGCCTGGGTTGGAGTAGCTTGCCGGGAAGCCTCACGTTGTGCCCCGGGAACGATGGGGCTGTGGCCAATTCAGGCCCGGGGAGGTGACAGGAGACCTTGACGGCATGGGCCTTCCGCCTCCCTGCCTCCTGCCGCTGCACCCCAGCTAGACTGAGGGGCACCCCGGCCCCGCCTCAGCCTAATGCCTCTGCCCGGGTTGGGGCCTCGTGCTGGCGGGAGCCTCACCCCCCACCCCCCACCCCAGGCCACATCCCCAGCTTGGTGGCCGCTGAATACAGCACAGCCTGCCTCCCCCCCCCCCCCCCCCCGCCCCAGCATCCAGGGCGGCCGTATCCATTTCCGTTACACGCAGTGGACCGAGAGTTTACATTGTAAACATCACATATTAAAACATCTAACCTTTGCTCCACTCCCTTCGCCCGCCCGCACCAGTGAGCATTTGGCCGGGTTTGTTGGCTTAAAAAAAAAAAAAAACAGGGCTCCAGCGAGCCTCGGAGTACGCCGAGCATCCTGAAAGCTGCTTCTGCTCATCAATTATTCAACCCCATTCAGGGAGCGATCAGTCCTAATGAATTGAATCTGATGCATTCCGTCTCAGCGACTCTCTGGGCCTGTTGTGATTGTGCTGAGCGACAAGAGGAAAGTGAGTGTGTGTGTGTGTGCGCGTGTGTGTGTGTGAGAGAGAGAGAGAGATACTAGAGGGCAGAGCCCATGCACCAGGCACGTGTGTCCCCCACACCCAGCACAAAGCCTGGCATTCGTCAAACAGGGCATGTGTGTGTACAGAGTAGGGACACGTGTGCACACATTCCCTCTTCCCGCCCTCACAGTCTGAAAATCCAGCCCTAGGAGGGGTGTGTCGTCCCTTGTTTTCTCCCCAGACCAAGAAGCAGCATTTGTGTGAGGGGCTCCGGGACCCCAGGCCCTGCCACTCTGAAAGCTCCGGCCCTTCACCCTCCCACCCCCTGGCTCCCTCCCCCCACCTCATTAGAATGCACTTTTGCAGAAGAACCCATCAGAGCTGATTAGGAGCACACGGCTTGATTAGCTGATGTGCTGTTCCAAGAGCTACTCGAGGAGGAAGGTGGAGGCGGTGGCCCTGGGTGTGGAACCGCCACGACGTGAGTCTGGGTGAGGAGGGACAGGCCCAGAGGCGGCACTCTGCCCGCTGCTGCGACCCGGCTGGGACACGCATCCCGCTCAGAGGATCAGAGCAGAGACCCGGAGTGTAGACGAGGGCAAGGCAGAGGTGGGACAGGGCACCGGATGCGTGGGATCGAGCGGAAGACGCTCCCGCCCCCCGCCTCCCTGTGGGGCCATGGGCTCTCTCTGTGGGGAAGGGGCAAAAACCCATGCTGCTCCATGAGCCGGAAAAACAACCGCTGACACCATTCCCTCTGGGACTGCTTGTATTCTGATGAATTTTTCAAACGCTGGGCTGAGAGCACAACACATCAGACACGCATGCACACACATGTGCAGACGTCTTTGTGCACGCGTGTGCACGCATGTGCTTATTAGCACATACTGTACGCGTGTCCGTGCAACAAATGTACACACACATCGGTTAATATACATTAACCTGTCCACCCTTGCAGGCGCATACACACACACACACGCACACATGCACGCACGCTGGCAGCCACACGTGCACAAATGTTTGCTCTGCCCCTACCCTCCCGTCAGGCATCATTCCTGAGCCACGAAAGGTGGCTGTAAGTGGAACCAGATAAAATATTGCCCGAGTCCGCCTACCATGGCCCAGCGAGGTGGGAGGGCCGAGGGGAGAGAGTGAGGATTTGGTACCTGTGACACTGGCTGGCGGGGGGGAGAGCAGGGCTGCAGGGAAGGCAAGTGCTTGTCTCTGGGCATCCAGAGACATCCTTGGCAGGATGCTAAGAGGAGGGCACATAGATCCAACCTAGATTTGATGTCTTTAGGGCCCCCTGTAGCTGAAAAATAATGTGGCATAAAAGCATCTCTGGGCACGCGGGCTGAATGTTTAATTAACTAAGAAGGCAGGCTGCAACTGGGGCTCCTTGGCTCTGGCTCAGTGAGAGAACATCTCCATCCCCAAATCTGAGCTTCTTAGGGCCTTTGGAACAAAAACAAGGGCATAAGGGGCTTTCTGCCCATGCTAAGCAAGGCCGGGACCAGAAGATAGTACCAGGTCCCCGTGGAGAGCTAACATACTCTCATTCCCAAATGCCCCTGCTCCCCGCCCACACTCAGTCTGCCCCCTGCTGCTCTAACCAGTGCCTGCCACGTGTTTGGAGCTTTTGGAAGAGGGCCCCTTCTCCCTTCGTGAATGGGTTGGGGGTTTCTGCGATCATAGGGTGGGGCTTAAGAAAGAGCCAGTCACCTAGCCACTTGCCTGCTATCAGCAGAGGTGGAGGTTTGGAAGGAACCCACCAGCATCCACAGGAAGGGGACAGGGCAGGTTCCACAGGGGCAGATAGCCCAGTGGCACTTGGGAGAAGGGGGCATCAAGAAAGCTGCTGCCAGTGGCCCTATCCCTCAGCAGAGGGGCCCTGGCACATAGGAGCAAGCGTCCTCCACTGGACAGAGCTCAAGATGATGACAGTGGTCAGGGTGATGACGGTGATGTGGAAACAGCATCTACGGATTCAGTGACATCTATTGTGCTGCCTCTGGTTTCTGGGCACTATCCTAGGAACACGGCTGTACTCAAGACAGACAAAAATCCCTGCCCTCAGGGAGCTTCCACTCTGGCGGGCAAATGGAAAACGCATAACGTGTGTAAAAGATGCCCCGTGTCAAATAGGGAGCACGGATGAGAGTGCCAAAGGGAGGGGGGAGTGGTTTGCGATTTTAAATCGGGTGGTCAGGGGAGGCCTTCCTGAGAAGAGAGGGTTGTGGGGCAAAAAACGCGGAAGCGAAGTTATTATTATTCCTAAAATATAGAGGCTTTAGAGATGACTTGGCCCAACTCCTCCACTTTTCCCATGAAGGAACTGAGGCCCAGGGGCAGAGGCAGGGTGGTGGGGGGGAAGTGACTGGCCTCCGGTCACTTACACGGAAAGCAGAGTCTGGCCCCCAGCTGCTAGGCATGGCTCTCTCCCCATCTCCGGGCCGCAGAGGCACCCACTCCAACTTTCCCTGGTTTCTGCTCTCTGCTGAACAGGTGCAGTAAATAAGAAGGATCAATCTCAAAGACAGATGATGAGAGGGGCGCCTGGGTGGCTCAGTCGGTTGGGCGGCTGACTTCGGCTCAGGTCACGATCTCGCAGTCCGTGAGTTCGAGCCCCGCGTCGGGCTCTGTGCTGACAGCTCAGAGCCTGGAGCCTGTTTCAGATTCTGTGTCTCCCTCTCTCTGACGCTCCCCGTTCATGCTCTGTCTCTGTCTCAAAAATGAATAAACGTTAAAAAAATTTTTTTTAAAAAAGATGGATGATGAGAGACACCATAGAGTGTTTACAGTCTGGGCCGGTGGTCAGCACACCCCTGTCTGTGCAACACTCCCAAGCAGCTGGCCATAAAGGCTTTATGGTGGCCGGACACCTCCTGGACCTGCCATGACCACTGTACCCCCCCCCCAGCCACTCTGCCCTCTGGCCGCTTTGCCACTGTAGCACCTTGCTCCGGCCCCGCCTCTCTCAGGGCAGAGTCGCCCTCTTACCAAAGATGACTGTGGCCAGAGCAGGGCTTTCCCGAGACAGGACCGCGGGACACATGGTGTCTGTGTCGCCTACGTTCGGGCTGGGTGCTGGGGATATGCTGGGGCTCAGGGCCAGGAGGGGGGCCTTCACGCAGTCAGCACTCAAGAGGTCTCTGATCATTGCTGCCACAGAGGTGGTCACCGCCCACCCCACCCCCCCACCCCCGCCGTCGCTGAGGCTTGCTTTCCCAGAGGCAAAAATGGACACCCACACATTCGATTAGCTCATGCCCACCTCTGAGCGCTGGGGGAGACATTACGGACTCACGGGTCAGAAAGCAGCCCCGCGTCAGCTCAGCTGCCCACGTACCCATCACAGGGCCCACACACACTGCTTCTTAGAGCCTCTCGCTCACAGGGCCCCTCCTGGTGGTCGGCAAGCCCGTGAAGGAGCCAGGATCCCTAGACTTTCTTCTTCCTCCCGCTGCGCCTGCAGTTATGGGGGTATTGGAATAGTCGCCTGGAGCCAAGAAATTCTGTGAGCAGCTCTAGCCCCTAGCACTTCCACCGAAAGGTTCCTAAGGGGACATGTATCAACCACACCGTCGCACCTGTCCTGTTGGCCTGCAGCAGGGGCAAAGGGTGGAGGGGGGCCAGGAGCCCGCCCCCGATCTCTGGTGAGTTGTCTGGTCATCTGCCTCCCACAGGACATCTCTGGCCAGTGCATGTGAATGTCTAACTGCCCCCTCCCCCGATGGATATTGGCCACTGTCTCCTCCACTGGCCTCTCAGTAACCATCCACGTTGTTCCCGAAGGCCAGAAGGGAATGACAGCCCTCGGGTGGCCTCTGCCCCATGGCTCAGCCTTTCCCCTCTCTCTCACCCCATGTCCTTTTGACAGCAGGTGGGTCCTTTAACTCTCTGTCCAAATGCTACCTCTTCCGCGAGGCTGCGGTCACCCAGCCAGATGATATGTCTCGCTGCTCAGAGTTCGGCATCTGTATATCCCAGTGGGGCTTGTCCAATAATCACTGAGGGAAATATCGTGCCTTCCTTAGCAAACGATGAGCTCCTGGGGGCTCTATCTGTATTTGAAGCATGTTTCTACTTTCCCCAGCCCACACAGAGCATAATAATGCCTTCACAGAGTAGGCATTTCATAAATATTAGATGAATTAGTTAATTAATGAATTAACCTGCCTTAGTAACTTGTTCCATTATCCAAATCCCTTCTTACTGAGGAGAGTCTTCCCCTTCCTTGAGCTAAACCTCCCTGCCTGACTTCAATCTTTTGCTCTCTACTTGCTCTGTTCTCAGTGGAAAGGTAGCCCTTGACCGCCCATCCCCAGGGCACAGTCCTTCAGACTGGACAACCCTCGGCCCTCTCCTCCCTTGGCGGAACCTCCCGGCACCTTGCTTTGTCCACACGTCCTCCTCCGCAGCCCGTCACTGCAGCCTGTCTTCCCTTGGTCATGTTCAAGTGTGCATAGGAGCCAGTTCTGGGGCTATGATAGCAAGGGCCTGACCTCCAGGAAGGACCAAGGGACAAGCTCGTGGCTCCAAAACCCCATAGCATAAGTGCAGTGTCTTGAGGAATGGCATAGAACCCCCGTCTTTTTCTGGATGGACCCCTCTCCTGTGTTCTCCCCACCCCTTGCCCACCTGGCAGTTCAACTTCTAAAATCAACCCAGGAAATAATATCCGATCATACATTCGTTCTTACCCCCACACACACACGCATTTTGCCAGGAAAATCAGTCCTAGTTACTGCCCTAAAGGAGCTCCAGCCCCCCAGGGAAGGTGGCAATGCAAACCACCACCTCACCGCCATGTGACAGCTGTCATGGTGAAGGTATACACTGGGTGCTGCGGGCTCTGGCTTTGGGCCTCTGTGGGAAGGAGAACTGGACCAGGACCGGTTCTGTTTGGCCTAAGGAAATAGATTGGAGGCATATCAGGGTCTCTGCCGCGATTTCATCAAAAAGTCCAATGAGGCCAGAAGCCTCGGTCTGATCTCGGCACCCGAACAAGCCAGGGGGTAGGGCGGGAGATCAGCGGAGCTCAACAGAGAGACCTCTGGGAAATCTCAGCAATGGGCATTGGGCTGTTACCAGAGTCAGGGTTCTAGAGAAATCTATGTGGAGATACCCAAGGCCCAGCAAACTATCCAGAATACTGGGGCAAGGCCCCAACCCAGGGGAGACGGGGATGGGGAGATCCAGACGATGACCAAAGCCCCAGAAAACCTGGCTGGACTTTGGGCCTGGATGTGGGCCCTTGGTGGAGCACACGGTGGGAAATAAGGCCAAATGCCCAGCGGTGTTCACCCAGGCACGAGCTAAGGGTGGGAGTGGTGGGTGTTCGTGGTGCATCGATGGAGCCCCTGTGGCCGGATGAAGGGTGAGGTGGGAGATGACATTGGGAAGGTTCATTCCCGGCTGAAGGGTATGGCTCTATTCCCAGAGGTCATGGGGGCAATATCCCTCCTAAATGTCGCTTCCTCTGGACCCAGGCTCTTGATCAAGAACTTTCCGAGGGATCCAAAGGGCTGCCAAAGGTTATTCTATGCCCACACCAGGCCTCTCTGCTGCGGCGGCTCTCTGCCGAGCCCTGAGAATGTTTAGGGTGCAGGGAGGGCCTCCGGCATGCATAGGATGCTACCCCTCCTTTCCCCCCAGGGCTCGCCCTTGCTGGTGGCCACTGTGAGTGGGCCTAGCGTGGAAAGTGGCAGGCTTCCCTAGGGGGTGGGGCTGGTGCCTGGGAGAAGGCCAGAGGACTGTGGACAGCCTTGTAATTTAATTATTTGACTGCAGAAAGGAGATCTCATCTACTGGGTGCTCATCCTTGTTAAGCTAATTGTCTGTCTCCTTCTCTCCCTTCTCCCCCCACTTGCTGGGGAAGTCACTGTGGCCTAATTGAGTTATCATAAAGATAATGGCTGGTGCTCTAGCCAGAGCTGAGAAAGGAGGATCCCTCTCACGGCAGCTCAGGCTCCAGACAGGCCCCACAGGGGCCAAGATGTGGGCGGTGGGGCGGGCTGGAACTCGGGGGATGGGGTGGGGGGAGAGGGAGGCTGCGTGGATGCCACTTAGCGGGACAAACAGCAAACTGCTTGCCTCACAAATGACAGGGCTCTCTCTCTGCTCCTCCCTGCCACCCAAAGGGAGCTCACGGATGAGACAAAAGGGTCATTGGGCTGGGCTTGTCTGGGGCTTTCTCAGAGAGGCACGCAGGCAGCATAAGGGAGAGAGCTTGGACTCTGAGAGCAGGCAGACCAGGTCCCAAATCCCACTGTCACCTCTTAGGAGCTGGATGACCCAGGGCACATTACTTCTCCATTCCGAGCCTCAGTTTTCTCGTCTGTAAACTGGAGACGGTTAAGCCCACACCACGTTATTGGTGGGAGGATTCGGTGAGAGGGTGAGCATAAGGCAGACGCAGCAACCAGTGACGAGGGCTTCCCCTCACCTGTGCTAACACTTGATGACAGCGGACAGGGCTGGGGCGGGTGACGGCACCTCGGCAGGAGGAGGCCAGCAGGCAGCACCCTGGGTTTAGGCGCACAGCTGTTGGGGCATGCACAGGGGACAGTCTCAGAGCCACCCTTCCTCCACCCCCAACATCCGGGGCACAGCATCCCTGTCGATCCCAGGCCCCCAGAGAGCCGATGCATCTTTGGGATGAGAAAGTGACACAGGGCCATCGAGGAGCAGCAGGGCCGTCAGGGTGAAAGCCGAGCTGTGTCCACAGGCAGATGGGAATCAAGAGGCACGTGAATCATCACCAAATTCCGGGGAAAATCTGAGGACCAGGATTAATGCCGGCCAGCCAGTGCCCTACACAGAGACAGTGGGTCCAGGCCCCGGGCACCAAGGGACAGTGGCACCCCAAGGGATCCTGCGTGTATGGAACAAGGCCCTGGTGCCCCCGGGAACTCTGTTCCCAGCCCCAGGGTCAGGAGGAGTCAGGGGGTGGGGCAGGGAGCCCGTGCTGCTGGCCAGGCTGGGGCGAGAGGGAGTGGGGGCTGACAGCAGCACTCCCCCTTGCCTTCCCAGTGCCCCCTCTGATCCAGCCCTTTGAGTTCCCACCTGCCTCCATCGGCCAGCTGCTCTACATCCCCTGCGTGGTGTCCTCGGGGGACATGCCCATCCGTATCACCTGGAGGAAGGACGGACAGGTGATCATCTCAGGCTCGGGCGTGACCATCGAGAGCAAGGAATTCATGAGCTCCCTGCAGATCTCCAGCGTCTCCCTCAAGCACAACGGCAACTACACGTGCATCGCCAGCAACGCGGCGGCCACCGTGAGCCGGGAGCGCCAGCTCATCGTGCGTGGTGAGCAGAGAGGCCGGTGGCGAGGGAGGGAGGGTCCGGCTCGGTCCGCTGCTGACAGTCTCTCTAGATTCGAGCCCTGAATCACGGGCTGAGGGAACGTTGGCTCCATTGGGAAGCCTTAGAGATCAAGAAATCCAAGTCTCTTACTTTCCGGGCCAGGACCCGGAAGACCCTTGGGGGAGGAGAAGACCCTTGTTCAGCTAGTCATTGGCAGAGTCAGAGCTGGGGACTCACGACTCCCGGTGCTCAGCAAAAGCCCTCAGCATCTTGGGTTTCAGAGCCGCCTGCTGCCGGCTTGATGATGGTCCAGACGGGGCTGGCACAGAATAGAAGGTACCCAAAGCTCTAGAAGACCCGTTAGAGACAGATGATCTGTTTCTCCCCGCCTTCCCTCTTTCCGCAGTGCCCCCTCGATTTGTGGTGCAGCCAAACAACCAGGACGGCATCTATGGCAAAGCTGGTGTGCTCAACTGCTCAGTGGATGGCTACCCCCCGCCCAAGGTCATGTGGAAGCATGCCAAGGGTGAGCCCCTGGCCAGCCAGCGTCTCCGAGCACGGTCAGGGAATGGGGAGAAGGGACTTGGGCCTGTTTCCTGCACACAACTCCCAGCCTTGGCGGGGGTGCAGAGGGGTGGCGGGAGCCGGGTTCTGAGCTTTAATGGGACGCCAGGCTATACTCGCTCTGGAGATTATCCTCAGCCACCCCTAGGGCTCTGCAGACCAGGAACGACGGTCGTGCCGACTCCAAATTTCCTCTTGTCCCCACCGATTGATCTCTCCCCTCCCCCCATCCAGCCCTAGAACTCCGCGTCTGCCTGCTTTCCCCAGCCCTCCCCACCCTGCCCCGGGGACCCAGAACCTCCTTGACTCCCGCTTGTCACCGGTCAACTTATTCTGTGATTATGGACCTTCTTGGAGCCCTTCCTCTCCCTAGGGATACATTTGGTGTCTAGGTCCCATGCTAGCCTCTTGTCGTAGACCATGCCCATCACTGATACTGGGGGAATGGGGAGGAGGTACCGTAAAGCCCCCCTTGGAGGACGGCTGGCCTCTATCCAAGACCAGGCGACTGCCACTGGAGGGTTCCATCTTCCCTTTGCCTGTGGCCAAGCGGCCTGAAAACAACTCTTCTTCTCCAAGTGCAGCCCCGAAGCTCAGTGCCCAGGTGTCACCCAGAGGAGTCCTTCGGGGTGCCACAAAATGGGCCTAGAGCAGCAAGAGAAGGCCATGAGGGCATCCCTTGGGGCAGCCCTTCCCGACCCAGATGGTTTGCCCGCTCGCCCGGGGAACCAGCCCCCTAACGGCCGCCTCCTTCCAGGGAGCGGGAGCCCGCAGCAGTACCACCCGGTGCCCCTCACCGGCCGCACCCAGATCCTGGCCAACAGCTCACTGCTGATCCGCCACGTCCTGGAAGAGGACATGGGCTACTACCTCTGCCAGGCCAGCAACGGCGTGGGCACCGACATCAGCAAATCCATGTTCCTCACCGTCAAGAGTGAGTCCTGCCCGCACGCGGCCCTCCCAGCGCCCCCCCCCCCCCCGACCACAGGCCGGGGCCCGTCTC
Organism: Prionailurus bengalensis; assembly: GCF_016509475.1. NCBI lineage: Eukaryota > Metazoa > Chordata > Mammalia > Carnivora > Felidae > Prionailurus > Prionailurus bengalensis. Next base: position 15,297,997 of record NC_057346.1, on the reverse strand, counting down.
CGCACCCACCTAGCTTCCTGGCCCGGCTGCCGCTGTTCCAGATGTGGGCGGGAGGCAGGGAGGGCTCCCGGTCGGAGGTGCACTCGGGACCCCCGCTCATCTAAAACAAGGTCCTCTCCCTGAACAGCCCCAGCTCACTCCACTGCCGTCGTGATAAGCTCCTGGTTTGCTGAACCCGAGTACCGGGTCACATTCTGTGCGCTTTGCTCCGCAGGTTGACAGTTCCAACTGCACGATCCTAACACTTCACTTCTGCCACTCAGTACACACCTGCTGTGTGTAACGTGTCTGTGGCCTAGAAAGGAGGATACCTCATACACAGTGTGGGGGAAAGGCCTCTGGGTGGAAAAGCTTGGGCTCCGAGTCCTACGGGATGAGCCTTGGGACCTTGGCCAGGTCACCTCACCTGTCTAGGCTCCAGCTTCTTCCCTGGGCCCGAGGTTTATTTCCAGCCCACCCACCAGACCACACTGTCTGAGTAACGCGGGAACTGATCACAGAAAGGGGAAGATAGTGGGGGAAAGCCAAAAGAGCAACAAGACGCATCACTAGATGCTCTATGGTTTCCAAATCCCCGGACCTAGAGCTGGCCTCGTGGGCCTCGGAAGCCCAGAATAGTCCCGAATTCAGTCAAGTCACCCAGATATTCCTACCAGACGAGCCTATCCCTTGACACTCGTAGGGGTCTGTATCATGGGCCCCCAGGTATCGTGTCAGGGGAACGGTGTCCATCTGGCTCTGGGTCAGGCAACGGACCGTGGGCCACGAGGGACGGCGGTGGGACCCTGTGTTGTAACACCAGACCGAAGCCAAGTGTGAGTCTGGGCGCCACGTTGTACTTATTGTGACCTTGACGAGCTTGCCTGGCCTCGCCGTACCTCATTTTCCCCGACAGAGAAGATGAAAACTGTGGTAGTACCTTTGCCTGTTACGTTCCGTGTCGAGCGTGCGTCCGGTAACATGTGTCAAGCAGCCGGTATGGTCGCTGGCCCCCGGCACGCTGCGGAAAACTTAGCAGTTTTGTTATTCGTACTAACAGTCCCTGCGGGGTAGGTGTGGGAATGACTGCCCGGCGTGGGGTCCCCCGGCTGAGGATCATAGCTTCTTCATCGCCTGCCGGCGCCCGTGTTCAGCTCAGCACAAGACAGGGGAGCCCCAGCGATCGATGCTCAGGGAGCTCCGAGCGCCGGAATCCCCGCCCTGGGGAGCTGCTTCCTCACACTATCAAAAAGCACTTTGTCCTTAATAACACCAGGCAATCAATCTACATCCCTCAGCCGGGGCGGACGTCGCTAATTCTGCCTGCGTGAGGTGAGAGGAATAGCAGGCTCCTTCTGGAACCATTGTTGGTATTTGATCCTTAGCTCGCTGCTGTCAGAGGCAGAGAGGAGGGAGCCCAGACCCTTAGGCTTCCCCCCGCCCCGCTTTTTGCCCTTGTTTTCTCTAAACTAGGGGATCCTACCAGACGAGCCTGGCTGTGGCTTCGTGGCGCATGGTTGGCGGGACAAGAGGGACCTGGGTGATGGGTGATGCGGCAGTCAGGAGGCGAGCTGTGTGAGGAGACTCGGTTCACGTCAGGCCGTCGTCCCTGGTGTCCTGGGGGTGGGGGGGGACCCTGAGCAACTCACCTCACCTCCCAGGGCCTGCATTTTTTCTGTGCTGTCCGCACTGCACAACCCAGGAAGCAGCTCTGTGACACCCAGAGATACTCAGAGGAAGCACATTTTGTAAATCCAGCCTTGTGAGCATGTGCAACACAAAATCACACACACACACACACACACACACACACACACACACGGACCTGCTCCCTAATCTCAGCCGCCTTGTCGCTTTCCTTTGCTTCCTTCCACGGCGAGGCACACGCACATGCCTTTCTCACATCTGCTGTCTCACCAACACCTCGGGTCACATTTTCCCGCTCGCCGCGCCTCCCGCCCCACCGCCTGTGAGTCGGTCTGTCAGCACCTCCTCACACAGCCTCTGCTCCGCCACCGCCCTCAGCCGCCAGGCTGCCTTCCAGCTGTGCCGTCTCACCCCCCTCGCGCTCGCGTGCTCCTCAGATGGCCTTTTCCTGACACGCTTTCTGTGTCGCAGACGCCCCCTTGTCTCCCATGCTCCCCAGTGACCTGCCCCAGCCATGCCGGGGGCCCCTGTGCTGCCCCGAATGCCAGCAAGAGAGGAGGCGCAGGGCCAGGGGCAACTGAGGCCCGAGGGCAGTGGGTGTGGGCGGACTGAGCACGGCAGGGCCTCTGCCGGGGGCTGGAGGGTCTGTCTACCCTTCTGCGGCAGCCCAAATCATGCTACATACACACTACTCAGCTGCCGGAAGATTACCTGTGACAGAGTGGCAATGTTGAGGAAGGGGGGTGCGCGCTGGGGTGGGGCACGGGTGTTCCCAGTTTTCTTCGGGGACTGTCTCTGAGCTAAACCCTGCTGCGTGTACACAGCCATACTGTTCCGGGTAGCCGACCCCCAGCTACTCCCCTCGCACGTCCCCCCATGCTGCTCTGTCCTCTCCTCCTCCGTTCTCCCTGGGCCTTCTCCCATCTCCCCGCTCTGACTTCAGCTAAAAGGGCCCTGGAAGGGCCCTGGAAGCTAAAAGAGCCAGGCGCATGGGTCATCAATGAGATTGCTGGAGGGCAAGCCATTCCCAGCCATCCCTGACCCATCTCGGATACAGCACCACCAGTGCTCCCCCCCACCCACTTGCAGAGCTGGCCACAGAGACCTGCCATTTCCAGGCCTCCCTCAAAGCCCATTTCCAGGCTTTGGAAATGTGTTAGTGCCTCTAACACACTTGAGAAAATGTTGACCCAATATGGCTCCACCTTATCAGACCTCACGCTTTTTTACTGACCTTAATCCCCACTTTAGACAAAAAGAAAGAAAGTAAACACATCAAAGGGACATACGTCATAAGAAGCATCATTTGTGGCTGGTTTCTGTTGGGAAGTGTCTACACCATGGACCCCTACAGTTTCCAATGATAACTCAGTAGATCTCCACTGAGCACTCACTAAATACATCAATAAAACTCTGTGACTACAAGCATAGACTTTAGAACCAGACAGATCAGGGTTCGAATTTCAGGTCTGCCCCCCCGAGAGCTATGAAGTCTTAGACAGTGACCCCTGCAAGCCCCAATTTCCTCCTCTCTAAGTTTGAGGTTACAATACTTTTTATTCATCAGGAAGGTTCACACGAGACGTGTGCTCACAGCAATCGATACAGTACGTGACACAAAATATGCACGCGATAATCGTTAGTAATCATTAGTTTTAGGTGCTGAAAATCTAGTGATGAGTAAGACACCGTTGCTGCTTTCAGGGAATTTAGAATCTTGAGGAGGAGGTAGACCTATACCCCAAATGACTATAGTGCACAAAATAAATGCCTCCAAAGGCTGCAAAGTGATACAAAGAGAATCAGGGATGGAGAAATCAATTTTAACTTTGGGGTGAACGAGGGAGTGTCAAGAAAGGCTCCACAAAAGCAATAGTCTCTAAGTGGGGCTGGAAGAACACAAGGATTCTGGCAGGAACGGACGGCGGTGGAGGTATCCCATGCCGGAGGAAAAGGCATAGCGCGGGGCATGGAGGCATCGAAGGCCACCAGTGTCGTCTGCTGAGCTGGAACTTAGGTGCCTGCCACACACTGGAAGGAGGAAGGACAGGGAAAATGAAATGCCAGGTGCTTGTGGTTTTTGGAAGCTAGGTATTTTCTTTCTAAGTAGCATGGACTTTTTTTTTTTTTTAATGTTGATTCACTTTTGAAAGACAGAGAGAGACAGAGCACAAGCAGGGGTGGGGCGGAGAGAGAGGGGGACACAGGATCCGAAACAGGCTCCGGGCTCTGAGCTGTCAGCACAGAGCCCGACGCGGGGCTCGAACCTGAGGACCGCGAGATCGTGACCTGAGCCCAAGTCGGACGCTCTGCCAACTGAGCCACCCAGGCGCCCCAGTAGCATGGACTTTTGATGGGAGTTGGCATTCCAGAGCTGATGCTTGTAGGATTGCCATGCAGAGCCTATCCTCAGGGCCCTGGGTTGCTAAGGGCATGTTAGAGTGGGCAGGTGGTTTTCCAACCCCCGGACATCCTTGTTGGCAACCAAGCGGGCCCTCTTGGCCCCCAGAGTGCTGGTGTGAGCTAAGCCCCTGATTGCCTGAGCGTCCAGGCCAGTCTTGCCGCTTTCACAAGGCCAGCACTTAATAGTTTACAAAGTTCTTCCCCTGCCTTGCCTGTGAGGTCAGCAGGCAAAAAAAGCTCCTTCTTAAAGAAGGTAGGGCACTGGATCAAGGTCACTGGCAGATACAGTCCCAGCTGAGACCAGAGCTTGCCTCTGTGGACTCATGGTTTGGTAGGAAGAGCAAAGATCTGGAGCTGGAAGACCGGATGCTGGTCCTGGCCCCGTGACCCACCAGCCACGTCTCCAAGAGCCACCCCTTACCGCCTCTGAGCCTCGGTTTTCTCGTCTGCACAAGAAGAGGCCCACACTAGCAGCTAGTCGCTAACCGATCCCAACGTCCTCTCCAGCTCAGACGATCCATGACTCTAGCAGTGTGCACATGGTCCTTTCGGGACAGCAGACCTCCTCCCAGAATTTGGTTGAATAAATGCAGTTAACAGAAGAAAATACCACATCCAGCTACCTTTTATCTCCTTTTTAAAATGCAAAAGAGAGAGAGAGATAATGACCAAAAGGAGGAGGAGGAGGCAATCCCTGCTCCAGCGGGCACACAGGAAAAAAAAAAAAAACCATCTTCAAAGGGAATGCTTTATGGAGAGGCAGGTACAAAGCCAGGCTGCTTAGTCTGGAGTGCAAGGGGCTGCTTGTGTTTTGATGTTGTGCCACCACACGGCAGTGCCTCCCTGGACTCAGAAGCCCTCTTAGGCAGCAGGTTACCTGATTAGACAGGTTCCGTTATATCCCCCAGACTCCCCTCCACTTTGTAAAGGCTCCAGTGATTGGGCCAAGGCAGAACCCATGGCCAATTAAACCCATAAGGGCTCTCTGTTTGGTCTGAGTTTTGATTTGTTTGTTTAGCAAAATGTCAGACCAATTAAAGCCAGATCCAAGAGCCCTCCACAGGCACACACCCGGCCGCAGAGTCACTGGAAGGCAGGAGAACGGAGAATGGAGCCCAAGTGGGGACTGGAGGAGTGGAGGCAGCCCACCCGGGGAAGGGGGTCCCAGGCCTGGGTAGCGGTTGACCGTTGGTGCAGTACATAGGGCGGGATGCAAAGTCTGGTGTTTCCAATGACCCGAGATGGTCCTAATTTCAAATTTGCCCAAAGGAAAGACTTTCTTGTCGGGCAGAAGCAGCACTTCCCACAGACCCAGTGACTGGGGCTCCGGCTCTAGAAGGCCTCCTCGGCCCTCAGAGCCCCTGCCCCTCCCACAGGGCAAGGAGTCTATGGCCAAAGGAAATGACTCCCCAGAGCCCCCAACTCCCTTTCTGGACCACATTCCAGGGAATGCCCCGAGCTGACTTCTAGGATCTTCCACAGTGTCTTCCTCAGTCTGTCCTCCCAGGGATCTGACTCCCTGCCAGGAGCATGACCCCGAAGCCTGAGGGACGGCTGTTTGCAGGGCACACAGAAGGCCCTGGACGTGTGGATTGGGATGTCCGCACACATACTCAGAAGGGCCCTCTCTGCACACAAGAAGAAACAGGCATGAGGAGGCCAAGTACCTGGCCCAAGGTTTTCCTCTGTGCTCCCTGGCGGGAGGGCCTGTGTCCTCACCAGACTGGAGTCCCTTGCAGGCTGGGCCCTCTGTGGGAATGCCTGCTCAGCAGAGGCCTCTGCCCACTCTGGCCTGCCCTGCTGGGGACAACAGGCCAACTGACCCCAGCCCAGAGGTCTGGTCCCATCACGCGGGGTCACAGGTCACCCCCTTGGTGCTTCCCTCCGCCCTGATGAGCCTCCCTGATTGGCCGAAGGGTGGGTTTCATAGCCTCTCTGCCAGTTCGGCAGTCAGGGGACGAGGCAGGAAAGCAGAGTGGCAGGTGGCAGAGAAGGACAGTGCTTGGCTGCTGAGTCACACCGGCCTGGGTCCGCCGCTGGCCCTGCCACGGCCGGGGAGTTTGGGCACATTACCTACCCTGCCCACCCCAGTGCTGGTCACCAGTCAGCCTCACCTGCCCAGCCTCGAGGCAGCCGAGGGAGCACCACCCTGGTGTGTGCCAAGCCTAGGGTCTCTGCAAGCCTGGGGCCTGGCCTCCCAGCCTCTGGTAAAGGAGGGAGAGACGGAGGGGAGGGGAGGAGGGAATGAGCCATTGCCGTGATTTCCATGGCAATAATTATCCAGCGGGCTCTTTGGCCTTATTGATCTTCAACTTCATAGAGTGAGGAGCGGCACTTTGTCTCCTGCTTCCTCAAACAGGGGTGAGCAGAGAGGTTGGACACGTCCTGTCACCAGGCCAGGCTCCGTCCTGCATTCCCCGCCCCTAGACCCTCCCCAGGAGGTACGCAGCCAGGGGCCCGCCCAGGCTCTCCCCACCCTGTGCAGGACCCAGGGACGCCGAAATGAGTGGATGGCTCAGGGGACAGGAAGGCCCTGAGCAGGGAGAAGGGAGTCCTGATCTCTTATCTCAGTGTCCCCCATTACACCCTGGGTGACCTGGGGCCAGTCACTTCGTCTCCCTGGACTCTGTTTGCTCCTCTGTTAAGAGAAATCAGAATCCTTCTCTCCCCTTCCCTCAGCCCCTAAGGCATTAACAGAGCTCAACAAATGGGCCACGTTCAGGGTTTACAGAAAAAGACAAGTCTGAACCAAAGAAACGTGGGAGATCTTACTGACCTCCAGAGGCCAGCTGTGTCATTGGAGCAAGTCACATCACATGCCAAACCTAGCCCCCGAAGGGTCCTTTGCACAGGTGTCAGGGTAGAATGACAGTGTCCACGTGGGACAGCCCCCTTCCCTGACCTCTCCTCCCCTCACCACCATGACAAGCCGGGCCCCCTGACAAGCGGAGGAGTGTTTTACTGAAGGGATAGGAGGAGGGAGTGACCTTGCCCATGTACAACCTCCGCTCCCAATGTGAAAGTGCTTGTACTGGGGACGTCTTGTCCCCAGGCTCTTTGGGGCCCCTGCGCCCTTGTTAGAGGCTTTAGGCAGTGGGGGCAGGAAGTCCCTGTGACCGTGACCACAGAAGAGCATCCGGATGGTCTGGGCTCTGAGGTGTCATTCAAGGCCTTCCTTATGTTCAGCTCCAGCAGATCTGATTAACAAAGGATTATGTGTGTCCTACGTGCTAATCAAGGTACAGTAAACACTTTGAGACACAAGGGAGCTGGGGTTATCACTGGGTAGCTCAGTTTACTGGATAAGAAGCAGGCCGGCAAAGAGCTGGAGCAGTGCCTCCAGACCCCACCCTAAGTGAGGAGCCCAGATCTGCTCTCCCCGTTATGATCGAAGCCTCTCCGCATGGTAGGAGCAGAGTAAATCATTAGAACAGTCAAGCGGTAAACATGCACTTCCTGATAAATCACCACTCCTGCCCCCCAAGGAACTGACAGACTAGTGAGGGAGCTGGAAACAAGGCAAGATCACGTGCAAGGGGTCTGGGGCTATCGGTGCAATGTTAGGTCCCGGAAGGAAAACCCCAGCGTGGACAGGCATGGTCAGACAGAGCTTTCTGGAGGAGTGGGACTTGAGCCTTAAAGAAGAGGTGGTGGAAGGAATAGCACGAGCAAAGGCCCTGGGGTAGGAAGCCGTGTGGAAGGCCGCGAGGAGAAACTCTAATGACAGGGTGGCAGCCTGGGATCGGGGAGAGAGCTCTTGTGGAAAGAGTGGCACCGACATCTGGAAGCGATGCTAGGATCTTGAGCAGGGGATCTAAGAGTCATTACGAAGGAACAAGCACCAGGCGTTGATGATGGGTTGGACCAAGGCGCCGGGAGAGCCAAGGCCTGAAGCCACGATGAGAAGCACCGTGGTGCCACCAGTAGAAATGCAGGAGATGAGAATGGAGGGCGGGTGTGTTCGCTTTGGCCAGGGCAAGGTGGGACGGCGGCGTGCTCTGAGGCAGCCGGATACTGGCTGACACACTGCCAGGGTTTCTACCTAGAGCAGCCTGCTGGCCCAGATGCAGTGCCCACCCCCCTACGGTGACTCACGAGTCTGTGTGTAGCTGGCCGGTGCCCTGTCCTGGGCCAGAAAGGAGGACACTGGTGGGCAGACTGCAGAATCCCCCCAGAACCGCTCCCCCTACCCCATCCCTGCCCGGTCCTCGGGGCCTCCAGCCCAGGAGCACCGGGCTCGCATCTGGCCTCTCGGGTCTGCAGAGGCTCGAGACACGGCCAGATGGGGTTTCTGAAGATTTTCTCCAGCTCACGTCTGCTCGTGCCCAAGCCTGCCGCCGTTCATTCATTATTCAGCAGTCACGGAGCGCTCACTGAGCGAGTGTCTATCTCTGGGGTTGGGGGTAGGGGTCGAGTGTGTGTGGCCCTCCCAGACTCTTGAACCTGCTTGCCTACCGCCAGCCCGCGCGTGGGGTGGGAGTGTAACGGGGAGCGGGCTCCCTACGATGCAGGGGGTGGAAAGTCCCCTCCAGCTCCACCGAGGAGAGACGCGGCCTCTCCTCCCTGGCACTTGGCGGGAAGATCTCTCTCCCGCGCTGGATCCCTGTGTTTGTTTCCTAGGAGCGCGAACCAGGGGGACTAAAAAACCAGAAATGGGTTCTCTCGCAATCCAGGGAGGCTAAAAATGCAAAATCAAGATGTCGGTAGGGCGGTGCCGTCTCTGCAGCCTCTGGGGAGGGTCCTTCCTTGCCTCCTCGGGGACTCCCCGCAGCCCTCGAGTTGTGGGTGCAGCGCCCCAGCCTCTCCCCGGGAGGCCTTACACCCCTTTTCCTCCGTGCCCGTCTCTCCTGGGGACTTGACGTATCCCTTTGCGGGGGACACCTTCAGGCCGTACCAGTACCCATGCCCGGTGATGTATTCGATACACGCGTGCTTTCCAGAAGTCTGCAAGGCGAGACGGCCTCCCTTCCAACATCCCGTGGCTGTCCTTGTCTCAAGGCAACCAGTGTCCCAACCAGAAACTCCTGTGTGCCAGACTCTAGGGCCGGGGTGGGGTCAGCGCACCGGGGCTGGGGCCAAGCCTGGCCAGCTTCCAGTTTTGCTGGAACGCAGCCTCTCCCGTTCCTCCCGTCTTACCGTCCACGGCCGCTTTCGAGCTTTGGTGGCAGGGCTGAGTCATCTGAACAGAGACCCAGGGCCTGCAAAGCCTAAAATGTTTCCCGGCTGGCCCAACACACAGAAAGTTTGCTGACTCCTGGTTTAGGGTGCTCTCACGGCGACGACCTGGAAGTGTTTTCCAAGTAACTCAAAATGGCACCACCTCCTTTTGTTCCTGAAAGCGTTCCGATGTTCAGGGTAATTTCAGAGTTGAGTGTTCTCGCATCTCGAAAATGGGAATAAAAACGCCTCCCACCTTCTAGAATGGTGGGGGAGTCGGGCCGAAGAATTTAATGAGATAAATCATTAATCGAGGCGCATGGCACATCATAGGCATTCCGTAAGTGTTAGCTATTTTTATTATTAGCGATCATTTTTCCCAACGTTCTGGAGAAGGAAGACCAGAGACGGGGGAGAAGCAGGCTCCCACCCCGACGTGAGAATACTCCCCAAGTCCGCTTTGTACTCCTTGGCAGGGAGCCAAAGAAGAACTGCCTGACCCCATTTTATAGCCGGAGAAAGCGAGGCTCGGTGGGTCTCCACCGAGACCACCCTGGAGCAGGAGCAGGTTTGCGGTCCAAGTCTCACAGATGCCGCCCTTCACGACCCTCAGCCCGGCCCTTCACACACACGCCGAGCCTGCCAGCCGTGCCCGCACGCACGCAGGCGGTGGGCAGCTAGGGTCCCACGGGCCCCCGGCTCCCCGGGCGTCTCCCCACCACCCCTCAGAGCGAAGCTGATTGCTTCCATGCAATTTGAATTCATCTCATGCTTCAGGTGGAGCTTGGCAAATCAGGGGAGACGTGCAGCCCAAGTGGGTGCAATCAAATTAACAACGCCACGGCCCTGGCTCTTTAAGAAGGGAGAAAACAAAGCAGGCACCAGAAGGCACCCCCCCCCCCCACACACACACACCAGCTCTTCTCTGGGGAAGCCTGGAGCTCCTGCCTGGCTGAGCTGAAAGAGCCACCCTCCCTGCCACCTCGGCACACCAACAATGCCCCTTTGTGGCAGCTTATCTCACACCTCCAAACAGGGCTACGTTCTTGTGTTCTTGTCACGATCTTGTTAACAAGGAGGAGACACAAGCCTGGGGGGGAGGAAGGGGAGTGGGCTGGATGGTGGGGGGAGGGGGGAAGGAGGGGCCCACTCACCTCAGATGGGTACATGTAATCCTTCCAGAAACAAAAGATGAGAGCTGCTGAGAGCTGCTGAGCCAGGAGGCTCCCTTCTCCTCTGACAAGTGGGTTTACAGAGCTCTCAAGAGCCTTTGGGGGGGGGGGGGCGGTATCTCCTGTCCCCTGGAAAATCTCCTCTCAGAAGGCAAAGAGGGGGATATCCAAAAAAGCATTTTAGCATGCCCAGAGCTTCCTAACTAGGGAGAAGCTCTGTGCAAATCCTGAAGACATTTCAGTTAGACTCTCAGAAGGACTTCCTGGAAAAGGAAAGCTTCTTCCTCGGAGACGGTGAAGAAAAGCAGGACTTTGCCGCCCTTCCTCCAATCCTATTGGCTTTAAGATTGTCCTCCCCGCCACAGAGGAGGAACCAGAGGTGGAAGAGGAGGCCCATCCAGCCCCGCGGTTCCTCCCCAAACCATGTGTGACAAGCCCCCCCACCCCGGCCTCCACCCTGCACCAATGAAACCAGAGCCTCTGAGCATGGGGACTGTGCAACAAGAAATTTTTTGAAGTTTTCCAGGTAATTCCTATGTGCAGCCAGCCCTGAGGACCTCCTGCACCCTCTCCCCCAGGCCCCCCACCTAGGAGAGCAAAATAGCCCAACCCCTTAGTCTCCGGGTTCCCAGACCAGTCTTCTTGCCCCCAAATGTGACCACATTTCTCTTCGAAGAAGCTGGGCTCTTTGCCCCCCACCCCAGTGCTGGCGACCCGGTCGCCTGTCTACTGCTCTTCTCTGGCCGGTGTCTCATCGTGGGTAAAACCACGGGCCCCTGGGGCGAGTCCTGGCTCTGCCACTTACTAGCTGTGTGACCTTGGGCGGTTTACTTCTCTGAACCTCAGTCTCCCCATTTGAAACGTGGGAACCAAGATAAGGTGGTTGTGAGGATGATGTGAGTTTATGCACATGAGAAGCCCCGGACGGTGCAGGCCTCGGGAACGTAAAACACCGTGAGGACTACATACTCCGGTCCAGGAGTGACATGGAGAGGTGCCCGTCCTTCCTCTCTGAATGTGACACTCCGTGCCTTTTCCACATGTTATCGGGCCTCTCCCAGCAGCCGGTGGCATTCCCGTTCTGTGTCTTCCACATTCTCCTTCCCACACACACTGTTCCTCTCCTTTGGGTATTCATAACTGAATCTTCCCTCCCTGGTGGCTTGGGGACTTGTCAGAAACACCAGCTGAGCTCCACTCACCAGGCGGAAGAGAGGGAGGGAGACGGAGACAGAGGACGCCTGACTCACGGCCAGCCCCACCTGGCCTGGCCTCCTGGCCCCACCAGCCCAGCCCCGCTCCAGATCCCGGGCTCCTGCGCTCCCCCGGGGATTCATCGGCACTACATCATCCGCACCCCCTCCCCCCCGCCAGCTCCCCACTCTTGGGATAAAGCCCAGAGTGGGAGAAAAATCAAGCAGGCAGAAGGAGAAGGCTGAAATGGAACCAAAGGAAAGGGAGCTGACGAATTGTCAGGGGACTTGGGGCTCGGCCTCCTTCCTGCCATTCACCAGCTGTGTGACCTTAGACAAACCACTTAACCTCTCTGAGCCTCCACTTCCTCACCGGTAATGTAGGGGCTGAGACCCCCGCCCCCAGGCCCCCTCCTTAACAAGAATTAAGCTCCTTGCAAAGGCTGCTCAAGGTCTATGCAAACTTGCCAGGAACTTTCCCCGGCCTGGGAAGCAGGGCCCCAGAGCCCCATCTCCAAGCCTGGGGTTGGTGGGAAAGTCTGTGGAGGCTGGGGGTGAGCAAGGAAGCGGAGCTGTCTCGCGGTGTTTTAAAAATCTATCAGCCTCTCACATCAAATTAAAATGTAAATAGCAGCTGGTCCGGGCAGGACCTCGGGGGTGACAGGAGCCGGCCTGCGAGTAATTTCACAGACGGGAACCGGTTACATCGGATTCTGACAACTGTCTTGTTTCTGAAATTGATTTCCTCTCCCCTCGGCTTGCTGCCCCAGGAGGGTCCCGGAGCGAGGGGAGGGGGCGGATTCCGCCCAGCCTGGTGCCTTTCTCCTCTCCGTGACGCCTGCCAAGAAGGCCCCAGAGGAACCAGGAGGAGAAAATCTGAAATTTCGGCATGGCTGTAAAGCAGCGGCCTGGGCACCAAAGGCCCGACAAGGTTCCTCCCTGCCCTGGAGCGAGTCTGACTGCGGGCCCAAGCAGGTGGGCCCGGGGCCCTGGCAGGGAACAAGAGAGGTGCCTTGCGCGTGGGAGCTTTCCACAGATATGCCGAGCCCTGAACAGAGATGCTTCCCCCCTGGGGAGTCTCACAGCCAGAGACAAGGATCCCAGGACGCTGCCGTCTAAGACACGCACCGTGCCGGGGATGCCCTATGCCCATAAGAGGGACAAGTGCAATGACACGGGGTATCAGGGAGGGGGCCCTGGATGTCATCTGTGGCCTCGACCAGAGTTGCTCTGATTTGGCCACGTGTGGTGCCAGGCACCAAACTGGGCGCGGGGACTGTAACGCTTTGGACAAAACTGGCCCAGTTCACACAGGACTTCCTATAGGACCTCAGGGAAATGGCCCGCCCTCTCCCTCTCCGCCTAAAGGGGCTGTGTTGGAAGGGGCTGTGTATTAGAGGCGGCTGGCCTACATGGGTCTCCTCCATGCCTCTCCGCCCAGCCCCTCCCTGTTCCCGAGTCCCCAGAGAATCTCCCCCTGCACCCCTCTTTGTAAAAAGAAATTAGGTTTTCCTGGCTGTTAATTGAATTACACTGCGGGAAAGCAGAGAAATTGTATCTCATTAAAGCCTCCTGTGTCCCATTGGCGCATCATGTTGCCTATGTGGCTGCTATTAGCATTTGTCACACAGGACTCAGCCCCCGTGCATACAATCCCTTCTCTTCCTCCCCTGCTGTGCCTCTAAAGCTGCCGTCCCTGATGCCTGCCCGGGAGTGTCCTGCTGGGGCTGTCCACCACAGAGGAGCCACGGCCCCTCGGCGCCAGCCAAATGCCACTTTCCAAGGCCAGATGCCGTGTGCGTGCATGGCAGACAGACAGTAAGAGGTGGCCATCCCCTGCAACCACAGTAGCGGGGACTTAGAGAGGGAAGAAGTGCCTTCTGAAAGCCTTGGTCTCCTCATTCGAAAAATGAGGATAATAAGACTTCTCCTGGTTGCTGCTGAGGGGGGAATCCCTGAGCAGTAAAGCCAAGAGGCAAAGCACGCAGCTTATCGCCTGCTCCATCGTGGGCATCACGGGCCCGGGGAGGCCATAGAGCTTAGTCAAGAAACACGTTGGGACCCAGGCTTTGGAGCCGGGAGTATAGACAGGACCTACGTCCCCTGAGTTAATTCAGTTAAAGTACTAAAATACTGCCAGCACATGGTAGAGGGTAAGTTCCCGGTGAAAGGTAATCATAAAAGTGTGTGTGTGTGTGTGTGTGTGTGTGTGTGTGTGTGGACGGTGGGGGCACTTATGTAATGGAGGGCTGTGGGTAGATGTACCCTAGGCAACATCAGGGTATCGACATGCGGCCGACAACCGCATCATGTTATGTGTATGTGACGCCACGTATGAGTCTATGGGTAAGGATGTCAGAGCACAGGTGATTGTGTTGGTGACTTTGGGGTGTGCTCTTATCACTGCTTGTGTGTGTGCGTGTATCTGTGCTCCTGTGGGTAGGTGACTGAACATGAACATCTCTCTAGGGAATCCTTATGGGCGGGGGGTGGGGGGGGCCTGCCTTCAACCCAGAAAGCCCCCTGGGGCACAGAGCAGTGAGTGTTTAGGTTCAGTCGTGTTGGTGACCGTGAATCAGTGGAGCAGAGAGACCTTGCGATCCGGAGCAAGAGGCAAGGGGGAGGGGGAGGGAAGAGGAGAGCAGATGGGCCCCCGGTGTGTGGGCACAGGAGGGCACTGTGGCCCTGGGAGGCAGGTTGTCTGCTTCTTGCCGAGGACAGAGGGCTGCAGACTCCTGTAGGCAAGGAGAGTATGGTGGATCGGAGAACTGCCTCCCAGAACAGTGAGCCAGATTCCCAGAGACCCAGACATTTTTCCCTCTCTCCAGAGACCCAGACACTCCCAAGGGCGAGGTCCTCTGGTCCTGCCTGGGTCTCCTCTGCCTTTGCTCAGGGTTGCCTACTTCTGGTGCAGGGGATCACTGCCTCCCATTGCAACACTTTCCCTAAACAACAAAAACTACCAGAAAATTCTTTCTTCGGCCACATAGGACGTCTGTCCTTCCCCCTTTATCAAGAACCATTGTGTCTTGTTCCCATGCCCCTCCCCGCAAGTTACAGACCCCCGGTTTTCGGCCACTCTTCAGATTTCCCAGTCTGCGATGTGCCCATCTTCCTGGTCACACTCCAGCTTGTTAATGTCCTCCGTCGAGTGCCCTGGACGAGCCCTCCTGTTTCATGAGTCACCTGGGGCTGTCCTTGTGATGCTAAAGAACTGGGGAATCTCTCTCCCAGCATCTGCCATCAGTGTTCCAGCCCTGTGTGGCGAGCTTCCCCTCTCCCATCGGCCCGCCCTTCAGATACACTGGGGTTTCCTAGTGGTGTGACCGTAAGCAAATCACTTCCCTGTATGGCCTCAGTTTCTTCGTTTGTAGAACAAAGGGTCTGGGTCACTCAGCAGGAACAAAGCCAAGTCACCTGTGTAACTTGAACTCTTCTCATTGTCCCACGTTCAAAAAGTGAAAAAAGAAACAACTGAGATTCATAGTAATAGTTTGCAGTTGACTCTTGAACGATGCAGGGGGTAAGGGTGCCGACCCCTCAAAGCAGCAAAAAAATCCGTATGTAACTTTTGGGTTCCCCAGAACTTAACTGCTAATCGCCTACTGTTGACCAGAAACCTTACCATTACATAAACAGTCCATTAACACATACTGTGCATGTCGTGTGTATTATAGACTGTGTCCTTAACAATAAAGTCACCTAGAGAAAAGAAAATGTTATTAAGAAGATCGTAAGGAAGAGAAAATACATTCACAGTGCTGGACTGTATTCATTTTTTAACATCCGCCTATAAGTGGACCCATGCAGTCCAAACCTGTATTGTTCAAGAGTCAACTGTATTTCATTTAACTCAGTGTCTCTAAAATATTAACGTGTAACCAGTGCGACATTCTTGAGGATACAGTTTACATTATTCTTTTTCTTCCTACGTTTTCGAAGCCCAGTGCGAGCGGTACATTCACAGCACATCTCAGTTCGTGGGAGCCACATTTCAAGCGCCCAGGAGCCACACGTGGCTGGTAACTGCCGTATCGAACGTTACTTGGGTTCTGCAAATCTAGGTGTCTGTGATTCTGTGGAATAGTCTGGCAAGTGACATCTTAAGAGGTGGATGCGTTTATCTGGGGCTTGTCTTGGAACAGCAGAGGGAGGGGCCTGAGAGCCCTGGGATGGGAATAGTGCCCAGGTTTCTCCAGCAGCTGCTACGTGGCAGGCCCTTCACGTATACGGACTTATCGGCCCCCAAAACAACTCTGCAGGGAGGTGGCCTGTCTTCATACCACAGGTGGTGAACCTGAGGTTGACTCTACTGTATTAAAGGCTCCATACTTGGTGAAGACACAAATAGGGCCCACGCCTGCCTGGCCCCCAACCCCTTCAAGCTGGGTGGGGGGGGCCACAGAAGAGCTTCCTCTTCTTAGATGGGCTCCTCTGAACATGCTCTGAGCTTTGAGGCTGTGAGGAGAGCATTGGGTTGTACTGAGCCGATACTCACTACAATAACCGTGGTTGAAAGGAACCCACCCCCGCCCCGGGGCTAAAGGACCAAGTGGGCTCTGAGACTTATCCAGGATCTCCCGAGACCCTCTTTTCTCTAATTGCCCCCATGTCTGTCTCTTAAAACAAACATGAGGGGCGCCTGGGTGGCGCAGTCGGTTAGGCGTCCGACTTCAGCCAGGTCGCGATCTCACGGTCCGTGAGTTCGAGCCCCGCGTCAGGCTCTGGGCTGATGGCTCAGAGCCTGGAGCCTGTTTCCGATTCTGTGTCTCCCTCTCTCTCTGCCCCTCCCCCGTTCATGCTCTGTCTCTCTGTCCCAAAAATAAATAAACGTTAAAACAAACATGATTGGGAAGTCTCCCTGGGGTGGGACTGCCATGTACAGATGCATAGGTTGTGCACTGCTCAAAGGTGCAGGGCCTAAGGGGCAAGTGGAGCCTGAAGCCCAGGTCTTTTCCCACTGGCCAGACTATGGTTCTTGGCACCGGGTTGCATCCAGCCAGAGGGGTGCCTTTATAATCCCCACACATGCCCTGGACAGGCTAGGGCAGCCCTTCCTGGAGAACAAAACAGGGATGTGCTACAAGTTTCTTGATCTGGTGCGGAGCTTTGAAGTGCTCCTACCAGAAGAAGATTCTTCTTTTCCTCCGACTTCCTCAAACCTCTTCTTCTCCAGGAAGGCCTCAGGGCTTGGCCCACTCAGGGGTCCCCGGCCCCTGTCTCTGGCCATTCACCGTGGGGCGAGCAGAGGTAGCCCATGTGCCCCTGCCCCCACACCCCTGCATTTCAATCCTTCAGAAAAAAAAAAAAAATGGAGGCATCTGAAATGCAAGGCCTGACTTGTTGATGTAAAATCTCACTCTATATTCTACCCAGGTTTATACGAGTGAATTATGCAAATCTTTGATGGAAAATATTCCTCCACACATCCTTGAGAGTGTAAAACCTTAGTCAATAATTCATACACGGATGTCTCTGACTGCAGGCTTTTTCTTCATTATAACTTGCACCTCGTTATTTGTCTTTCGCGTTTTATTGTATATCCTGGTGTAATGCTGTGCATTATAAAATTTATCTGCTTCGTTATTTGATGAGCTAGGGCTGGGGATTGTGCTCGGAGGCTGGTGCAGGGGCCAGGGGCCAGGGCTGGCTTCAGTGTCAAGTCCCGTAAGACAGAAGGCGGAGAAGGTGGCTGGCTGCATCGTGTGACTTCTGGGACACCAGACACTGCCCTTCATCCCCCACACCTGTTTCAAATGTCTCCTCACCCACCGACTGGTGTCTCAGGGCACATCATCGTTAGGGCTGCATGGCATCCTTTGTCCTTAGAAGTCAGGCGACCCTGGAGAGTTGCTGGGAAGAACTTTGAGTAGGTCTGTAATACTGGAGGGTATTGCAGGGAGAGGGGCGCCTGGGTGGCTCAGTCAGTTAAGCGTCTGACTTCAGCTCAGGTCATGGTCACGCGGTTCACGGGATCGCACTGTGCTGACAGCTCGGAACCTGGAGCCTGCTTCAGATTCTGTGTCCCCCCCCCCCCCCCCAGCTCGCTCTCTCACTCTCTCTCGCTCTCTCCATTTAAAAAGATTAAAACTGGAGGGGAGAAAAGTCCTGAGGACACTGGGAGGGAAAGAAAAGATCAGCCACTGACATGGAGCAGGGACCCGGTGCCCCAGAGGGCAGCTGGGGGGTGTTGGGACAGAGACTGGGAGCCGTCTTGCACGGTTGCCCAGGCAGGCCATTGATGGGGTATGATGATGAGCTGGGTCTCTGCTCTGCAGAATTCAGTGTGGGGAGGGGTCTTCTTCCCACCATGGGTGGGGGTGGGAAGGTGGAGTGATGTCTGATTCTCACTGTCAACCACTGCCAGCCCAGTCTGTGGGCTCCTGAGTGGCTAATGGGCTAACGGCATCCCGCAGACGAGAGCCACTGCGTCCTGTACTCAGACAGGCAGGTTTTCCCAGAAAGGGGGTGAGGAGAAGGCAAGGGCAAGGACAGTCTTGCGGGTGCATCACACCACTTTGCTTCCTGGGGTCTGCCCTACGTACGGCTGTCTCTGCTCTAGCAGGCCCCATGGCCTGGGGTCCGCATCTAAGTCCCGCTGTGTCCCGTATGCATTTCCCCAGCATAGTACTTGCCATCCTGTGCCAGGATTGCTAGTCTTGTCTGTGCTCACCGCTACCATGAAACTCCTCGAGATCTGGTTTGTCCTGTTCACTGTTGGAACCCAGGACAAAGCCCGGCACATAACAGGTGCTCAATAAATACTCGTTGAATGGATGGATGGCGCCTCCCCAGATACCCTCAGTCAAAGGTAATTTCTCCTAATACCTCTGTGCGACACTGCTCAGATCCTCCACATTTTCATGGGGTTCCTGCAGGTGTGTGTCCCCCTCCCCTCTCCCCCTCCTTCCGAGAGGCAAGGACCCTGTCTCACAGCGTGCGTGTCCCGCAGGCCTGCCACAGTGCCACGTAATGGCATGGACGCTCAATGCATATTTGTTGACTTGGAGGGAGGAGAGTGGGGACAGGATTTCCCTGGCAGCCGAGACCATCCTTCCCTCTGCCCGGCCCCTCCTCCTGCTGCTAGCCAAGGTGCTCAGGCCCAGAAGAGGGTCAAGATCTAGACGCTTCTTTTCAGGGCACTGGGAGGGGCCTCCTGATGGCCAGCTGGGGCCTTGGTTGCTTCACGGTGATTTTCTCAGCTCAGCGGGGAGGTGGGGAGAAACCCGTTAAAGCTGCTTGAGAGACCTTAATAATGGCGACGCTCTGCGGGGTTTTGTGTTGCATTTTGTTTGGATGAACAGGGGAGCTTCTCAGCTGTTCGAGAGGAGTAAACCGGCTGAGCCTGAGCCTTGGAGAGAGCCTGAGCCATGCACACAAAGCAAAGGCCCCCGTGCTTTAGAGTAGGGTTCATAACTAACCTAGGGTCCGGAGACCACCCCCCCCCCGCCCCCTCAGAAAGTCCATGGATCTGATCCAAGGGGTCTAGGAATTTGCATAGGAGAAGAGAGCACATCTTTTTTCCCCACCAACTTAGAGCTGGCATGTAGCATTTCCTTCCATGTTGAATATAAGCAACAAACCACAGCAGAAGCAGCACCCGAGCCCCCCCCCCCCCCCCCCGGCAGAAAGCCACAGGTGCTTTCGTACCCCACCTCTCGCATTTATGCTTATTGCCGTTACGGAATCGTGCTGATGTAACTCAGCACTAGACAGCATTTGATAAAGGGTAATAAAAAACCCCACATATTGATATGTGATATGCTATGTGAAAAGTTTGCCTTTGGAGGCTTTTAATATTTGTATAGCCATACTTCAACGTATCTGGTTTCCTTTGTAGTTCTGTATATATTGTGCGTTTTAAAACACGCTGAAAAGGTGTCCGCGGAATATAAGAATCCCTGGTGAAGAGAGAGGCCACGCCAGCCATGGGTGGGGAGGCGGAAAAGGAAGATAGGCAAGCGGGGTTTCTGACAGCCCCCCACAACTTTTGATAGACCCCGTCCCTGGGGCTAAGGCGCTCTGCAGGGGAGGGGTAGCGGGGGCGGGGCCTCTGCGCAAGGCACACGCCCCTCCCCCAGGCTGGCCGCCCCCCTCCCCTCACTGGGGCCTCCTGCACCTCCTCCCCTCCCCAGTCCCGGCCATGATCACCTCCCACCCCAACACCACCATCGCCATCAAGGGTCACGCCAAGGAGCTCAACTGCACAGCCAGGGGTGAGCGGCCCATCATCATCCGCTGGGAGAAGGGGGACACGGTCATCGACCCCGACCGAGTCATGAGGTACGCCATCGCCACCAAGGACAACGGCGATGAGGTTGTCTCCACGCTGAAGGTGAGCAACCACGCCCCGGTCTCAGGGGGACCCCACTCTCTGAAAGTGGGGAGCCCGCAATTTTACCGCTGTATCTATTGGAGGTAGATGGGGATCTGGGAGCCCCTCCCCTCACCCCAAAAAGCACCTTCCCTTTCCTACCTATTTCCCTTCTTCATTGGGGAGCCTCTACCTTAGAACCTCACTATGCCTCCTTCCTGACAACCCTACAGCCATTAAATGTGTGGAACCCTCAGCCCTTCTCCCTTTTCTGGAACCCCTGGACTCCATCCTCCCTCCCGGACCCCTCCGCTCCTCCCTCCCTCTGGGACTCCTCAGTCCCTCCCCTTCTCCTTCGACTTTCAGCCCTTCCCTCCCTCTTGAGATCCCCTCAGCCCCTGTCTTTCTCCCCCTTGTGCCCCCTCAGCCCCTCCCTGCCTGGACTCCTCCACCCCTCCATCCTTGGAACTTTGAGAGAAGAGGAGCCCTTGACAAAGCCCTTGTGGGTCCCTCTCCCAGGAGAGGTGGCCTTGCTGCCCCCCCACTAGAGTGAGCGCCCTTCAGCAGACCAGCTCTCAAGCACTCTCCCCATTTCCTCCCTCTCTCCCCATCCTCCTGCCCTGCGGGCCACCTCCCAGCTCAAGCCAGCTGACCGTGGGGACTCTGTGTTCTTCAGCTGCCACGCCATCAACTCATATGGGGAAGACCGGGGCTTGATCCAACTCACTGTGCAAGGTACCTGTGCCCCACCGTTCCCAAGCCCTTCCCCAGGGAGCCAGCTGCCCGCTGCCAGCTCCACCTCAAGAACGGGGTCATCACCCACACCGTGGTGGAGGATGATAGAAACCAGCCTCTGAGAAGAGCCTTCCTACGCTCTCCCTTCCGGCCAGAGCGGGGCAGTAAGGGCCCTTCCAGGCACACTTCGGACGGCAGGGTTTACACCAGCCACGGTCACTGTAGAACGCACTGCTGCTTCCAGAAGTGGGGGGCATCTGGGTTTGTGGCCCCGGACCCGGGAGGAGATGAGGGCAGGGAGAGTCAAGCCGGGAAAAGTTGAGAGCTCTTCACGGAGGACAAACAGACTCTCGGGTCAGGGGGATCCCTGCAAGAGGGCCTGCCCTCCCACCGGCCAACGAAGAGAAGGGGAACAAAGCAGGAGACCAAGCTTAGGCCCCACTCTGCCTCTGAGCCCCACCGCTGGGCCTCCCCCTGGCCCACCTTGCCCTGACCCCGGGTTCAGAGCCCATGGGAAGACCACGGCTGGCACCAATTCCCCGGGACACAGCAGAACCCTGGCCTTCTCTGGAGATAGGCAGGAGGCCATGCTCTCTGCTGCCGTCCTCACTTCTCCTTCCTTCTGCCGCTCCCCAGAACCCCCTGACCCCCCAGAGCTGGAGATCCGGGAGGTGAAGGCCCGGAGCATGAACCTGCGCTGGACCCAGCGATTCGACGGGAATAGCATCATCACGGGCTTCGATATTGAATACAAGAACAAATCAGGTAGGGTGAAGGCTCAGCCTACGGTGGCCCTGTGCCCATGCCCTGTCCGTGCCCCCCCCCTGTGGGGGAGTCCTTGGGCCTCAGAGCTGCCCATCTGAGACAAACACACCAGCACCCACCAGGGCACAGGCCCTCGTCTCTCCCTAAGGGCAGGACTCTGGTTGGGCTAAGAGCTCTGTGAGAGGGGCGGACGATGGGGCAGTTAATGGGGAGGGAGGAGCGTCAGTCCCTTCTTTCCAGGACTGTCCCTGGGCCAAGGGCGACAAGGTGGTCTGACTTAAAGCAGCTGAAAGGCCCGGAGGCAAAGGGCTATGGGCTGAGTCTGTGGGGTCAGAGACATCATGGATTTGGCTAGTCATCTGGACACTCCTGGTTTGGGATTATGGGAGTGCTTGGGGGTCAGAGAGCTGGACCTTGGTGGTCTGCGGGGGACGGGATCCCCTGGAAAAACCTAGATCTAAGTCTTGTCCTCCTGGTATCCCTTCAGAGCCCTCCCCTGGGACCCTAGCTAGCACCGATGAGGCCGTGAAGCCCTGCGGAGCAGAATGACAATGGGCCCCCAGGTCTCTGGGGAAATGGGGGACCCGTGGTCAGGTGGCAGGAAATGGCAAAGAGGGGGCCTCAGAGGGGGCGAGAGGCCTGGAGTGGACCGAGCCACAGAGTTGCCACAGGGGCTCATGCTTATGTCTGTTTGACTCTCTCTGGAAGGTACGTGAGAAATGGGCCACCGGGGTTACCCCCGAGAGGGCGCCTGGGTGGCACCCACGTGGGAATGCGAGGCAAGCCTGCTTCTCACTCTGGCTGCTTCTGGACCTTTTGCGTTCGTTTAAGCCTTTGTCAGCTTTTCAAAAACAATTCAGAAATGGGAAAAGAGAGCCTGGAGAACTCACCCCTCCCCAGCCCCCTTTCCTCTGCCAGCTCCAACTAGCTTTCAGGTCTTCGTGTAGCTCCAAGGTTTTGTTTCTCCTGGGGGCTTCTAGACCCTTCCTTAGCACAGCGCACAGTCAGTGGCTGGCTGGGTGTCCTCTCCTCGGGAAGGACCAAGTCTCAGTCCCTGCTGTGTTCCCAGCACCTGGCACACTGCCCGCCACGGGCTTAGATGCTTGGCAGATGGCTGCTGAGTGAGTCAAAGTGAGACCCAGGAAAGCAAAGTCAGAGTTGCATATTCACCTCTTGAGAAGCAGCTCCGTCCGTGACACCAGGTCAGTCATCTCCGGTACAGGTTTCTCCAGGGAGGCGCCCTGCCCTTGGAAGCTTACTGGCTCATTGGGCAGAAGAGTCAGGCTGCAGCCGGCCACCCAGGAGTCCATCCCTGAGTGTGGGAAGAGGGTGACAGAGAGGACTGGCTGCCACTATCAGAGGCACCGGGGAAGGCTCTCTCTCGTCCCTGCAGGTGCCGCATTGAGAGCTAGGACTTGGGGGTTGGAAGGTGATGGGCCTGGGTTCGGGGAACGGGGAAGGGCAGAGCCCGGAGCAGGTGGAGTTTACCGCAGGGAGTGGCCTGTCTAGCACAGGGCTCTTGGATACAGTCCTTGGGACTAAAATGTGTTCTGGGGCCTCTGGGCTGAGCTTTTTACTTTGCTGGGGAAGGTCACTGAGAGCCACTCTCGATGAGCTCCCAGAGAGAGACTTGGGTAACACGGCACCCTGGAAAGATACATCTGGCGTCCGTGGAAGAATGGGGTTCTGGGAAGTGAGTGGGAGGCTGTGGCTGGGGAGAGGTGGTGAGTGGCCAGGCCTCAGCAGAGATGCGGGGCACGAGGGGAGAGGGAGCTGACTGTGTCCATCTCACACGTCAAGACCTCCTGCGGCTGCCCCGGGAGAGGGTGGGCCTGTAGGCCCAACCCCCGTATGGCACTGCCCGCTCCGTCTCCCTGCCAGGTTGCTATGGCTGGCGGGGCTCCGCCCTGTCATTGTCAGAGGAGGGGAGGGGAGGCCTGGGCTGTCACTCGCACCCCTCCCCGACTGTCCCTTGCAACCGCCTCCCCGCCCTCCTCCCCCATGCTGCCCCATTGCCTGCTCCCCCTCCGCGGACCACTCTCTAATGTGTGGCAACCTTTCCCGGGGCCCCGCTGAGCAGGGCAAAGCTGAGAACATCACACATCTGGAGAGCAATGCAGGAGGAGAGAGGGGCAGGAAAGATGCTATCTTCAGAGCACATCCATGCCTTGCCCAAGCCCCTCCGGCTCTCCCGCAAGATGAGGGACTGCCATAGCCTACCCCCAAGCTGGGGGTGCCAGGATGGGTGGGCAGAGTGGAGAGGGAGGGGTAATGAAGACGCTCCCTTCAACAAGGGCTTTGCGCCTAGGAAAATAAATCACAGGATCAAGAGCGGGGGGATGCCGGCTGGTCCTTTCCCCTACCTTAGGGTTGGACTGCTCCTTCCTGGGGGGACGTCTGTCCTGGCATTTAGGAAAGGGGTTTCTGGGGGAGCTGTAGGGAGTCATCCCTGGCATCAGGCAGAAGCCATGACCACAACACAGCTTCCTCGTCTATAAGGTGGGAACGGCAATGCCTATCTCGTGGGATTGTTTTGAGGATTAAAGAGAAGGCATCTACAGGGGCGCCTGGGTGGCTCAGTTGATCGAGTTCCCACTCTTGATCTCAGCTCAGGTCTTGATCTCAGGGTCGCGAGTTCAAGCCCCATGGTGGGCTCCATGCTCGGTGTGAAGCCTGCTTTAAAAGAGAAAGAGAGAGAGAGAGAGAGAGAGAGAGAGAGAGAGAGAGAGAGAGCGCATCTAGCACAGGGCTGTCGTAAACCTTTAATAAATGTGAGTTCCTCTCTCCCTTCTAACTCACATACCTCATGTGGCAATTTATAGTCCTATGGGACTCGCAGGCTGAAATATATGTCTGTCAGTCAGCAACATGAACTGAGTGCCAATAATTTTTTGCAGAATCATGCAGCAGCCATGTGGTAGGGAAAGAAAAAGAAATAGAGTGTTGCCCTTGAAGCTTACAGCGCAGTTGGCGTGAGAACATACACTGCGCGCGCACACACACACACGCACGCACACACGCACACACGCCTTCAGAATCATTACAAAGCACTATCCAAGCATGTGTAATACTCCGCAAACAGTATTACGTGATAACTGAAAAAGGTATCCTAGGGAACAGATGGGTGACTCAAAGGAAGGAGGGAGCTGTGTGTGTGTGTGTGTGTGTGTGTGTAAGTAGATCTCTTTCCACACAAGGAATAGTAGAACAAGAACAGTTCTTGAAAGCAGAAGACTTGGGTTGACCAAGCATCAGAACTGTGTGATCTTTAGCAAGCTACTTTGGACATCTCTTTGTCAAATGGAGACAATAGCGTGTAATTCTCAGAATGGCTGTAAGGATTAAACAAGTGTGGAGACTTACGTGGAAGCACTTAGCACAGAGCCTGGCACATCCTTACCCTCCACGGGTCCCTGTCCTGTCCCTCTCTCTCTTCCTCCTGCCCTAGACCACCCCCAGGCTGGGTCTCCCTCCCTCTCTCTTCCTCCTGCCCTAGACCACCCCCAGACCAGGTCCGGACCAGCTGCTCCTGACCCCCTCCTTTGCCTCAGTTTTGTCTTTGCCAGGTTTTCTGCCATGTTGCTCATCGTGCTAATTTTCCAAGGGAAATTACCAAGTCTGCCCTTTCTAAACCATCCCGCTCACGCTGACTTCTCCTGGCCCCGGGCAGCAGAGTAATAATACATGAATGCTGAATGATAAATAGCACCATCCACACAAATCTATCAGATGGCGCTGTGCAGTTTTAAAAATGCAGACACTACATTTCATTTCTGTTCCCCAAGCAAGGAGTAGGAATGGGTTCTTTGAGGATGGCCCTCCAAGCCCAGAAGGCAGCCTCCTGGTGCGAGCTGTCGGCCACTGTGGGGTGAGCCAGCCTGGTGTGTGCTGTGATGTTCTGTGTTAGCTGGAGTGTGGCTGTGAGAGGGACTGATGCTGGGATGTCGTGTGCGGTCGTCGTGACCCAGGGAACCTCTTCTGGGTGCTGCAGAGAGATTGCCATGGGTGGGGGTGGGGGCGGGGGCTTAGTGCTGTCATGCAAGGAGAAAGTCAGAGATGCAGAATGGATTTGTTTCCCAAGTGCAGGCAGCTAAATGCTCCGGATGTGGCTTTTGTCCAAGCTGCTCTCCCTCTACAGCAAATGTGTCTTCTGAAAGACCAGAGGCTCCAGGTCCCCTCCCGGCAAGCAGTCCACAGAGTAGAAGGCGCTGACATCTCCCCAGCCACTTCCTTATTTTTTAAGAAGAATATTTTTGCATCAGAAACCCTTTGATGAAGAAAGGGAGAGAGCGCCCTTAATGAAATATGTTAATCTGGGTAAGCCAGGCTCATATGAAAGGGAATATTAAAACAGACAATATTCGCCAAACCCAGCTCAGTACTCAGAGCTGAAAAGGAAAGAGAAGAAAATAGGGCCCCTAATTTCAGCTATTCAGGGTCAGAGAGATGGCAGTGATCAAGTTTGGAAAATCAGCTAAAGGCCTTCAGATTTGACTCTGATGCATTAGCCTGAAAGGGCTGTGGGGAGAGAGTTTTTATGCCAACATCAAAGATGATTTGGGAACACAAGGTCAAATCCACCTGCAAACGACTGGTAAAAGCAGAGAGAAAGGGGCCACTTTCTGGGACCCTCCAGGCCCCAACCCTTCTGTGATTGGCGGCCTAGTGTGGCAGGGAAGGGAAAGGCAAGGCGGGGTATTTATTGTGACTACAAAATGCAGAGGAACTCTGAGTCCAAAGTAAAGGACACACAGTGGCTCGGATCTAACACCAACAGTGGGTTTTAAGTGCCCAGCACATGCCAAGTGGAGACAGGCAAAGCTTTATACATGGCTCCCGCCTTTAGGGAGCTTAGTGTCTCCTTGGCCAGTTGCTACTGAAACAGTGAGCCCTGTGCGGCAAAGAGGGCTGTAAATGCTGTAGGAGTTCAGACGAAAAGAGTGGAGAAACATGGAGCCCGAAAGGTATACACAGGCCAGATGTTGTAGGGCCTGGGGTCCCGAGAAGAAATTTTGTTTTTGTCCCAAGAGCAAGGAAAAACTATTGGAGAGTTTTATGCAAGGGGACAGCAGTATCAGATTTGTGTTTGAGAAGACCACCCTCAGGGCCGGGACAGTGTTCGGCCAGCAGAAAGTGCTTGATCCTATTTGTGGGGTGAAGGATGGCTTCAGTGTGTTGAACACATGGAAGGGGGTGCACAGTAGGTTCTGGGATGTTGTTTCCCTGGTCCGAGGGGGAGGTGACAGTGGCTTGGCTGGGGCGGGGATGGAGATGGAGAGAAATGGAGAGATTTAAGAGATACATGGGACACAAAAGCTATAAGACTTCATAGAAGAGTCCAGAATAACACCCGGCACACCGTGCGCCTATTTCCTGAGGTGCGGACGTGAGGAAGGTGATGGGTTTATAGGGGGGATGGTCAAGACTTCTGTCTTGGACATGTTGAATGTGAGCTGCCTTTGAAACATCCAAGAAGAGACGTCAAGTAAACAGTTGGCTGTAAGAATCTTGAGTTCAAAGGAGATGTCCAGCTGGACACAAATCTTCACGTTATCTGTGTATAGATGGAAATAGAAGCCAAATATGGGGAAATTCTGTAAAACGAAAGAAGTAAGACCTAGGATGGACTGGAAGAACTCCATCTAACCATTAATGGGAGGGTGGGAAAAATGCACCTGCAAAGCAGAGAGAGGAAAAATAGCCCAAGACGTAAGAGAAAAGCCAGAGAGTGTTTTTATCAGGGAAGCCGAGGAAAGAGTATGTCAGGAAAAGGGAGAGGTCCAAGTGTTGAACACTCCCGAGAGGCCAGGTGAAGAATTGGATTTGGTGACGTGGGGGTTGCCGATGCCACGGAGATATAGTGCCGATATCATGGGGGTGTGAAGAGTAAATGGTGAATGTTTACGTTGTCCAGCACCACACCTGGTGCATCACAAGTGCTTGGGAAATATTGGCTCTTCTTCTCCACTAGAGTCAGCTGGTGCACCCCACCCCCACACTCTCCTGTGGCCCTGCTAAAGCCAGCAGGTGCACACAATCCACGCTAGGGACAGCCCTTGAGCATCTGGGTCTGGTGGCTAGGCAGGCTTATGTTTCTAGGCCCCATGGGTCTGAAACAATCAGAGAGACAATTCTTGGCAGGCTCTCACCCTCAGGACACTGCACAGACAGCAAACTAAAACACACCCCAGCCTTCTTGTGGAAAGGACCTATTTACTTGTCCTAGAGCTTCAGCCTAAAGGGCAGGCTTCGGGTTATGACACATCCTAAGACTACCGAAATGTTCTAAGAGAATGTGGGCTAAGGGAATGGCATCCTTGTGCTTTCCCTTGGCCTCACTACAACATACCAGTACATCCCAGGAAGGAGCTCATACACTTGTCTTGACTTTTGCAACTATTGCCAAGGGGACACCTCCAGATGGCCTGGTCTGGAGGCCAGCAGGGTTTGTGATTGCGGTCCCATTGGACAGTATGTATTTGTATACTTTAAAAGCTGCTGTCTAAGAATCTGGCTTCCAATCAGCCTGAAAGTCAGCAGGTGCTAAGATCCCTCCCTCTGGAACACTGACAGGTCTTGGCACACCCTCAACAACTGGGACCGATCCAGAATAAATCAGGCTGTTTAGACAATCACAAAGGTTCAAGAGACAACCAAGGGCTAGGGCAAGATTAAACAATATGGTTCATCACCTACACAAGGCCACTCCTTCAAGACAAGGGGAGGTGGCTATTTTACCTAATGCACAGAAACAAACACAGAGTCAAGCAAAGTGAAGAAACAGTGGAATATGTTCCACATAAAAGAATAACATAAAACTTTAGGGGGAAAGAACATAATGAAATGGAGGTAAATAAATTACCTGATAACCAGTTCAAAGTAATGGTCATAAAGATGCCCGTGGAACTTAGGAGAAGAATGGATGAACACAGAAGACTTCAATAAGGAGACAGAAAATATTAAAAAGTACCAAAGAGAAGTCACAGAGCTGAAGAACACACCAGGGGGTTCAAAGCAGACTAGACAAAGCAGAAAAAAGGATCAGTGACCTGGAAGACAGGGCAGTGGAACTCTCCCAAACAGAGTGGCAAAAAGATAAAAGAATTTTTAAAAGTGAAGATAGCTTAAGAGACCTGTGCAGCAATATCTAGCAGAGTAACCCTCCCACTACAGGGCTCCTGAAGAAGCAACAAATGGGCAAGAAAATGTATTTAAAATAGTAAAGGCTGGGGCGCCTGGGTGGCGCAGTCGGTTAAGCGTCCAACTTCAGCCAGGTCACGATCTCGCGGCCCGTGAGTTCGAGCCCCGCGTCAGGCTCTGGGCTGATGGCTCAGAGCCTGGAGCCTGTTTCCGATTCTGTGTCTCCCTCTCTCTCTGCCCCTCCCCCGTTCATGCTCTGTCTCTCTCTGTCCCAAAAATAAATAAACATTGAAAAATAAATAAATAAATAAAATAAAATAATAAAGGCTGGGGCACCTGACTGGGTCAGTTGGTAGAGCATTGGACTCTTGATCTTGGGGTCATGAATTCAAGCCCCGCATTGGGTGTAGAGCTTACTTTAATAATAATAAAATTAATAATTAAAATTATTTTAGTTTGATATTTAACTATTATTTATTATTTAATTTATTATTAATTAATAATTTTAATAATAAATTAAAAATACAAAAATAAAGTAATAATGGCTGAAAATTTCCCTACCTTGGCAAAAGAAACAAACATCCAGATCCAGGAAGCCCAGAGAGTTCCAGATAAGATAAACCCAAAGAGAGCCACACCAAGACATATTATAATTAAAATGTCAAAAATTAGGGGTGCCTGGGTGGCTCAGTCGGTTGGGCGTCCAACTTCGGCTCAGGTCATGGTCTCACAGTTCATGGGTTCGAGCCCCGCATCAGGCTCTGTGCTGACAGCTCGGAGCCTGGAGCCTGCTTCAGATTCCGTGTCTCCCTCTCTCTCTGTTCCTCCTCTGCTCATGCTCTGTCTCTCTCTCTCCTTCAAAAATCAATAAAAACATTTAAAAATATTTTTTAAAAATGTCAAAAATTAAAGATAAAGGGAGGATCTATAAAGCAGCAAGAGAAAAATAACTTGTTATGTACAGGGGAAAGCCCATAAGATATTAGATTTCTCAGAAACTTTGCAGGCCAAAAGGGAGTGGCATGGTGTATTCAAAGTGCCAAAGGGAAAAAATTTCCAACCAAGAATACTCTACCCGGCAAGGTTATCATTTGGAATTGAAGGAGAGACCAAGAGTTTTCCAGACAAGCAAAGTTAAATGAGTTCATCACCACTAAATTGATCTTACAACAAATGTTAAAGGGACTTCATTAAGCTGAAGAGAAAGGGCACTAAATAGTAACAAGAAAACATACAAAAGTAAAAATCTCACTGGTAAAGGTAAATATATAGTAAATATAGTGGGTTAATCACTCATACGGCTAGTGTGAAGGTTAAAAGACAAAAGTAGTAAAAAATGCATAACTACAATAATTAGTTAATGGACACACAAAAAGATGTGAAGTGTGTCATCAAAATTATACAACAGGAGGAATAAATAATATAGAGTTTTAGAATGCATTCAAACATAAGTTGCTCTCAGCTTGAAATAAACTATTATATATATAGGCTATTCTGTGTGAGCCTCATAGTGAAAACCTAGGTACACAAGAGAAAATGAGAAAAGAATTTAAGCACAGCGCTAAAGACAGTCATCAAACCACAAGTGAAGAGAGCAAAAGAAGAAACAGAAAGAAACTACAAAACAGGCAGAAAACAATTAACAGAGTGGCATTAGTAAGTACATACTTACCAATGATTATAGGCATACATCGGAGATGCTTGCAGATCACCAAGAGAAAGCAAGTCAGATGAACGTTTTGGTTTCCCAGTGCATATAAAAGTTACATGTACACTATTCTGTAGTCTATTAAGTGTGCAATAGCATTCTGTTTGGAAAAAAAAAAACTATGGACCTTAATTTTAAAATAGTTTATTGTAGGGGAGCCTGGGTGGCTCAGTCAGTTAAGCCTCTGACTCTTGATTTCAGCTCAGGTCACGATCTCATGGTTTGTGAGTTTGAGTCCCTCATCTGGCTCTGCACTGACAACACAGAGCCTGCTTGGGACTCTCTCTCCTCTCTCTCTCTGCTCTTCCCCTGCTAGTGCTCGCCCACGCTCTCTCTCTCTCTGTCTCTCTCAAAATAAATAAACATTTTAAAAAATAATTTATTGTAAAAAAAACCCTCATACTATCATCTGAGCTTTCAATGAGTCATAATCTTTTTGCTGGTGGAGGGTCCTGCCTCAATGGTGGTGATGCCTGCTGATCAGAGTGGTGGTTGCTGAAGGTTGGGGTGGATGCAGCCATTTCTTAAAATAAGACAGTAAAGTTTTCCACATCAGCAGACTCTCCCTTTCACGAGTGATTTCTCTGTAGCAGGTGATGCTGTTTGATAGCATTTTACCCACAGTAGAATTTCTCTCAGAATGGGCATCCAGTCTCTCAAACCCTTTATCAGCTAAGCTTATGTCATATTCTAAATCCTTTGCTGTCGCTTCAGCAGTCTTCAGAGTGTCTCTCCCAGGAGTAGATTCCATCTCAAGAAACCGCTTTCTTGGGGCACCTGCGTGGCTCAGTCAGTAAGCGTCTTCGCTCGGGTCATGGTCTCGCGGTTCGTGAGTTCAAGCCCTGAATCAGGCTCTCTGCTGTCAGCACAGAGCCCGCTCTGGATTCTCTGTTTCCTCCCACCTCTCTCTCTGCCCCTACCCTGCTCACCCTCTCTTTCCCAAAAATCAGTAAAACATTTAAAGAAATTTAAAAAAAGAAACCACTTACTTTGCTTCTCCATAGGAAGCAACTCCTCATTCATTCAAGTTTTATCCTGAAATGGCAGCCATGCAGTCTCCTCTTCCTTCAGGTTCCGCTTCTGATTCTAGTTCTCTTGTTATTTCCACCACACCTGCAGCCTCTTCCTCCACTGAAGCCTTGAACCCCTCAAAGTCCACGCGAGGGTGGCAATCAGCTTCTTCCAAATTCCTACTAATGTTGATATTTTGACCTCTTCCCATGAATCACAAATGCTCTTGAATGGCTTGTAGAATGGCAAATCCTTTCCGGAAGATTTTCAATTTACTTTGCTCAGATCCATCAGAGGAATCACTATCTGTGGCAGCTATAGCCTTATGAAATGTATTTCTTAAAATGATAACACTTGAAAGTCGAAATGACGCCTTGATCCACGGGCTGCAGAAAGGATATCGTGTCAGCAGGTGTGAAGATGGCAACCGTTGTACATCTCCATCGGACCTCTTGTCAGGTGCATTGTCATTGAGCAGTAATATTTTGAAAGAAATCTTTTTTTCTGAGCAGTAGGTCTCAACAGTGGGCTTAAAATATTCAGCAAACCATGTTAGAAACAGATGTGCTAGCATCCAGGCTTTGTTGTCCCATTCATACAGCATAGGCGATGTAGATTGAGCATAATTCTTAAGGGACCTAGGATTTTTGGAATGTTAAATGAGCATTGGCTTCAACTTTAAGTCACCAGCTGCATTAGCCCCTAACAAGGCAATCAACCTGTCCTTTGAAGCTTTGAAGCCAGACATTGACTTCCCCTCTCTAGCTATGAAAGTCCGAGGTGGCATCTTCCAATAGAACAGTAGAAGGCTGTTTTATCTACACTGAAAATCTGTTGGTCAGTGTAACCACCTTCATTAATTCTCTTATCCGGATCTTCTGGATAACTTGCTGCAGCTTCTTCATCAGCACTTGCTGCCTTGCCTAATACTCTTATGTTATAGAGATGATTTCTTTCCTTAAACCTCATGAACCAGCCTCTGCAAGCTTCAGGCTTTTCTTCTGCTGCCTCCTCACTGCTCTCAGCCTTCAAAGAATTGAATACACAAGAAATAATAAGTGTTGGCAAGGATGTGGGAAAAAGGGGAACCTTCTTGCACTGTTGGTGAGAATGTAAATTGCTGCAGCCACTATGGAAAACAGTGTGGAAGTTTCTCAAAAAATTGAAACAAGAATTATTGTTTGATTCAGCAACTCCACTTCTAGCTATTTATCCAAAGAAACCAAAAATACTAATTCAAAAATATGTATGCACCCCTACGTTCGTTGCCGCATGATTTACGATAGCTTAAGATATGGAAGCAACCTCAGTCCATTAATAAATGAATGGATGGGGGCGCCTGGGTGGCGCAGTCGGTTAAGCGTCCGACTTCAGCCAGGTCACGATCTCGCAGTCCGTGAGTTCGAGCCCCGCGTCAGGCTCTGGGCTGATGGCTCGGAGCCTGGAGCCTGTTTCCGATTCTGTGTCTCCCTCTCTCTCTGCCCCTCCCCCGTTCATGCTCTGTCTCTCTCTATCCCAAAAATAAATAAAAACGTTGAAAAAAAAATTTTTTTTAAATAAAAAAAAATAAATGAATGGATGAAGAAAGATGTGGGATGTATTCACACACACACACACACACACACACACACACACACACACACAATGGAATATTACTCAGCCATAAAAAAGAGTGGAATTTTGCCATTTGCAACAATACAGAGTGGACCTGGAGGGTATTATGCTAAGTGAAATAAGTCAGACAGAAAAAGGACAAATACCACATCATTTAACTTATATGTAGAATTTAAAAAAACACACATAATAAACTTTGTAGGTGTAGAGAACAGACTGGTGGTTGCCAGAGGGAAGGAGTTTCGAGAGTGGGTGAAATGCGGGAAAGACGTCAGGAAGTACAAACTTCAGTTGTAAAATAAATGAGTCACGGGAAGTAATGTACAGCATGGTGACTGTGGACAATAGTATTGCATTGCATGTTTAAAAGTTGCTACGATGTGGAGCCCCCAGGTGGCTTAGTGAGTTAAGCGTCCGACTCTTGATTTCAGCTCAGGTCGTGATCTCACATTTTATGCGACAGAGCCCCACATCCGTCTCTGCACTAACAGCATGGAGCCCACTTGGGATTCCCTCACTCCTCTCTCTCTCTCTCTCTCTCTCTCTCTGCCCTTCTCCTTGCACTTTCTCTCTCAAAATACGTAAATAAACTTATTTTTAAAAAGTTGCTAAGAGACTAAATGATGAGGATTCTCCTCATAAGAAGAAAACTTTGTAACTTTGTATGGTGACAGATAGCGACTAGACTTGAGGTAGTGATCACTTCACAATGTATGTAAGTACTGAATCATTGTGTTGTACACCTGAAACTAACATAATGTCATATGTCAATTATACTTCAATAAAAGAAAGAATTCTGTGAGGTAAATGGATGCATGAAACTCTTGTACTGTTGAGGAACTGGGGCACAGAGACTTGAAATTTCTAAAGTTAGTTCTTACAAAGAACACGGAAATTTCAAAGTGGAATGGGAGATTCGGTTTGCTCATTTTAAGGAGGTGCGTTGTGCCACAAGGAAATTACTGTCTGAACCTTGGGGGGTCGTGTGTGAAGCCTCCACAGGATTGGAAATGACTCAGCAGAGCACGTGTGATACCTGTCTCCCGTGTTTCTGGGATTTCTGAACCAAATCCCCGCTAGCTCGACCGTTTCCCTTGCAAATTTCTCACACGAGGCAGAAGCAGAACTCTAAAAATGCCTTGACGTAGAATTCCTCAGAAGTGCGCCCAGATTTTCCCAGGCCCCTAAAAGTGATGGAAAAGCAGCCTCACAGTTCCAGGGGACAACTTTGGGCCTCAATGTGAACGTGACAGAAGTCCACTGGAGCAGAAGATGCCTGGAGGGTTGGGGAGGAGTCCCCCTCTGTGACAGCAGCAGAAAACTTAGGTGTCTCAAAAATCATTTCCATTGAAGCAAATCTTCCCAAACCATATGTTAAGGTCTGGCTTCCTCTGTGACCTCTGACCTCTCACCTGTGTCCTTCGCTTCAATCGCTCCCGCCCACCCGGCTGTGTTGGCTTTTGTCTCCTTCCTCCTCACATCCCATGGCTCCTTCTTTTGCTCCAAAAAGGTGACCAGGTTGAGGTTAGAGACAGTAAGCCTGTTTGTTAGAAAAAGGGACATGGGTTTTGCTGGAGATTCTCCAGTTTCCAATCCAGTGTTGTGCCTGGGTGAGAAGAGAGGATCTTCTTCTTGTAGGATATTAGAATATTCTAGAACATGATGTCCCAAAATACTGTTTTCTGACAGCACCTTTACTGTTGCTAGTATAGTAAAAACTTCAGATCCTAAGTTCCACTTCGAAGTATTTCTGGGTCAAATCTAAGGGGTGGAAATTGGATATTAAGATGGGGGCCACAATAGTTTATGCCACTGAATGTATAGAATTACCACTAATCGCAAGTAAAGGGTGTAGGTTACCTCAGGAAAGATGAAGTTTAAAGGCATGATGAAACACCATGAAGTCGTTCTTCACCAACAAACCCCTAGTTCCATCCTTGAAAGCAGGGATCTGAAACTCTGTCACAGGAACTGGAAGCTCCAAGAGAGATTCTACAAACAGTGGAGCCAAGAGCTGGAGGATAGACTAGAAGTTTCTGGGGGGAAGTCTTCCTCACCTACAGAGGCCAGGTTCCTGCAGTTCAGCAGCATCACATCCCTGTACAATTCCTGCTCTGCATGAGACGGTTCTATGTCTACACCCCTGAATGTCAGCCATCCTTGAAACACAAAACAATCTACTACGTGGCCATGGGCAGAGTTCATAATCTGACCCAAGATGAGACCAGAGAGCTAAGAGAACTGGTGGTGACTTAGGAGAGTGTCCTGCATTATCCAATAAGATCATTTTTTGCACAGTAACGTTCTCCAGCTCTGGGGAAAGAAGATACCATTTGCTCCATGGAAACCACTGTGGAGCCTCTATTTTTCTGGATGATAAATTATAAAATTAAGGCATCAACACAGGCATACACATTTTTGAGTGTGGTATTTATGGGATACAGGGTAAATTGTGTATACGTCTCAGATGGAAAAGTTATGGTGAGTCAGAAGTGTGCTTTTCAAATTTTAACGTGTGCAGAAACAAAATGGACCCCTTGTAAAAATGCAGACTCTCTCTAGTTCACTTCTGGGGCGGGACCTGGGTTTGCACATTTTTAACAAGCTCATTTTTAACTAGTGAACACCAATGTCTGTGGTCCAATGAAAGGGTTGTATGGAATTTACAGGCCTAATAGGATCGTGAGCATAGCAACAACAAACCCTTTCGAAAATTTACTATGTACCGCATATCTTTCTAACAGTTTTTTATATATGAATGCGTGAACCACATAAATAATCTGAGAATAATAATATTATTCTTCCTCTTTTATGAGAATATTTTGTCAAACATCCAGTAAATGGTAAAGCTCGGGTTTTACTCCAATTTATCTTAACTAGAATTTATCTGAAAAGAACACAGAACAATACTCAGAGACAGCCCTAATGAATGTTTATAGCAGTTTCTGTAACTGAGAAGAATAATAGAAACACGTTAAGAAGGTAACAAGAAAGAATGAATCAAATAATGTTAACATTTTATGCACATAAACATACATAAAAAGTGATAGAGAAGTGATAGAGACCAAATTTTCATGTCAGCGAAACCAAGATTATTTTCAATTCTGTAAATCTTTTAAATCTATTTTTGGATGCTGGTCTTTGTATTTTGTAAACACACTAGGGAGATGAACACACACACTGAGATAAAATGAGTTAGAGCAATCGTTTCCAAGTCTCCTATTTCTTTGAAAATTTGTATCATTTGTGCTGAGCTATGTTTTAGAAACTTAACACACTTGACATGCGTTAATAATATGATTCTTGTAGACTTTTTTTGAAAATACAAAGAAGTAATAAAGAAGAGAATGTCTGTGACATGAATGTGTGAACTATAATGGAAACAGAGGACCGAGGCCTGATGGATTAAAACCCCGGTTTGCAAAGGCCAGTATCTCCAAGGAAACAAAAGTGACAGCCTTCATTTTCCAAAGCAAACTACAAGCAAAGAGAAACTAAGAAGACAATGTGATGGTTTATATACATCTCTCAGTAAATCCCTCCGACGCCTTTACTAATGATAGAGGGGGACGTATTAACTTTATAATAAGTACAGGAATCTGACGGAGGGCCACCTAAGCTAAGTGAACAATGTTAACATCCACTGTCCTGGGACAAATTGATAGCAGGTGACTCACACCCAGAGGGACACGTTATCGCTGCTGGGATATTGGTAAAAACGAGGAACCAATAACCTGAATCTATTGTGAAGAAAATGTCAGTTTTATGTATATTTCCATCCACAGTACCTCCCATGTTAATGTTTCTTACCAATATAGAGAGCAAGGCTCTTCTAATAATATGTATATGCAAATATATATATATTTTTTCCTTAGTCTCTCTGTGTTCAGACACATCATGTGGGCCTCCTCCCTCACTGACTCATGGTTAATGTCCCTCTCCCATAAACACGGGCAAATTGAGTACGAGGTGTGAGCTGGCATCAGCTCCCAGGATGCCACAGAGAGAGGTGTAGGCCATTCCCTCCCAAACCAAAGAGGTGTCCACAGCAGGCAGGAGCCATCGTATTTGCAACCCTGGCTTAACCTGCCAGCCACAGAGTGACTCTCTGGGTGGTTGGGGTGTTTTTAAAAGACAAGGAGAAAATAATGTGCCTCTGAGCATCCACAGCCTGCCATTTGTGACTTTGGCTCATGAAACCAAAGAATTAAATGCAAAGCTGCAGATGGGGAGGCTGGGCCGGTGCCCTCCACAGATGCCGAGCCTGTGAAGCTAGAAGTGGTGTTTTGAAAACCATCAAGACCTCAATTAACCAGAATCTGAGGGCATGGGTTAGTCTCTTCTGGTGAACTGATTTATCAGGTATAAGCCTTTTTTTAAACGGGCGGGTGGGGGGGGAATCTTCCTAACAGTCTTTCTAGAATATGCTTGCCTCCTCTCCTGTTCTAGGGATTAAACAGCAGTGAATGCAATTTAATCTTTTCTACTGAGAATTTTCAGGATCCTCTACTGTGGATTTAAAAGGCGTAGAAAATTAGACTGAATAGTGACATCAGGACATGCCCCGGGAAGATTTTTAAGCCTTACTATCAGCTTGTTTCCTTGTGCTCTGCCTTTTTTTCTTTTCAAAGTGAAGGGCCAATAAAGTAATCTAGTTATGAATTCTGGGTTTGGAAGATCCTAGCTGAGGCTTTGCTGTAACTGCAACCCCTTCCCATTTTTCTTGGGAATCCCCCGGTAGAGGCACAGCAAAAATATATCGAATGAATGACTGGGTTCCTCTGGACATGCAGAATGTTTACTGTCACAGTATTCCTGTGTGGCATTTTTCACTTGCTAAACAGCCCTGGAATGGCCTGCCAGTCCCCTTGGATGAATCGGGAACATGCTAATCTCTTTGTTGGCTCCTGACCTTAAAGACTTAGAGAGCATTCTCCTGCTAGTGAGCAAGAGGGTAAGGTTTGGGCTGGGGACTCTGGCACTCAGTCTGTCCCCCCAAAGACCGAGTGGCACTCAAGACCACCACCACACAAGTGCACAAAGAAACGAAATACAGAGGCATACACAGAAGGAAAAAGGGGGAGACTTGGCTTCACCCGTGGCCCTGGGTTGATAGGTATCTCATGGTTACAACTGGTCACTGATGTGGTGTGGGAGACCGAGAAGGAGGGCACTGGCTAATCACACCCTTAAGGATAGCGAGCAAATGGGGATCTTGAAAGGGACCTTGAGGAGCATATTGTTTGACCCCTATCTGAGGCTTAAACTCACAAGCTGGCTCAGGTTCTCCGGCATCCCTTGGTCTCCTTGAGTTTCATGGAACAGAATCCTTGTACTCTCTGTGAGGTGGTTAAGGCCTATGCCCTCTGGCTGTAGTCTGTGTGAGCTGGCCCTCCTCTGGGAATCACAGTGGAGATTGGGATGTGCTGGTGCTTGAGGCCGGGGAAGGGCTGTGAGGTTTTCCCGGCTGTGGTTTGAAATGGGTGCTCTCTCTCCAGATTCCTGGGACTTCAAGCAGTCCACACGCAACATCTCCCCCACCATCAACCAGGCCAACATCGTGGACTTGCACCCAGCCTCTGTGTACAGCATCCGCATGTACTCCTTCAACAAGATTGGCCGCAGCGAGCCGAGCAAAGAGCTCACCATTAGCACCGAGGAGGCCGGTGAGCACTCTGGCCTTGTGGCTCTTTCCCGTGACCTTGGGGATCAGGGCCATCTGAGGTCCACACCCACCCTGTCCACTGACAGGGCTTACAATTAGAACAGGGAAGGAGAGATCCCAAGGTATTTGTTTGTGTCTGCCTTTGGATCATTGGAGGCTCTTAGGTTTGACCTTTTCCAGATGGAGTTCTAGACACTGGGCTTTGGGGAGCTGTCCATGGTTCTTACCCACTCCTCTGGCTCCAGCCTGTCTGGAAAGGGTGGAGCACTAGTGCCCTGTATTATTTTCTGTGACCTTTGTTTTGGAGTTTTTCTGAAAACTTAAACAAGCTTTCTCTCCCTATATGTTCTCCTGCTATTGCAAAATAGAAAACAATACCAAAAGTACATGTCACATATATGTGTAGCTTTACAAATAATAATAAACCGGGGCACCTGGGTGGCTCAGTCGGTTAAGCATCTGACTTCAGCTCTGATC
Source organism: Prionailurus bengalensis (assembly GCF_016509475.1). Taxonomy (NCBI): domain Eukaryota; kingdom Metazoa; phylum Chordata; class Mammalia; order Carnivora; family Felidae; genus Prionailurus; species Prionailurus bengalensis. The sequence goes on along the minus strand of NC_057346.1, from coordinate 15,259,017 downwards.
ATGATCTCTCAGTTCGTGAGTTCGAGCCCCACATCAGGCCCAGAGCCTGGAACTTGCTTCAGATTCTGTGTCTCCCTCTCTCTCTGCCCCTTCCCTGCTCACACTCTGTCTCTCTCTGTCTCTCAACAATAAATAAATGTTAAAAAAAATTAAAAAAATAATAATAATAAAGCAAAAAATAGGATAAGCAACACTCACTATCAATTACCAGCACGCCAGGGGTCCTCCCTCTGCCCCTTTCCAACCATAACCCCATGCCTCCCTTTGAGGTAACCAGTAGTCATTCTTGCTTTTCTCTTTTATACTGTCACTACAGTGTATGTATGCAGAAGCATGTTGTTTGGTTTTGCCCATTTTCCCAGGGAATGTATTCATTAAATTATTCTTGATATATTCTGTGTCTTCCTTGCTTTGATCATTAGTATTTTTGTGAGTTTCATCATTTGTGCATTTTCAGTGCTCTGTAGTACTCTCTGCCATGATTATACCACAGCCTCTTTGTCCATTTTAACAAAGAGGGACATTTAGGTGGCTTGCAGCTTGGACCTGTGAACATTTTCATACTTGTATGCTTGCAGAGGTCTGTGAGTTTCTCTATGGGATAGAAGTAGTTGCAGAATTACAAAGACATCAGATGAGGACACTCCTACCTTTAACCGGAAATACCAAGATGTCTTCCAAAGTATTGGGCCAGTTTCCTTTCCCATGGCCAGTAGATATAAGAATTCCTGGGACACCTGGGTGGCTCAGTCAGTTAAGCATCTGACTTCAGTTCAGGTCATGACCTCACAGCTTGTGAGTTTGAGCCCCATGTCTGGCTCTGTGCTGACAGCTCAGAGCCTGGAGCCTGCTTCGGATTCTGTGTCTCCATCTGTCTCTGCCCCTCTCCCACTCATTCTTTCTCTCCCTCTCTCTCTTTCTCTGTCTCTCTCTCTCTTTCAAATATAAATAAACCTTTAAAAAAAAAAAAGAATTCCCACTACTACACACCCTTACCTATACTTGATACTATCAAACTTTTAAAAATTGTTCCCAGTCTGCTAAATGTAGAGTAATATCTCATTGTCATTGCTCGCTGCATTTTCAGCAAATTATGATGGAGAATGGAGAGGAAAGGTAAGCCCTATGACTGTTTTATGGGGGGTTCTCTGCTTTCATATATGAGCTTTTCCTTTGTTCCCAGCAATCCTCCAGCTGAAGAGGATGAGAGTGAGCACATAAGACTCTTTTCTTCCCTGACTTAACTTGTAATGTTGTTTCCCCCTCCACCAGCTCCTGATGGGCCCCCCATGGATGTCACCTTGCAGCCAGTGACCTCACAGAGTATCCAAGTGACCTGGAAGGTAAGTGAGGTCGAATTTCCCACTGAATGCCTCCATGCCTCCTCCCTTCTCAACCCAGGAATAAAGCCCCAACAAGCTTGCTGATCTCTGATCTCTTATAATTCTCATGCCCAGTTTTTGTTTTTGTTTTTGTTTTTGTTTTTGTTTTTGTCTTTGTTTTTGTTTTTGTTGTTTTGTTTTGTTTTGTTTTGTTTTGCTAACCACAGTGAGGCCGGAGGGGAGGAAAGACGGGAGGATAAAGAGATGGGTCCCCCCACCACTCCCCACCCCCTCTCCGCCTTGGCACTCTGAGGCAGGCCTGTACCTGAGGTGGGATGAAGAATTTGGCAATGCTAAGCAGGGAAGATGGGTTTTCCACCACACCGGCCTCTCTTCTAAGCCCCACATGCTGTAATAGGTCAGGAGTTGGGTTTGACTTTGTACAAAGTTCAAGGGAGCCCTGTGGATGATGAGAGATGACAGAACAGGGTCTTGCCCTCATCTTGGCCCTCTGACTGGAGCTGGGAGGTATAGCAAGGTGATCTCCTATCTTCTCCTGGTGAGGCCTTCCACAGGAGTCTTGGTGTTTTCAGGCCTCAGTTTCCTCCTCTATGAAATCACTGAAAATAACTGTCCTCCCTACCTCTGGGGCTGGATGAGGGGCAGAGACCTTAAACTCTACAGGATGTCCTGAAGACCCTGTCACATGAGAAAACTCTTAGAGGAGACCCCACAGCTGGGCAGAGAAACAGATCGGAATAACCTGGAGCAGGAGGGAAACACCATCCCGGGTAACTCTGGCGAACTCACCACCACATTGCTGCCGTGGGCCCTCAGGGCCGCCTGTTGCACTGACTCTTCCAGGCTTCACGTATTTTCTCACACTGGCTTATCTGACCCTCTGTTCCTGGAGGGTAGCCAGAAGAGGTACTTTTATCCCGACCCATCAGAGGAGGCCACGGCACGGAGTTTGGGAACAGAGAGCTTTCGTAGGGCCTGTATGTGTTCTTCTTCTTGGAGCTTTCCCATCCCAACAGTGGAGCTTGGGGGGAATGCCTCCTCTGCTCCTGGGATCCGACCTCCACAGTCATTTTCTGGCTCTAACTGAAGCTCAGGCACTTTAGTTCTCCCCAGGCCCTTCAACAAGGTAGACTTGAGAACTGGAGAGATGCAGAAGGGCTTAGTGATATTTTCCTTAAAAACACTACACTCTTGTGTGTGTCTCCCCACCCCACCCCCAAACCCACACCCACATAGACACAGAGCAGAGCCTGGTTCCTTCTTTCCCCAGAGAAATGACCAGAATGAAAGTGAGGTAGGGACTACACAGTTGGGCCTTCCTGGGAACCATGCCCAGAGCCATGGTTCCACTTCACATCCAGATCTGGGCACCAAGCCTTTCCTCAAAAACTTGCGGGGGGGGGGGGTGAAGCCTAGAGTCCAACCCCAAGTCTGTCTGCATCCTGGTTCTGGACCCATTTCCTAGGAATACTGTCAGGAAGCCAGGAGGTGGGGGCAGGGAATGAATACGTATGTAAAACACTGAGCCGTTTGGCTACAAAGCTCTGACCCGGAGGTCGATAAAAATTTAGAATCAGATTTATTTCTCCAAAGTCTCATAATGAAAAATAAAATTGATTAGAAAGTTAGAACTTCAGAATGAACCAACCCATCAATAAATTTTGGCCTGACTTCTCAGGGGATTTTTTTTTTAACACCAAGAAACAGATTAATGAAAAATAAAGATTCACTTGAAAGATAAGTCACTTCATTTTAAGACCCTTTCCGCGAGATGGATCGCCACTGCTTTATGACATAAATTTGCAATCAGCCCTATTGATTTCTTAATGCTTCAGAGAAATATTGTTAAGATTGATTTAAATCCTGAGTGTGCCTGTTGGGGGTGAGGGGAGCAGTGGAAGGGAGAAGAGAGAGAGAGAGAGGGAGAGAGAGAGAGAGGGAGAGGAGGAAAGAAAGAGGAGGGAGGGAAGGAAGATCTGTCAAGATTTGTATAAATATGTGAATATATATATGTATATAGCGGGGTGTGCCTGGATGCCCATCCAAGGCCTCTGTCAGTATATGTTGATGTGAATATGTTGGTATATATCATGGCATAGATGGCTGTGGTCATGTGGACACGTGTGTTACTCTCTGAGCGTGGCAATATGGGTGTGTGTATGTAATATAAGAGTATGTGTCATTATGAAGATGGGGTGTCACTCTTGAAGGTATGTTTGTGTCTACAATAGATGTCTCTGTGTGTGTGGGTGTGTATGTAGATTTACATGGGCAGATATGAGAATTCAGAAATTTGCTCACTTACAAACTAGCAAACAGGACTGCCCAAGTGCAGAGAAACATTATTCAGGCATTAACAAAAAGTCAAGTCAATTAAAAACACACACACCTATTTAGTGAGTTCAAAACAATTATGTTAAATTAAAAACTTCATTTTATTGAGTTAACAGCGAGCTGAAAATGCAGTTCATTTAAAACATTCATTGAATTAAAAAAAAAAAAACAGTGGGGCTGTTTTACTAACTTAATTGTTTTTGATCTCACTATTTTTTTGTATAATAAAAGGTAGGCTTTTAAATTAACTTCATTGTCTTTAAAACCCTGATTCAAGTTGTTTTTATATGCACTGGGGTGGGTGCTGTCTCTCAATTTCTAGATGGGCAAGTCTGCTTGTTAAAGGAGCCAGTTTCTGTCTGTGAGTCTAAGTATACGTGACTGTAGGTAGGTGGGTGGATTACGGTGTTTGCTTTGATGGGTCCGGATGTGTGTGTTCGTGGTTCGGGATGTGAGAGGTATTAGGATCGCGTGTGTGCATCTGGTTGTGTATCAGGGTTGAAGCTTGGAGTGAGAGCATGTTTTCTAGCCCCAGGCTCATGGCACTGGTGTTTTCTCTGTTCTCCTGGCTGACTGGGGCCAGTCCTTCATCCCCACCAGCCAAGCCAGGGCTCCATAATGCCCCCTTCTTACTGCGTGTCCTCATCTACCTCTCTCCCTGCATCTGGGGGCTGGCTTCAGGCCCCAGTCCCCACATACCCCAGCCCCTTACCATGATGCCCAGGGCAGTGTAGCTCCCTGCTCCAAGAAGGGCTGGGCACACACCAAAATCAAGGACTCTTTGTTTGTTTTAAATGTGGTAAAACATACCCACCATTTTATTCATGGCTAAGTGCACAGTTCAGTGGCATTACGTACATTCACAGTATTGTGCAACCATCACCACTGTCCATCTGCAAAACTTCTTCATGATCCCAAATAGAAACTCTGCCCCCTATTGAATGATAGCTCCGCCTCCAGCCCCTGGTAACTTCTAGTCTGCTTTCTGTCTCTGTGAATTTGACTATTCATGTGACCCCATGGAAGCTGTATCAACACAATATCTGTCCTGTTGTGTCTGGCTCATTTCTCTTAGCATGATGTTTTCAAGGTTCGTCCACGTGATAGCACATGTCAGGACTTCATTCCGACTAAATAAGAGGCTAACTGTCAGGCTGAATAATATTGCATTGCACTCATGGGCCACTTTTTGTTAATCCATTCATTCGTCAGTGGACACTTGGGTTGCTTCAACCTTTTGGCTGTGGTGAATAGGGCTGCTCTAAACATGGATGTGCAAGTATCTGAGTCTCCACTTCCAATTCCTTGCCGTCTATACCAAGGAGTAGAACTTCTGGATCATATGGCAATTCTATGTTGGGCTTTTTGAGGAACTGGCAGACTGTGTTCCCCTGCAGCTATGCCAGTTTGCATTTCCACCAGTAGTACACGAGAGGTCCGATTTCCCCACATGGTCACCAACACTTGTGGTTTTCCATTTTTTGATGAGAGCTGTCCTACAGGGTGTGATGTGGTATCTCGGGCTTCTGTTTTTATTCAAGCTAATTGCTCACCTCCTTCTCCATCTGGTTACTTTTTGTCTGCTGTTCCCTTTCTTTCAGGTCCCCGAGCCCATGCCAAATGATATTCCTATTCATTCGTTCATTCTTTCATTCATTCATTCATTCAATAACCATGTATCGAAGGCTTGCTACGTATCAGCCATCGTTGTAGACACTGAAAGCAGAGCAAAGAGCAAACAAAACAGGCAATGCTTTTCATCCTCATGGTGTTTACATTCTGATGGGAACAGATGGACACATAAATAAAATATCCAATGATGCTGAGTAAATGCAATGCAGAAAAATAAAACATGGGGAAGAAAAGATGGGTTCAAGAGGAAATGGGGGCCAGGAAGAAATGTAAGGAATACTGAGCAGAGGGCAGGGAGCAATCTTACAGAAAGAGCATGAGGAGGGACAGCTGGGTGGCTCAGTCAGTTAAGCATCTGACTTCAGCTCAGGTCATGATCTCGTGGTTCGTGAGCCTGAGCGCCGCGTCGGGCTCTGTGCTGACAGCTCAGAGCCTGGAGCCTGCTTTGGAATCAGTGACTCCCTCTCTCTGCCCCTCCACTGCTCACGCTCTCTCTCTGTGTCTCAAAAAATTTTTTTTAAAAAGTTAAAAAAAAAAAGATCGTAAGGAAGACCTCATTAAGACGGGTATTTCAGCAAGGACACCACAGGGCTGAAGAGGCAAGCTGTGGGGGTATCCAAGGCAAAAGCATTCCCCTTCAACGGACATGGGCCCAGTGTGAACAGCAAGAGACCAGTGCTGGAGCCTAGGGAGCATGGGGAAGAGGAGATGGGCCCAAGAGGTAATGGGGGTCAGATCATATAGGGTCATATAGTCATTATAAGAACTTTGGCTTTCACTCCGAGTGAGACAGGAGCCTTTGAAGGGTTGGGAACAGAGGAGTGACATGATCTGACTTTGGCTTTAAGAGCAGCATCTCAGAGCACCATTGTGTCTTTGTCTCCCCTCCCCTACCGTGCTCACAGGCGCCCAAGAAGGAGCTGCAGAATGGCGTCATACGGGGCTACCAGATCGGCTACAGAGAGAACAGCCCTGGCAGCAATGGGCAGTATAGCATCGTGGAGATGAAGGCCACCGGGGACAGCGAGGTCTACACCCTGGACAACCTCAAGAAGTTTGCCCAGTACGGGGTGGTGGTCCAAGCCTTCAATCGGGCTGGCACAGGGCCCTCGTCCAGCGAGATCAATGCCACCACGCTGGAGGATGGTGAGGGCACCAGCAGAGGGTAGGGGTGCAGAGGCAGGCTGCCAGGGAGGACTCAGGGCCCTTCCACTGCTCCTGGTCCCCATCACGGTCTTGTGAGGCACACAGGCTCCCTGGATCCCTCTGTCTCCTCTCGCCCACTGGCTCCTCCAGAGATGCTGGTCCACGGAGCCCCCTAGACCCTCAATCCAACGGCCAGCACTCTATCCACTGCTTGTTGACACTCTGCCTCCCTAGCACCTGCCACCCGTCTGACTCTCCATCCGTGTTTCTCCCTCATTCTGGCCCTCGCTTGTCTCTCTCTCCGGGCCCTTTCGTCTACATCCTGCTCCTGTTTCTCTTCCCTTATAACCTGCAGGTCGGACAAAGGGCAGAAACCAAGTTACCTTTGTAGTTCTGGGCTAGAACCTGTCCACTACCTGTTTCAGGGACCTGAGATGAGACTGGGGTTAAGAGAGTCCAAGATCCATGTGGCAGGCGATTTAGAGGCCACTGTTTAAAACACGATTCTATGAGGACTAGAGAGGACTCTTGAGTAAATACAGGGCCCGGTTTTCAGGGGAACAGGGTTAGGAGAAAGCAGGAACGTGCCCGCTCTCCGAGCACAGAGGAGGGCCCGCTGGTACTTGAGCCTGTGCCAGGTCGAAAGAGGACACATGGCCCTTGATGCCTGCAGCCTCCCGAAGGGCAGATCAAAGAAGCAGGGTGTTCTCCTCGGCTTCCGGCTTGACGTCCCTCAACCCCAAACCAGAGTCTGAGACCAAAACCTGCGCTAAGTCTGACCCTGCCCCAGCAGAGGGAGGGGAGTAACTGTCCAGAGGGCGTAATGCCATCGGAATACCCAACATTCCACTGTTAGAAAGTCATTCCTTTAGGTTAGGCAACGCCTTCTACCTACCTCACCTTCTCTGAAAATGTAGACACCCTTGGGAGGGAGGACGCGTCAGGTCGGAAACACCTGAAAGCGGACTAGTGCGCACCAGTGGTCCTTAACGTTAGCTCCAGATTGGAATTCTCTGGGGAGCTTTCAAAATAATGGTGCCCAGGCTTCATCTTCCAGGATTCTCATTCAGTGGCTTTGGGGCACAATCTGGGCTTCAGGGTGGAGCCCTGAGCCCCTGGGGAAAGGGAGAATGCAAAAAGAGGGAAAGGCACATAGAAAGCAGAGAGGCACAGGGGCGCCTGGGTGGCGCAGTCGGTTAAGCGTCCGACTTCAGCCAGGTCACGATCTCGCGGTCCGTGAGTTCGAGCCCCGCGTCGGGCTCTGGGCTGATGGCTCAGAGCCTGGAGCCTGTTTCCGATTCTGTGTCTCCCTCTCTCTCTGCCCCTCCCCCGTTCATGCTCTGTCTCTCTCTGTCCCCCAAAAAATAAATAAACGTTGAAAAAAAAGAAAGCAGAGAGGCACAGAGAAGCCTGGGTGGTGGTGGGGAGGACCACAAGGCAGCCAGCCCCCCCATTCCACACTGGCTCCATGCCTCCCCCCCCCCCCACCCCAGCACCTCCCCTCCGTGATGCTGGCCACAGACCTGGCTGGGTGGAGGAGGACCACCCAGCTACCTCTTCACATGAGCAGTACTAGTCCCAAGTGGTACTCTAACCCAGTGGTTCTCAAACCTGAGTGTATATCAGAATCTGCTGGAGGGCTGTAAGCAGGTTGCTGGGCCCTCCCCCACAGAGCTTCTGCTTTAGCAGGTTGAATCAGTTTTGCATTTCGAATACATTCCCAGATGACGCTGGTGCTGTCGGCTCGGGGACACCTATGAGAACCGTAGCACTGACCTCTAGGGCCTTACCCACACAAGGAGCCAGGGTTCACGCAAGCTAAGTAGCCTGTCCAGAATCACCTATGTAGTAACGAATGGAGCCCGGATCAAAATCCAGGTCAGACCCTGAATCCCGTACTCTATCTTCGCCCCGTTGTTATACTCTCGCTTGAGAGCGAGGCGGGATACGGGACCAAGTGACGTGGATGCAGGATGCCCCGGGGAAGGCGCGTCCAGGGGAACAGCTGCCCTGAGCCCACACGGACATGCCCCGCCATGCACTGAGCTTCCTGTCCTCCAGGGCCAGGCCCGCCTCTGGCCTTCATCGGGTCACCGCCTCCCTGCTCTGGGGTGGGGGTGGGGGTGGGGGGTGCAGAATTTCCAGGAGGGCGAGATCAGCGTGGGCTGTAGAGTCATTTTCAAAACAAAGGAGGAGAGGGAAGAAAGTTTCCGGCGGCAGTTGCCCGGCACTTTTTCATACTTAATTAAGGCCCTCGTTAGCCTGTCAGATCCCGATCGTTTCCTGGCAATATTAGCACTCCTCCTGGGGTATTCAAGGGCCCCTGCTTTAGCAGTAGTGTCTTTTCCATAATTATATTACCTTCATTTTGTTCGAACGGGCGATCTGTATTAGTTTATTACACTGGGTCCCTAATTACATGGTGCTTATATTTTTACACCTAAGTAATATGAAACAATAATCATTCTCAAAGAGGATCGTTACGATGATGTATTATCATTTAAATGCTCATAAAAATTAGAGTTGCCTCTTGTGGGGCAATGGGATCTAATTACCTTCCATCCAGCCTGTGCCTCCTTCCTCCCTCTCAGAGCAAAGCACACATGGCCCTTCCCTTTGGCCCCCGCAATTCGGAAGCCAGCGGGAAGGGCCACCAAAGTTCTCCCCAGCCAAGGTGGCTCCTAGAACCTGGCATCCCTGCCGTCTGCCATCTCAGAAAAAGTGGCCTGCACCGGGGCAAACCCCTGAGGGAGAGGGATAGGACTTGGGTTAGGCTCAAAGATGGCTTTCCAATGGGGAAGGTTAGAGGCAGGGCAGACCACCTACATTGGCCTCAGAAAGTGCTTTCTCGTCATCCCGGAGATTTTGATATATTCATGTTACAGGGACAAGGGACAAAGGTGCGATGGTCCCAGAAGTCCTAAAGGTGTCTATGGCTCCCCTTCTCCTCTTCACCAGGGTGAGGGGACTGCTTCCTTCTTTTCCTTCCCTTCAGCTTGGCATTAAGGACACAAGGGGCCCGAGAGCCAGGCTGGGCTCAGACCACCTGGTCAGATGACACAGCAGGACCAGCAGCCATCAGATAAGACCCAGGGCTGGCGTGGAGATCTTCCAGGCTCTGTAGCATCCACCCTGGGCTTCGGTGCCCACTGGTGAATCCCCATGGGCTCGTGCCCAGAGTTCATCACCTTCTGCCCCCGGCATTTACCCAGAACGGGGAACGGGCCACCGGGAGGCCAAGGCGCTGAGACTGTGAGGACCTCTGTTTACCCAGAAGAGGACACTTGCTTCACTTCCCGGCCACACAGCCCAGACTCTCCTCACTCGTTGTCAGGAGCTCTTTCCATGTTCCTCTGGCGGGGGGCACGGATGTCGGGCTGTACCTCCTGACGGGGCCCTTTGTTTCTCTCCCCGCCCCGTACAGTGCCCAGCCAGCCCCCCGAGAACGTCCGGGCCCTGTCCATCACCTCAGATGTGGCGGTCATCTCCTGGTCAGAGCCCCCACGCAGCACTCTCAATGGCGTCCTCAAAGGCTATCGTGTCATCTTCTGGTCCCTCTACGTGGATGGGGGTGAGTCTGCCAGGAGTGAAGGCCGGGTCTCGGGGTGAGAGGTGCAGGGTCTGTGTCCACGCTTGGAGCTGAGCATCTTCCCATGGGATGTCTGGCAGAGGCGCAGCTCCCTCTGCTGCACGTGCTACCCCAGCCAGAGCCAGAGACCAGGGTGGGTCGCCCCTGTGGTGGGGGGAGGGACGCCAGCTGCTCCTGGACGGCAGTGTGTCTGGGAATGGCTGGAGCTGTGATGGTGCACGTGTGTTTCTAATGTCACATGTGGATGTTCGGTCAGGGTCCGGGCAGGGAGCAGGAGGTACCCGCGAATGGGGCGGTTGAAGAGTTTCATGAAGGCGCTGCTTGCAGAGGGCTGTGGAAGGAGGGCGGGGCACCGAGGAACAGTCCTCACCACCTAGGCCGGAGGGGACAAGAGGGGGAAGCGGGGCTACCAGGACCTGGGGGAAGGGGGCACCCCTTGGCCAGGCCGTGGCAAGCGGTCTGCACAGATGAGCCGCTTGGGACCCGGAGAAGGGTGGGGAAGCGCATGCAGTGAAGCCGGGGTAGGAATGGCAGAGGGACAGCAACCAACCCTGTGTGTGCCTTCCTCGCCCTGGGACGCGCGGGTCCAAACAGTCATGTGTAGCCTCAAACACACCAAGTCCCCGCCCGCTGGTGGCCACGGGAACCCTGCAGTGATAGGGAAGTCTGCCGCTGTGCGAGGCAGAGACCCAGCATCCCCAACTATGGAAATGTTCTATTGGGGGCCGTAAGGGCCCCCGTGAGTTTACCTCCCTGGATCCTGAACCTTCTGCCTCCAGCCCCGGGGCCCTCCCTTCTCCCCAGGAGGACCTGAGACTCTAGCTCATGGTCGTTTCTCCAGGGCACCTGCCTTCCCCTTCCCCTTCCCCACCTGGATGCTGCTGTGCCCGGATACACTGCCAACAGGAAGTGTCCTTCTTGCCTCTATCTCTGTCATCTCCTCTGAAAGCACAGAGACCTGGAGCTCAGGAGCTGGGTTTCTGGCAGTGTCCTCAGTTCATGCGTTGGGGGACAGCCTCGTGCATTTCTGCTGTGCCGCATAAGGGGTGGTCCCTGGCCTTCCAGAGCGTGCTTCCTCTTTTCTTTTTTCTTTTTTTCTAATTTTTTTAACATTTATTTATTATTGAGAGACAGAGCATGAACCTGGGAGGGGCAGAGAGAGGAGGAGACAGATTCCGAAGCAGGCTCCAGGCTCCGAGCTGTTAGCTCAGAGCCTGACGCAGGGCTCAAACCCACAAACCGTGAGATCATGACCTGAGCCGAAGTCGGACGCTTAACCGACGGAGCCACCCAGGCGCCCCTTGCTTCCTCTTTTCTAAGCCTGTAATCTTCCCTAAAGTCACCTGGGTTGTTGGCCATACTGTCCTCTTTTGGGGTCTTTCTCTGGCTCCGGTCCTGAACAGGACTACCCTGATTTCTGATTTCCTAAAAAGAAAGGTCCCACTGCTCAGGCTTCTGAGGTTCCCCCTGCACTGACCTGGAGCTGCCTCAGGCCGGGCGCAGTGTTCTCATGCCCCTGGCCCCGGGCAGACTGTTGCCCTCCCCTGGCCAGGCTCTCTGCTTCGGGCTCTTTGCCTGCACCGGGTCCCCGGTGAGGTGCTGGGGTGGGTTGCAGGCACCTGTCTCCTACGAAGCCCGTCCTCAGCCAGTGCGTCTGGGCCCGTCTTTTGGAAAGCCCGGTGGTCCCAGTGGATGGCTGTCAGCTCAGGAGCCTGTCTCTTTTCCTCCTTCTAAGACCCTGGTCTTCCCGTGGGACCCTCTCCCTAAACTCGTCTTCCGTCTATAGCAAGTTCCTTGGCAGAGTCAGATGACGGGTCCTCACTGAGCCGGAGGAAGGCCCGGCCCTTCCTGGCGGGGGCTGTCCCCTCTACCAGCCTCGCCCGGGTTCTCAGTGTGGGTGCTTCCTGGGGAGGGTGTCCCCAGCGGTGGGGAGAAAGGAAGGGGCTTAGCCACTCACAGACACCACTGAGCATTCAGGGTGCTGGCCCAGGAGCAGTCAGACACAGAGGAGGCAGCCTCAGCCTGCCCCCCGTCATCCCAGGGTAACACACTGCCTACTGACCTGAGAGCCGAAGGAGGCCCTGGGACAGCAAAGCGGAATGGCTGTGACCATCCCACCTGGCCTAGGCTCCCTTCCAGGAGATCCTTGGGATCCCTCACATGGAGAGGGGAAGGGGAGGAGAGGAAAGGTGCTCAGATGGAAAGGGAGAGCATTAAGCTCAATTTGGTACGAGGTCAGCTGGGGCTGAGGCCGGGCACATGCCGCTCGCCCCAGTTGGGCCACTTGCGGAGACGCGCGGCCTGGGAGCAGAGCCCCAGACCTGCCCCCCGGCGCCTGAAGGTGGCGGTCCCCCCGGTCGCCACTACTGTGGAGTCGAGGTCTGAGCCCAGTGGAGCTGGCCCGACCGGAGCCCAGGCTGGCCGAGGGGCTGCGGCAGGGGCCCCAGGCCCGAACGGCCTGGCCGCACTCCGACGCTGCTTGTCTCGGGCAGAGTGGGGCGAGATGCAGAACATCACGACGACGCGGGAGCGGGTGGAGCTGCGGGGCATGGAGAAGTTCACCAACTACAGCGTGCAGGTGCTGGCCTACACCCAAGCCGGGGACGGCGTGCGCAGCAGCGTGCTCTATATCCAGACCAAGGAGGATGGTGAGTCCCCTCCACTGCGCCCAGCCCGGCCTCGCCCACTGGCCAGGCTCCCTCCCCGCCCACCCCGGACCCGTCGCTGAGCACTGTCCAAGGGGAAGGGTGAGAGCAGGGCACTGTCCTGTCTCCTGTCCCCGTAAGTCACTGCAGGGTGGCTTTGAGCATGCTGGGGCCCCGCTTTAGGAGAACACAGCTTACCGCAGGTGGCAGTGAGATGCTCTGGGACTCCCCACTCCCTCAGCTCCCCTTGCAGCCCTAGGTCGGAGGCCAGGTAAAGCCTCTCTTCCCACCCCCTCCCCAAGGGCATCCTTTTTGTGGCAAGATTCGGCCTGGTTTCTTCTGGAGACGGATGGTTGGGGTTGGGGGAGGTGGGGGAGAGGATCATCACTGCACACATCTCAGGTTAGGGGCGTGGCAGAGGCCCCAGAGCGGTCCAGGCCCTGGACTCTGGCATGCTGGGGAGGCTCTCAGGGCGAGAATGGGATGTGCCTCCATTTGGAGCTGTGATCTCCAGGCCCTTCACCCTGGGGCAGAAATGGAGGAAAATAAGGAGCCAAAGCTCAAGGGCAGAATGACAAAGTGAGGAGGTGGGGGAGTGGAGAACCCAGCAGAGAACAGGCTGGGAGAAGGGCCACACTGCCAGGGGGCCTCCTTCATATGGAGCGTGTCCAGCAGGTGCTGTGTGTGCCCACACGCAGCTCTGGGCTCCTGCTGCCAGCCTCTGCTTCCTTCCTCACGTCATCCCAACACCGTCACTTTTTTTTTTTAATGTTTACTTATTTTTGAGAGAGTGCGAGTGGGGGATAGGCAGAGAGAGGGAGGCACAGAGTCCGAAGCAGGCTCCGGGCTCTGAGCTGTCAGCACAGGGCCGGACGCGGGGCTCGACCTCACAACCTGTGAGATCACGACCTGAGCCGAAGTCGGACGCTCAACCGACTGAGCCACCCGGGCGCCCCATCACTTAGCTGATTCTTAAACCTTCTGAGGCAGGTGCTATATTTTAAAAGAGTTTGTGTGGAGAGGGGCTGGCACCAATGGGTACTTAAACTAGCCAACATCGCCGTCATGGCTTCCTACCCTCACTGCCTCCATTTTCTCAAAGTTCCCACAGTCTGGGCCCCTCCTGTGCCACTTGGCAGAAGGTGCTGGAGGGTGAGAGTTGTTGAGAGGAGGGTCTCAGGCTGGGACTGATGGTAGAGAGCTTCCCAGGGCAGCCCAGCCCTTGGGGAACAGAGCAGTTTAATCCAGCTCCCCACTCTCCCTAAGCCCTGCCCTTCTCTCAGATTGGCCCCCTCCACGCCGTAAGCTCTGAGCAATTAAATATTTACCAACCTGCCTGCCCTACTTTTCCTGCCATTAATCCCCCCATCAAGGTTTCCTGGGACGGCTCCAGGCAGAGCCACCTGCTCTTATGTGGAGACCAAACGGGGACTGTGCTCAGAGCCCGGCCCCTTCCAGAGCCTCTGCACCACATACACGGGCACCTTCCCAGCCTCCAGAGAGGAACCACTGGGGCCCCCAGACTTCTTGCAGCCTATTCTGCCGCAAGGTCTGAGCCATAAGCACCTCCACATGTTTCACAAAGGTAAGGGATTCCCCACAGGGGAACCCAAAGTTCCGAGGAGCTTTCAACCTTTCGATTTAGAGCTGCCTGCAGAGGCTCACAGGGAATGGGGCCCTACCGTGAGGCTCCGCAGAGCGGAGGGGCTCCCGTGAGCGCGGCAGAAGAAGGGTCCCAGCCCTGCCAGTTATTGGCAAGTCACTTAACCTTTCTGAACCTCAGTTTCCTCGTGATAAAATGGGGACAGTGATGCCTCATTGGGTTGTCCCAAGAAGCACGTTAACTGCAAAATCCTTTCTAAAACGTGCGGTGCTAGCAAACAGCAGGTGCCTAATGGCTACCAAGGTGCTGGCAGTGAAGTGACTGCTTCGGGAGGACCCAGGCGCCCCTGAGAGGCTCAGTGCCCCCCAGAGGGAGGCCCCGTGCCAGAAGGAATCCACTGTCAGATGAGGTCTCGTCAGAACAGCGGCCACACTTGACATGTGTACCACATGTGGTCATAAGCGTGGCTGAGCCTCGCCAGTAGCCCTGTGAGGTACGTCTTATGTCCATTTTAGAGGTGAGAAAAGTGAGGCATAGGGAGCTAAAGCAACTTGCTGAATGTCACTCAGCTCCTCGGAGGCAAATGAAGACCTTCTTGCCTCCATATCGTCTATTCTGTAGGAGACAGGAAGCTTTGGGCTGTGAGTAATACAAGTTAAAGAAAAAAAAAAAAAAGGTTTCAGCAGTAAGTGGATTTATTATCACATGTAACAAGAGGTCTTGAGGAGGCAGCTCCACAGGGTTGGTTCACTCCGTGGGCCCCCGTCCTCGGCACGTCACCTGTTCCTCCCGCGGCTCCCGGCATCACGGCAGACAAGACCGAGTTCAGAGTCGGAGAAGTGGCCTCCTCCTATGGGCCTGCCTCTCTCGGGGAGTGAATAAAAACCGGCCCAGAAACCCCTCCTCAACAGATTTATCCTCATGTCCCATTGGCCACCCTGGGGCAACGTGCATCTTGCGAAGCCAGTCACTGAAAGGGGAACGGAATGATCGTGGCAGACTTCCCCCGAGTATGGTGAATCCCCTGGTGGAGGTGATGGGGACAGCTTTCTCTGAGGGACAGAGGGGCATGGGTCCCCAAGGATCAGGAAAGAACGACAGCCGACGGGCGGGCAGACAAGCGGGCACTACACCAGCCCGGCCCCACCTCCTCCAGGTTCTCCCATTGTGTCGATGGCAGTTATTACAGCTCTTTCCGGCTGACTTGGGAAGCAGACAGGCCCGCATTCTGGCTCCAGCTCTGCCATGGGAGCTTGGACGAATAGCCAAAGACACTGTGACTCCCTACCTACCTCCCCCTGCCTGCTCCCCTCCCCACCCCACCGCCAGCTCAGGATTTTGCATGTTTCCAAGGAAAAAATGAGCAGGAAAGGTAGAGAAAACCAAAAATAAATTAAAAGATAAAATGAAAACAAAGTCAAATAAATTCAAGCTCATTTCTTTTTTTTTTTTTTTTTTTAATTTTTGAGACAGAGAGAGACAGAGCATGAACAGGGGAGGGGCAGAGAGAGAGGGAGGCACAGAATCCGAAGCAGGCTCCAGGCTCCGAGCTGTCAGCACAGAGCCCGACGCGGGGCTCGAACCCACGGACCGTGAGATCGTGACCTGAGCTGAAGTTGGATGCTTAACCGACTGAGCCACCCAGGCGCCCCCAAGCTCATTTCTTACGTCCGAATCCCCCAGTCTATAACTTGGTCTCAGGCTGACTTGACTGGACTTTGCTGTTCATGAGCAACAAAGCCTCTTGCTGACACCCCAACTCCCCTGGGGATACCAAATCAGAGTGAAGGCTGAGCTGGCTTTTAAACCATTTTAAAGATATTTAGCCAAAGAGGAGGCTTGGCTGGACCTGTGTTGCAGGAAGGTAACCCTCACGGAAGCGTGGACGACAGATGGCAGGAAGGGGCTGGGGGTGGGGGCAGGGATGAGGACTGGCCTCAGAGAAGCCTGTTAGAACCTGTGGGCATCTAGGCAGAGAAGCAGAAGGTGTGTGCTAGGGAGGCAGGAGGGGAAGGTGGAGGGAGGGGTGGAGACAAGCTCAGAGAGACGTGTCAGAGGATTTGCACTTCTAGTAACGGTGGACTACGTGGCTCAAACCCACTCTCCTTCTTGCTGAGAACACTAGGAAACCCGGATAAAATATTTTTTAAAACACCTGCTTGAAGGCATCAGAGAGCTGGCGGGAGAGTGCAGAATTACTGGGCCAGGATCCAAGGGAGAGTGGAGGCCCAGGAGGTGACCCTGGCATTTGGAACCGCTCTCCCCGTGGGGGACATTTGCCGAATCTGGACGCAGTGGCTGAGAACCGGAGCAGCACTAGAAAGCCGTGGACTGGAGTCAAGGGCCTGTTGGGGCAGGCGGGTCCCCCTCACTTTGAGTTGAGACCATGAGGGTAGCACTGTAGGATTAAAGGTGCACCAGAAGTACACAGCCCAGCTTCAAATCATCTCAGTCCTGGAAGTTAGAGTAAGGTAACCCCCGATTGCAGGTCCCTGTCAGAAGCAAACACAGATTCTCCCTTTAGGAAGATTACATCATCTGAGGCCTCAAACTATTTCTACAAACAATTTTGCAAATGATGTGTCTGGCACCCAGTAGAAAATATGAGGAACAGCGTGATCAAAAGCAGGAAAAAAAAAGAAACAGATAAAAGAAACAGACCCACAAGGAATCCAAACACAGGTTTTGTCAAATATGAACTTTCAAATAGTTATTCTTAACAAGATTGAAATTTTAAGAGAACTGGAGACTATCGAATGGAAAATCTAGAAACCAGAGCAACTATTAACCTGAAATTAAGGACTCGGTAGATAGATTTAGTAACAAATGAGACACAGCTGGAGAGATAACTAGTAGACTGGAAGGCAGATCAGAAGACCCAAAAGCAGCTCAGAAAGACACACGAATGGAAAATAAAAGAGCCAGTCAGAGATAGAGCAGTGATTTTCAAACTTGACTGTGCACACCAATCACTTGGGGGTCATATTAAAATTCATATTCTGATTCGGTAGGGTCTAGGGTGGAACCTGAGATTTTGCATTTCTAACATGCTCCCAGGTGACGCTTCTGCTGACAACTGGACCACATTCTGAATATCCAGGGCACAGAGGATGTGAGAAGAAGTCCCGAAGAAGAGGAGAAAGGGAACGGGGCAGAAGAAAAAAATGCCTGAAAACTTTTCAGAATTGATGAAAGACATCCATCCCCAAAGCAAAAAGCACTCTGCAGACTCCACAAGCAATAACTTAAGGAAGTCCGCACCTAGGCTCATCGCAATAAAGCCGCTAAACAGGAAACGCAAAGGGAAAATTCCTAAAAGCAACCGAAGCGAAGAAGACCAGTTACCTTCACAGGACCAACAATTAGATTAACCGCTGCTTTATCAGAAACAATGGAATAATAAAAACAAGACAAGAAACAGTGGAAGCCGAGGAAGCCAGAGAACAATGCAGTGGTATAAAGTGTGTAAGGAAAATAGTTGTCAACCTATGATTTTATGCCGAGCCAAAATACCCTCCAAGATTAAAATGAAATAAAGACGTTTGCAGACAAAAACTGAGAAAATGTATCACCAACATACCTGCTCTAGAGAAATAGTAAAGGGTATTATTCCTTAGCTAGAAGGAAAATGATCCCAGCTATGAGTTCCATGATGCAAGAAGCAAAGAACAAGCAAATGGTGAATGCATGAGTAAATCTCCATTAATACTGACTGTGTAAAATGATGGTGATAGTGATATCATCTTGGGGAGGGTCTAATATCTGTGTGTGTGTGTGTGTGTGTGTGTGTGTGTGTGTGTGTGTGTGGCTAAGATATACAACAGAGGCATAGAAATTGGGTAAGAAGTTTGAAGTCTCTTGCATTGTCTGAGAGAAAAAAAGGTGCCAATTAATGTTGTTAGGCTTTGGTAAAGGTTCACGTTGAGTAACCCCTAAAAGGCTGTCTAATAACCAATCTAATAAAGAGGGGGAATAAAGTATTTTTTTAAAAGACTCGATTCAAAAAAAAAGAAAAAAGCAGGAAAGAAAATAAAAGTATTTAGTAAGCTGAGGTATTTAAACCCAAACATATAAGTGATTGCATTAACGATAAATCAACTAAATTGTTCAATTAAAGGATAAAGACTGTCAGACTCATCCAGCAATGAAACAAACCCAACTATGTGCTGTTCATAGGAGACACCTAAGATGTAAAGGTAGAGAAAGGTTCAATGTGAAAGGATTAAAGGCATCATTAGAGTTACAGAAAGACACTCTGTTAGGATTAAAGACCCAATTTACTAGTCAAATAAAACAGTTTCGAATTTGTTGTGAACCTAATAACATAATCTCAAAATATATAAAAGCAAAGACCGACAGGACTACAAAAGTTGACAAATACACAGTCGTGGGGGAGATATCAACATACCCCTCTCGATTACTGCGGAGAAAAGAAGTGAGCAAGGGCGGAAAAGATCTGAACCTGAGTTAGCACGCTGGCCAGCCCCAGTGGCCACCCGTGGCCCCCTGCACTCCACAGCATGCAGAGACACCAGCAGAAGCAGGATATCAGGGTCGTAGCTGTGAGGGAGGGCTCAGGCCCCTGGATGGATGGCCATGATGGATCGTCATTTTATTTAGCCTAGAAGTGTTGACCACTTACTAGATTTTTTTAAAAATCACAGTAGATGCTAGAGCAAAACTGATTATTGTCACCGTTTATTGTCTTCTGTGTGGCAGGCACTGTGCCAGGTGCTTTATTTTAATTAGTACTAACTGTCTCTACAAACCTTTAATGTGGTTGTTATTATGTCCATCATCTCTATGGGGAAACTGAGACTCAGGGAGGCAAAATGAGTTGAGTAGAATGCCATCACTGTCCTCAAAGGAGCATATAAAGCTCCCAGGAGGGAAGACAAGTGCACAGCAATTCAAGGGACAGATGAAGGGGAGCTGAAAACAGGAAGCTTCCAGTCTCCCAAGCAGAACCCTGGGACCCAGCTGGGCCAGGCAGGACCAGAGATGGGGACAGTGGGAGGGCAGAATACATATGAATTGGTATCCCCTTAGGATGAATATCCCGGCCGATTCTCAAGTAGACTTGCCCTCCTAAAAACAGAAAGGGCCTAAGCAGGATCCCAGGGGCAGTGCCCTGGGCGCATGGCAGGAAACCCTGTCACCCATTGGCTGACGCCAGCCCCTGACCCTCAGGACACAGTCCACTCTGCGAGTCCATGGAGCCCCCAGCCTCAAGGAGCTCACAGGCCAAAGAGCAAAGTGACCAGTATATATGTTTGGTCTGTATACAAGCTAGTAGTTGAACGTTGGGAGAGGAAGCAGGTTAAGTTCCTAGGGATCAATGTGAAATCCCCATGGGTTCTGTTTCTGTCTTGAGTGTCCTAAGTCCTTGGTTCTGGCCAAACAGTTTTGAAGCTGGCCCTTCCCAATGCCTTCATCTTGGAAACTTTGTTACAAGCCCCAAACGATCACCTTTCTCCTTACCTGTTTGCCATGCTGGAACCTCCCCCCTTTAAACCATGGCTCAAGGATGCCTCCTCCAGGAAGCTCTCCCAGATTGATCTGCCTCACTCTCCCCACCATGTTATTCTTTCCCAAAGGTTAACCTCCTCCCTTCTCCAAACTGACCTGGCCTTCTCCCTACTTAGTTCCAGGTCCCCCTGCAGGCATCAAAGCTGTCCCTTCGTCCGCCAGCAGTGTGGTTGTCTCTTGGCTCCCCCCAGCCAAGCCCAATGGGGTGATCCGCAAGTACACCATCTTCTGCTCCAGCCCTGGGTCCGGCCAGCCGGTAAGTGGGCCCGGTGCCCAATGATGAGAGGGACAGGAGAAAGGGAAAAGTACCCTGAAGACCAGCTGGCTTCCGGGTCAAACCCGGGGGCTGCTTATGTCCATGTTTCTACCTAAATTCATGGATAAGAATGGGCACTGGTCACCCAAGAGCAGCCGAAGCCTTACCTGGTGCCCGTCTTGGGTCAGTCCTCCGATCCAGGGGCTGCAAGGTGGTCACAACCCCTGGAGGCTTCTTTTGAGTCAGGGGTCACCACCAAGCAGATGTGAAAGGGAGACCAAGGCCTTGGCTCTTCTGGTCTTCTGGTCTGGCTGACCAAGGAAGGTTCTATCAGGCCCCAGAGCTAGTGACTGGGGCCTGCCTGGTCCATGGCCTCTGGAAATGAATCACGCTCCAGCGTGAGTGGTCTGGGCTCCGAGGGCTGCTGGAGCTCTGCCCTGAGCGGCCTCGTCAGCCTGGAGCCCACTGGAGGGAGGAGGAAGATGGCAGACAGTAGGAGGAAGGCAAGCGCATCTCTCTCTGGGCCAGGGCTGGGCCTCACTGCTGGGGAGAGGACTCAGACTTCAATATCTGCCCAAAGCTGGGAGTACAGTGCAGTACTAGGGATATGCATATCCATATACTATGCATATCCATAGTATGCATCCTTCCCTCTACCTTTCCCGATCTCCAGCCTGTCAAGCACTGAGTTCTGCTGGGTGGCTACTCTGGAGCACAGCCGTTCTAGTTACGTGAGCAGGTGCCCCTGCCCTCAAGGGGTGTCCAGTCTAGTGGGGGAGGGGGCGGGGTGCACCAGGGGTGTGCGGGAGTAGTAGCTGGGAGATGTGCTCAGGACATCTCAGGCAGGCAGCAAGGAGCAGGAGGTGGCCAGCTTCCCCCTCCGCCAGCAGCTCGTGATGGGACAGCAGCCCGAGCATCTGCGGATGAGCTCCTGGCAGCCAGGAAGCATCTCTAGCTCTGCTCTGCTCTCCTGTGGTCTTTCTGAGTTACCCTCTGAGCAGTAGGTGGCCCAGCTCCGTACCAGTGAGGCCAGAGTTCTTTTGCCAGAGGAGAAGCCCAGAAATGTGGGCTTTTTAGTGACTCTGCGTCCTCCCCTCCATCCTCACGGCCACCAGCCCCTATGCAGAAAAGTGCACATATCGTGGACGTACGGCTCCGTGACATTTCCTAGCACATTGGGCAAGCAGCACCCAGAGCAGGGAACACGACATCAGGACACCCCAGAGGACCTCCTTGTGCCCCTCCCGGTCACCACCCTTCCCCGGCCAGGGTGACGACCATGCTGACTTCAGATTAGTGTTGCCCGTTTATGTCCATTATATAAGTGAAGTTCATACCATTAATCCGGCTTCTTTTACTCAACATTATTTTGAACTTGTGAATTTCCTCCACACTGTTGGGTGTGGTTATAGATCATTCACTCTCACTTCTGTATAGGTTTCCGCTGGGTGCGTGTATAGAATTGTTTCACCCATTTCATTACCCATTGATAGGCATTTGGGTAGGTTCCAGTTTGGAGCTGTTCCTTGCGGCACTGCTGTGCACACCCATACACGTGTGTACGTGTGCCTGTCGGGTGTGTACCCAGGAGAGGAAATGCGGGGCCCTGGGGTCTGGACGTTGAGAATGCGCTGCCATTGTTGGGTGTCTGTGCCAACTTTCCAATCGATGTTTTAGCCGTGCTGTCTGCCCCTCCTTCCCTTCTCCCTCTGTTCCCCCACCCCCCACACACATCCTAAGCTTATCACCATTCTGGATGCCCGCTGTGCCTTTTCCCAGCCCACGCCTCTGCCACTGCTGACCCCTGCCGTGGCATGGTCTTTATCCTCTGTCATACGCTGAATGCATTTGATGGCAATTAGCTGCTCACTTCTCTGTCTCCTGTGCTGGTCCGTGGGGCCCTGTGAGGACAAGGGCAGCATCTTTTCATCTCTGGGTCCCCCAGCTGCCAAACACTGTGCCTGGAACATCATTGTCACTAAATGCATGTTTGATGAATGAATTACGAGCAGCCTGGCAATTGTGAAGGCTTAGACATTGGGCAAGTTTCCCTTCATGAATTGATGGGAGAGGGTAGTCATTCTCCAGCTTGGCTTTGTGCGGTCATTTCCTCCTCCGACAATGAAGCCTTTCAAAGGAGTGCTGCCTCCTCATTAACTCAGGCTTCACGAGCCCCCAGAACGGAGCTCCTGGGGCCCGTGCCCTGCTGGAGACCCTGGGACCCTCCCCACTTCTCTTCATGTCCTGAGCACAAGCACGTAGGAAGCTCCTCTCTCCTGGGGACGGTTCCTATCTGACAGTGGCACACAGGGGCCAGGGGGCCTGTGCGATGAGAACTTCATTCAGTTCAGCCACCTTATGGAGGAGGAACCGCCTCAGCGAGGGACCCAGACACCTGACCACCACATTGTGTGATGTGTGATGTGTGATGTTACTGCTCTGCACAAATATACTCCAAATTCCAAACAACTGCACTACAAATTCGCTTATGAAAGAGACCTAGGAGTGAGCGCTGGGGGTGAGGACACAGGCGTGTACACGCGACAGGGCAAAACCACGGGTGTGAGTGTGAGGTTAGAGGCAATGCACGTGAGTCTAATGTATGCACACGTACTAGGGTGTAAGAACACGCATGTGTGGAACCCTGAGAATAGACGGGAACCGCTGGTCTGGGCTCCCGCACGTTATGCCCTTGGCGGCAGCCAGAACTGCAGTGAGTCCCGTTAGAAATTGTACCAAACGTGTTCATACACTTGTTGTTTTTCTCTGATTATCAAAATGATGCAATTTTATTGCCCCAAATTCTGTAAATACATAAAAGAATAGACAGGAGAGTAGAAATTACTTGTACTTGTTCCCTGATTATCTGGAACGCTGGCAGTGTTTTGGTAGATAGCCTTCCAGCCTTTGATCTGTGCGTATGTTATGGGGGGGTTTTTAATAAAAAATTAAAATGAATTTTTACATAATGTTATATCATCTGTGTCTTCCATGTAATATATCTAGGCACTGTCCCACACCATCACATACTCTTTTCAGACATGACCTTGAATGCCCATATGTATGTAATCTATTTAACTGGTGCCCTCACTATTCTTTCATCTATTTTCAAATGTTCAACATTGTACATAACATGTCATTGAACATTCTTCAGATAAGTCTTTATGCACGTGTTTTTTCATTTTCTTAGGTAAATTTCTATGGTGATTCCTGAGTCATAAAGAACATGGATATTCTTAAAATGGGCATACGTGTTTGTGAATTACCCCTCAGAAAGTTGGAACCAATTGATGCTTCCACCAGCAAAATAAGTCCATACTTGTTTCTTACCCCCATGCTCATCCAAAATATTATATTATGTTTCATTTTTGCCAGTTGGATTGGAAAAAAGGGGTCCTGTTTTGGGTATATTCCTTTCATTACTACTTAGGTTGATTATTGTCATGTTTATTGACTGGTTTTTTTTTTTCATCTTTGGGTAAAATTGTCAATTCATGTCCTTTATCCATTTTTTATTTGGGTGGTTCATGGTTTTTTCTCATTGATTTGTGAGTGCTCTTTACATAGAAGGATAATAACCTTTTTAAAAATCGTATTGGCTGCAATTATTTGCCAGCTCATTGCTTGCCTTTTGACAGTTTTTGGTGTGCCGTAGGTTTTGTTTTTATATAATTCAAATTTATGAATCACTGTCCTTTGTGATTTTTGCCTTTATTTTTATGATTAGAAAGACAAATATGTTCATAGTTTTACCTTTTTCTTTTTAACTTTTGATCCACTGGGACTTTATTTGGGAGTACAGTGATGTGTTTTTATTTTTTATTTTTTTTAACGTTTATTTTTGAGACAGAGAGAGACAGAGCATGAACGGGAGAGGGTCAGAGAGAGAGAGGGAGACACAGAATCAGAAACAGGCTCCAGGCTCTGAGCTGTCAGCACAGAGCCCGACGTGGGGCTTGAACTCACGAACCACGAGATCATGACCTGAGCCAAAGTCGGATGCTTAACCGA
Source organism: Prionailurus bengalensis (assembly GCF_016509475.1). Taxonomy (NCBI): domain Eukaryota; kingdom Metazoa; phylum Chordata; class Mammalia; order Carnivora; family Felidae; genus Prionailurus; species Prionailurus bengalensis. The sequence continues at coordinate 15,234,929 of NC_057346.1, read as the reverse complement.
CTGAGCCACCCAGGCGCCCCCAGTGATGTGTTTTTAAAAGCGATTTCAGGAGATTCTTGGGGAGCCCAGGTTCAAAGGAAGACCCCGGGATCTGGATACGATGCTAACACCTTCAAAGGAAAGCCAAACCTTTCCTGTGTAGACACAAACGTACGCTCACGTACACACTGACACACAAGCACGCACATTCGACTTTTCTCCACACGTGCACATGCCCACCTCAATCCTCACGGAAGAGTGAGCCGGGAGAAGAACGCGTCCCAGTTTACAAAGGACTCGCCCAGCCCTTGCCTATTTGTGCCTCTCTGTAACCACACGGGGTAGCAGAGCAGTATCGCTTTCTTAGTTCACAGAATAGGAAACCGAGGCCCCAGGAGCCTTGAGAGAGAAAGGTGTATGAGCTGTGAGACTCACACTTGGTAAGAAGGGCAGGCGGGTGTTGGAGCCACTACACCACCCACTTCGTGCACAGACAGGAACTACAGGTACCCGCACGGTCCCCTGGGTGCCATAGCCCGCAAAGACTTCCCAAGTACCAGGGCTGAAGGTGGCTTTGCACCTGTCTGCAGCAGGGACCCCCCTGGGTTCAAGGCCAAATCTCCATTAGGGAGGCAAGAGGGAGACTTTGCCAGGCAGCTCTATGTGTATTGAGGAGCCGCCTGTGCCTCCTTCCTAACATCTCCCTGCAGATGGCCTGGGGCCAAAAAGGATGGTTTCTCCTGCCATAAGTCATTGGGCCCCTCAGTCCTCCCGTGGGGCACAGAGAATGTCCCTCTGTGACCCCATCTCTATCTGCAGGTCTGTCCCTCAGCATGTGGATGAATGCGTCCACGTGTCCGTGTGCGTGTGAGCGTGCATGTGAGCATGTGTGTGCACGATCCCGTGACTGCAGAGATAACTAATTATTAGCTCCCTCTGGCCTCAGGGCCCCCCATCTGTTCCGGGGGCTGCTCCCCCCTCCCTAGACTTCTGCCCTGATTTCAAAGAGGCCCCAGTGCTGCCTTCTTTTCCCTTCCCCGCGGCTGACCAAAAAATAAAATGAAAGTCAGCCCCATCCCGCCTGGACCAGGGAAGGGGCTGACAGGAGGTCTGCAAACTAGCGCTTATCAAAAGCTCCTTCTCAAATTCATTTCAATATCTGAGCCTCTGGTTTCCAAGGCAACATAATCTTTTCATCAAAGCAACTGGTAAAACCACTGGGATCCGATATTGTTTTGTTGGCAACTTGTCAAAACTGTCATTTGGTTAAAAAAAAAATTTATAGATTTATACAAGCTACAAATATATACGGTGATCTGTACCACTAATAATCATTAATAAAGTGTTGTCCCGTGAAGCTTTCCGAGTTCCGTCTCCCACCCCTTCTTCCCCCAGACGGTTTGCTCCCGCAGAATGAAGGAGTGGTAATTAGACGGCAGGGTGGGGAGGTGGTGCGGAGCGGGCTCGGGCTGGGGGCGCCCGTCTACAGCCCTAATAAGGCAAATGCGGTAACTTAGTTTCTTCCCAGAGACTCCCTCTCCCCGGGGTCTTCCTGGGACCCTCCCTCCTCCATTCTCCCTTCTCCGGACTCCCTCCATCACTCACCCGAAACACTCACATCCCCTGACCTGCAGCCACACTTGCCAGGGTCTGGGTCGGCCAAAGAAGTAAACCGAGGCTGGCCCAGCACCACGCCAGCACAGGCCCACGAGCCCCCAGGGCCAAGCCCGGTGCAGACTCTGCTCACTGCTGCTCCCAGACCACAAAGGGCAAACGAGGCAGGATCCTGCCTCCTGTCCCCACCCCCCTGACTGGCCCACCCCCCTACTCTGAGCCCAGGTCCCCCGAGGAAGGGTGGGGTTGGAGGCTGGAGGCCCAGGAGGCTGGGTTTTACACTTCTCTGCCCCTGTCGCGCAGGCTCCGAGCGAGTATGAGACGAGTCCAGAGCAGCTCTTCTACCGGATCGCCCACCTAAACCGTGGGCAACAGTACCTGCTGTGGGTGGCCGCCGTCACCTCTGCCGGCCGGGGCAACAGCAGCGAGAAGGTCACCATTGAGCCTGCGGGCAAGGGTAAGCAGCGCAGGCCGGAGGGGAAGAAGCAGCCAGAAGCCCCCTTCTAGAATTCGGGCTCTCCCAAGAGAGGGGGTGTCTCTCTCCACCCTCTCTGCCACCTGGCTGAGAGGAGCCCGCGCGGGCCACCCGCCTCCTCCATCCCGCATCCGCCAACACTGGGCCTCTGCTGCCCCCTGACTCCCAGAAAGCCTTACAGCACACTCCAGGCCGCGCAGCTACTCAGGGCCGGGTGGCATGGAGGGCCCCGGTCCCTCCTCCAAACTCGACTCCGGGGCCGAAAGAAGGGACATCAGTCTCGCTCCCAGCTCGCGGCAGAGCCTTTGTCCCAAGGCTCGGCTCCTCCAGAGGGGGCGGTGGCAGGGTACGCGGCTTCCACGGGGCTGAGAGCCATAAAGGGAGCTTCGTCGTTTCAAAGCCTAGACGTCTCCTTAGAGGTAATGCCTCTGATGGCTGATTCACTCGATGCACAGACACTTAGAGAGCGCAGACCTACGAGGCCCTGGGCTAGATGCTGCACGCGGAGTTTGTTCTTAGGGCACACCCCATCGAATCCCTGGCCTGGGCAGAAGAATGGCATGAGGGCATATGCACCCCCGCGTTACAGGGAATGACAGGTGTGAGGCCCCAGCCCGGGAGCAAAGAGGCAGCCGCACAGCAGCTGATGTGCCCTCTGTGCACACCGCAGGCCATGGGATCGACCCGCTGCCAGCCCACAACTTCAGTCCTCTGCCTTGGTTCTGGGCCTCCGTGGGAAGGCCACCTTCCTCTTGGGCCGGCCTCCTCCCTCAGCCACCTGAGTCTCTAGCCCTGGGGCCCTGGGAACCCACCCCAGCCACGTGGCAGCACCAGGTCTGGAGCTCTGCAGCGTTTGGTGGCCTGGTTAACTTAACACCTGTGACACGGCCGGGGGGTCTGTGAGGGACCTGACGCGACTACCCTCTCCGGGTGCCCTTGACATCTTTGCCTTTCTTGCTTTCCGGTGCTCCGACCATGCTCCTGTCAACCCCGGGGGACGTTCCTTTCTCCTCCGTGGCTGTATGTTACTGCCACCCCTGTGTCAGTCTACATTCCTGCTCCCGGTGACTCAGTCCCTGGGCCGCTGACTCCCACATCGGTGTCCACGGGACACTGGTGTATCTGGGTGCTTCCCAGTTACTCCACGCGGGTGACCCCAGGTTCAGTGGGAGCGAAGTATCCCCGTTCCTCCTCCTCCTCCTTCCGTGTGCCTGGTCTCTGTGAGGGCACCAGCACCCAGCCGGAATCGGGCAGTCATCGTCCCCTCCCCCTCTATCGCTTCCTCGAAGCCAGGTCCTTCCCCGAGTCCTGCCGGTGCTTCCTGGAGCCCCTAACCTCTTGCCCCACTTACGTCAGCTCCAGCCACCATCTTGCTCTCTGGCCACCATCTTGCCCCTGAGCCACATCCTCTGCCAACCCATTCTCTGCCGGCACTGGGGCTTTATCTGCAACTCTACTTTGAACAGTCACTACTTACTTATCAGCTCATGACCACAAGAGGAAGTCCAGCCTCCTTGTTCTGCCGACAGAGCCCCCCCCGCCCCCCGCCGCCCATGCTTCTGCTCCTGCTCACCACTGTCCCCCTTCACCCACCCTGGGCTTTGGTCACGTCAGAGTATTTGCAGACCCTCACACTTCCCACGGGTCCCAGGCCTCCAGGCCTCTACTCGGTGCTGCTGCCCCTTCCCACCATGACTCTCCTTCCCTGCACAGGGCCTTCCTTTTTAGCCTTCAAGATTCAAGGTAAAGCTTTCAATTCCAGAAGCCTCCCTGGCTGTCACCTCCACCACCACCGAGCAGGCGGAGTCCATTCCTCCTGTGGGTTCCCACAGTTACTTGTAGCTATCCTTCCCGTAGTATTCTCGACCCGTGGAAAAAAAATGTTTTTAAGTTGGGCTCCATGCTCAGCGTGGAACCCATGACCCTGAGATCAAGACCTGAGCTGAGAACAAGAGTCAGATGCTTTACGGACTGAGCCGCCCAGGCGTGCCCCTGCCCCCATAATGATCCTTTTTAAGTGTCTGTCCTGGACGATGTGCAACTCGAGGACAGAAAATAGATCTTCTTCACTGTGTGAGTCTTCAGAGCCTCATGGGAGACCTGGCCCATAGCAAGTATTTATTTGATAGATGTTTGTTGAACCAATGACTCCCATCTGAGATTGCCTGCACCCACCCCCGCTCCAAGCTCAAAACGGAGGTCAGGTAGGAGACGGGGGGCTTGATGCGTAAATTTGGCGAGCCCCAAGAAAGGCCGCCCAGTACAGCATTGTGGGTAGGAGTGGGGTGCCCTCACGTTCTCCTCCCCGTAGCCCCAGCGAAGATCATCTCATTCGGAGGCACCGTGACAACACCCTGGATGAAAGACGTCCGGCTGCCCTGCAATTCAGTGGGAGATCCAGCCCCTGCTGTGAAATGGACCAAGGACAGGTATGTGCGGGACCCTGGAGGGCTGAGTGACCCAAGTGATGGGTGGTAGATGAGCCATAAAGAAAAGAATCGGGTGCCTTTACCTTCCAGCTGACCAGAGGCCCTGCCGGGTGCACGGCTACTGCTCTCCCAGGAGGCCTGGGCTCCCTGGCTCCCCACCGTTGACGGCTAAGGATCTCCCCTCCCTGGGTGCCTGAGAGGGCAGGGTTACGGGATATCCCCAGGAAGTGCTGAGCAGAGCCAAGGGCCCTGGGCCGCCTAGCCAGCCTCCTTCTGCTCCCAGCCCTGTGTGTCTCCAGTCCTGAGGGAGGCCCCGGGAAGAGGGGGTGCTCACCATAACCCATCTCTGCCCCCCCCACCCCTGCAGTGAAGACTCGGCCATCCCTGTGTCCATGGACGGGCACCGGCTCATCCATACCAACGGCACACTGCTGCTGCGTGCCGTGAAGGCTGAGGACTCGGGCTACTACACCTGCACGGCCACCAACACTGGAGGCTTCGACACCATCATCGTCAACCTTCTGGTGCAAGGTAAGACCCTGGAAGGCCGGCCGCCTGGCAACCTCCCCAACGACCTGGGCGACAGACCCTCAGTGGGACAGAGGTGCCACATGGAAGAGAAGGCAGGAGGGATGGAGAGAAGGAGCGGGAGCCGGGGAGGCTCCAAGAGGGTGGGAAAGCCGGGTCTTGGCCCTCACTTGCAGCTGGGAGACCCCACGCCCCCGTCATCGGATGTTAACGCTTTGTGGTGAGGGCTGGTGGCTTTCCCTCACAGTTCCCCCGGACCAGCCCCGCCTCACTGTCTCTAAAACCTCCGCTTCATCCATCACCCTGACCTGGATTCCAGGTGACAATGGGGGCAGCTCCATCCGAGGTGAGAGGGGTCTGGATGAGGAGGGGGGGAAAGGGGAAGAAACTCTGGGCCCAGGAGCAGGGGAAGGGCTTCACCCACTCCCACCACTTGGTCCCCATAATGCCCCAGAAGTGATCAATGGCCAGGGGGATGGGCAATTCGGACCAGTAGGAAGTTACCCAAGTGCCACAGAAAGTCACCAGCCTAGGTATCCCACGTTTAGACGGCCCACCCCAAATGCTGTTGGTGAGCTGTGTGAACCTGGAGAGATCTGTTTTCTTCTCTGGGCCTCAGTTCCCAAATCTGTAACAGTAGACAGAGAGTGCTTCTCGGCCTTGAATAAGCACATGAATCACCAGGAGGATCTTAAAGAATGCAGGTTCTGATTCAAGAGGTCTGGGATGGGATCTGAAAAGCCCCCAGGTGATCTAATACCGCTGTCAGGGGGACCCTCCCTGGAGTAGCAGGGTCTAAATAGGGTCCCTTTTAAGCCTCAAGGCTCTGGATTCTGCTCCCTTCCCCACCTTAGCTGCTAAAGAGAGAGCGGGAAAACTCCTTGCAGCTTTGGGTCCAACCTGCGTGGGCCCTCCCCCCATCACCAAAGGCCCCACTCTGCCCCTGCCGGAGCCCAGCCCCACGACGCCTGTTGGGGTGTCCCAGGCCCCGCCACGCCCGCCCTGAGCCAGGCAAACCTCCCGGGCAGGCTTCGTGCTGCAGTACTCGGTGGACAACAGCGAAGAGTGGAAGGATGTGTTCATCAGCTCAGGGGAGCGGTCCTTCAAGCTGGACAGCCTCAAGTGTGGCACGTGGTACAAGGTGAAGCTGGCAGCCAAGAACAGCGTGGGCTCCGGGCGCATCAGCGAGATCATCGAGGCAAAGACCCACGGGCGGGGTGAGGCTTAGCGATCACCCAGCTGGGGAGAGATGGGCCCAGGCCATGGGGATAGAAGACGGCTGGGGTAGGCAAGGAGGGCGCTGGGAAGCGGAGACTGAGGGGAGGGGCTTAGCCGCGTTCCGGCCTATGGATAGCACCTTGACCAATCACAGTAGGAGAAACAGGCCCCACCTCCCTGGCGGGGTAGCCAATGGCGACAGCCTCCTCCTTCTCGCCACATCCCTTCCTCCTCTGCCAAGGCCTTCTCTCCAGGTCCTTCCCTCATCTCCCTCCTCCTCTGTCCCCTGGGGCATCCCTAGTCCCATCTGTGCCAAACGCTGTTCCCCAGAGCCACTGCAGCCCCCCTGGCCCAGGGTACTCCTCCCCCCGCGGATGAACGAACCCTCCTCCTCTCTCTTGGTCTCTAACCACGCTCTCTCCCTGTGCCCCACCCCCCGCCCCCCAGAGCCCTCCTTCAGCAAAGACCAGCACCTGTTCACCCACATCAACTCCACGCATGCTCGGCTTAACCTGCAGGGCTGGAACAACGGGGGCTGCCCTATCACAGCCATCGTCCTGGAGTACCGGCCCAAGGGCACCTGGGCCTGGCAGGGGCTGCGGGCCAACAGCTCCGGGGAGGTGTTTCTGACCGAGCTGCGAGAGGCCACGTGGTACGAGCTGCGCATGCGGGCCTGCAACAGCGCCGGCTGCGGCAACGAGACTGCCCAGTTCGCCACCCTGGACTATGACGGGAGTGAGTCGGAGAGGGTGGGAGGGGCAGCACCCGGACCGCAGGGAGGTGTCCCCAGGGAAGCTGGCAGAGAGGCAGACGCATAAAGACAGGACAGACAAATCGAAAAACAGACAGGGAGGGAAAAGCTGGAGACAGGGAAGGGAGCAGCAGACCGGTAGGCAGGCAGGCCGGTGGGCAGGTGCGCCCGTGACCGATACAGACCTGCAGACAGGCAAACGGGTCACACTAAGACAGACGGTCTTGGAAGGTGCAGTCCTTGCTCTCTGTTGCTTCAGAGAGATGGAGAGGAATGTAGAGGTGTAGTTGAGGCCCTGCCCTCGGAGGACCCTCTGCTAACATGGTGCATTAGCCAGGATGGGATGGTCTGTGCTGCAGTAACATAAACACTAAAAGCTCCAGGGCTTAGCCCAGTAAAGATCTGCTTCTTGCTCTCATAACGCCTTGAGAGGGTTGGCTGGCCACCATCTTCTAGCTCTGCCATCTTGAATGGGTAGCCTCCAAGGTCACCAAGAAGAGAAGGGTAAAAGAGGCACCCCAGTTCTTAACTGCCTTGGCCAGGAGGTGACGCACGTCACTTCTGTTCACACTCTGTTGTCCGGAACTAGTTACCTGATTCTCGTCTTACTGCCAGGAAGTCTGGGAGGTGTAGATGAGCACGTGGGTGTTTGGTGTCTGCCATGTGGGGCACTTCCTACACATGCATACGCTCACACACACGCATGCACACACATGCACATGCGTGCACACACACACGTGCATGCATACATTAAAGGTACATAGAAGGCTGAATTCATAGAGATCCATTGCCACAAGGTAAATGAAGTCGACCTGTGCGTTAAGGAAATCGAAGAAAAGCAGTAGCAGAAGGGGGTGGGCTCAAACATGGAAGCTTCATGAAGGAGATGGCTCTTATTCAAGGCTTTGAAACAGGCCAAAGAGGGGCTTTGCAGAGGGCTATGTCAGCAGAACTTACTGCCTCTGTGCAGGCACCCAAAGTTAGCAGATACTGCCCATGGGAGGGGGGGGAATCAAGGAGACAATGCAGCATTGAATGGCTTTGTTCCCGTCTGGGGAAGAGACCCTGGGATCCCACTGCTCTGACAGTGCTCTCTCTGATTCCTGCCATTCCTCCCCCATTTTACGAGCTGGATGGGGGCATCTAAGCTCATCTGTCCCCCCTCTAGAAATGAACATTGAACTCCAACAGGAAGGAGACTATCTCTGAAAGACTTCAGGATAACTCTAAAACAGCCTCACGAAGTCATCAATTTCATAATGCAGCATAGAAACTACATGATTGTTCATGGATGTCCTGATCTGACCAGAATTTGGGGGGTGGTGGGGAGGGCAAAAGGGGAAGGCTGGGGCTCTGTGCCAGGAAGTGGGGGTCAGAATGAGACCAAGGGCAGCAAGAGAGGTTCGAGGGCTACCCCACCCGGAGGACTCTGTATAGATCCTACTCATAAGGGACATCTGACTCCCTTCTTCACCCCATTCAGGTACCATCCCTCCCATCAAGTCTGCTCAAGGTGAGGGGGATGATGTGAAGAAGCTGTTCACCATTGGCTGCCCGGTCATCCTGGCCACTCTGGGGGTGGCACTGCTCTTCATCGTTCGCAAGAAGAGGAAGGAGAAGCGGCTGAAGCGGCTCCGAGGTAGGCAAGTTTCCTACGGGCTCTCCAGGAAGGAGTGTTGGCCCTCAGCCACGCTGGCCACTTTCATTGGCTCATGGCACCATCTGGGCAAGAGAGTGTACCTGTGTCTCATTGAAGGGAGAGCTGCTACTCCAGTCTTCTGAAACTTTAGTTCTCACTGCTTCCTCCTCTGTGCCCCCAAGACTTTGTGCCTGACCTAACCAGGGCTGAATTTTAGAGGTGCACACTGGCAAAGCCATATTGGTTTAAATATTTAAACATTTCCTTGTTAGGGGCACCTGGGTGGCTCAGTCGGTTAAGCATCTGACTTCAGCTCAGGTCACGATCTCGTGATTCATGAGTTCGAGCCTCTTGTCGGGCTCTGTGCTGACATCTCAGAGCCTGGAGCCTGCTTCCGGTTCTGTGTCTCCCTCTCTCTCTGCCCCTCTTCTGCTTGTGCTCTATCTCTCTCTCTCTCTGTCTCTCAAAAATGAATAAGTGTTAAAAAAAATAAAGAATAAACATTTCTATGTTGTTCCCTTCCACCCTGGATCTTCCTTCTCTCACACAGGATCCCTGCAATTCTTCTAGGAGCTGGCCACTAAAGCATAGACCTGCAGGTGGTCTCTAGGACCTTGCTCAGTTCTGACTGTGTTGCTTCCAGAATGTGTCTGATGTTAAATATTTTGAATATCACCCCTATCCTAATACATGGTACCATAGACAGGCATGAATGGGTCTGATTTACCTTGATTTCCCCAGGGCCTAGTACAGTGTCTGGCACCTAGTAGTTGCTTAACAGATGGTCATTCATTCATTTGGAAAACATTTATTGAATATCTGCTGTAGATACTTCCATACATTGGAGATATAAAGACAAATGAAGAAGGAAGAGTCCATAGTCTTCATAGAGGACTCCTATGAGTCTAGTCCTCATAGAGTTTACAGTCTAACGTGAGAAGCCAGGGCACAACAGTAGTACAAAAGAGGAATTACTAACACTGCCTTGCATGTTTAGGAGTCGATTGGATGGATGGGTGGATGGATGGATGGATGGATGGATGGATGGATGGATGGATGATTGGATGATTGGATGATTGGATGATTGGATGAATGGTTGGATGATTAATTGGATGGTTGGATGGAAAGATATATAGATGGAAGGATGGCTGGATGGGTAGTTAAATGAAAGGCTCAATGTATAGGTGGTTTAATGGATAGGTGGCTGTATAGATAGATGGAGGAGTGGATGGATGAACGATGAGATAGATAGATAGATTAATGGTTGAATGGATTAATGTGTGGATCCATGGGTAGGTGGATGGATGGATGTATATTTCAATGGATGGATAATAGATGAATGATTAGGTAGACGGGTAGATAGTTGAATGGATGTTTGGATGGCTGGAGGATGGATAGATGGATGGATAGATAGATGGATGATAAGATGGACAGATGATTGTATGATTTTATGGATGTATGGATAGGTGATTGAATGAAT